>NC_085077.1:300000-600000 GCF_963662255.1 Cinclus cinclus
CGCGTTTGGGCCTCTGATGGCAGCCAGGTTAGGAGGAGGGGGCAGCTTTGGTCTGGGAGAAATCCTCGTCCTTATGGAATTTTTGTAGGCAAAAGCCCTGGACGGGCTGCAGGCAAGTTAGGCATGTTGGCTTTGAAAGGAGGCACTTTTCCCCAAGAAGCCAAACTCAAGAACCCACAATGCAGATGTCATTTTGTAGGGCGCGTTTGGGCCTCCGATGGCAGCCAGGTTTGGAGGAGGGGGCAGCTTTGGTCTGGGAGAAATCCTCGTCCTTATGGAATTTTTGTAGGCAAAAGCCCTGGACGGGCTGCAGGCAAGTTGACTCCGAAAGGAGGCACTTTTCCCCAAGAAGCCAAACTCAAGAGCCCACTTGGCATATGTCATTTTGTAGGGCGCGTTTGGGCCTCCGATGGCAGCCAGGTTTGGAGGAGGGGGCAGCTTTGGTCTGGGAGAAATCCTCGTCCTTATGGAATTTTTGTAGGCAAAAGCCCAGGACGGGCTGCAGGCAAGTTGACTCCGAATGGAGGCACTTTTCCCCAAGAAGCCAAACTCAAGAGCCCACTTGGCAGATGTCATTTTGTAGGGCGCGTTTGGGCCTCTGATGGCAGCCAGGTTTGGAGGAGGGGGCAGCTTTGGTCTGGGAGAAATCCTCGTCCTTATGGAATTTTTGTAGGCAAAAGCCCAGGACGGGCTGCAGGCAAGTTAGGCATGTTGGCTTTGAAAGGAGGCACTTTTCCCCAAGAAGCCAAACTCAAGAACCCACAATGCAGATGTCATTTTGTAGGGTGCGTTTGGGCCTCCGATGGCAGCCAGGTTTGGAGGAGGGGGCAGCTTTGGTCTGGGAGAAATCCTCGTCCTTATGGAATTTTTGTATGCAAAAGCCCAGGACTGGCCGCAGGCAAGTTGACTCCGAATGGAGGCACTTTTCCCCAAGAAGCCAAACTCAAGAGCCCACTTGGCAGGTGTCATTTTGTAGGGCGCGTTTGGGCCTCTGATGGCAGCCAGGTTTGGAGGAGGGGGCAGCTTTGGTCTGGGAGAAATCCTCGTCCTTATGGAATTTTTGTAGGCAAAAGCCCTGCATGGGCCGCAGGCAAGTTGACTCCGAAAGGAGGCACTTTTCCCCAAGAAGCCAAACTCAAGAGCCCACTTGGCATATGTCATTTTGTAGGGCGCGTTTGGGCCTCCGATGGCAGCCAGGTTTGGAGGAGGGGGCAGCTTTGGTCTGGGAGAAATCCTCGTCCTTATGGAATTTTTGTAGGCAAAAGCCCAGGACGGGCTGCAGGCAAGTTGACTCCGAATGGAGGCACTTTTCCCCAAGAAGCCAAACTCAAGAGCCCACTTGGCAGATGTCATTTTGTAGGGCGCGTTTGGGCCTCCGATGGCAGCCAGGTTTGGAGGAGGGGGCAGCTTTGGTCTGGGAGAAATCTTCGTCCTTATGGAATTTTTGTAGGCAAAAGCCCAGGACGGGCTGCAGGCAAGTTGACTCCGAAAGGAGGCACTTTTCCCCAAGAAGCCAAACTCAAGAGCCCACTTGGCAGATGTCATTTTGTAGGGCGCGTTTGGGCCTCTGATGGCAGCCAGGTTAGGAGGAGGGGGCAGCTTTGGTCTGGGAGAAATCCTCGTCCTTATGGAATTTTTGTAGGCAAAAGCCCAGGACGGGCCGCAGGCAAGTTGACTCCGAATGGAGGCACTTTTCCCCAAGAAGCCAAACTCAAGAGCCCACTTGGCAGGTGTCATTTTGTAGGGCGCGTTTGGGCCTCTGATGGCAGCCAGGTTTGGAGGAGGGGGCAGCTTTGGTCTGGGAGAAATCTTCGTCCTTATGGAATTTTTGTAGGCAAAAGCCCAGGACGGGCTGCAGGCAAGTTGACTCCGAATGGAGGCACTTTTCCCCAAGAAGCCAAACTCAAGAGCCCACTTGGCAGATGTCATTTTGTAGGGCGCGTTTGGGCCTCTGATGGCAGCCAGGTTAGGAGGAGGGGGCAGCTTTGGTCTGGGAGAAATCCTCGTCCTTATGGAATTTTTGTAGGCAAAAGCCCTGGACGGGCTGCAGGCAAGTTAGGCATGTTGGCTTTGAAAGGAGGCACTTTTCCCCAAGAAGCCAAACTCAAGAACCCACAATGCAGATGTCATTTTGTAGGGCGCGTTTGGGCCTCCAATGGCAGCCAGGTTTGGAGGAGGGGGCAGCTTTGGTCTGGGAGAAATCCTCGTCCTTATGGAATTTTTGTAGGCAAAAGCCCAGGACGGGCTGCAGGCAAGTTGACTCCGAATGGAGGCACTTTTCCCCAAGAAGCCAAACTCAAGAGCCCACTTGGCAGATGTCATTTTGTAGGGCGCGTTTGGGCCTCTGATGGCAGCCAGGTTAGGAGGAGGGGGCAGCTTTGGTCTGGGAGAAATCCTCGTCCTTATGGAATTTTTGTAGGCAAAAGCCCAGGACGGGCTGCAGGCAAGTTAGGCATGTTGGCTTTGAAAGGAGGCACTTTTCCCCAAGAAGCCAAACTCAAGAACCCACAATGCAGATGTCATTTCGTAGGGCGCGTTTGGGCCTCCGATGGCAGCCAGGTTTGGAGGAGGGGGCAGCTTTGGTCTGGGAGAAATCCTCGTCCTTATGGAATTTTTGGAGGCAAAAGCCCAGGACGGGCTGCAGGCAAGTTGACTCCGAATGGAGGCACTTTTCCCCAAGAAGCCAAACTCAAGAGCCCACTTGGCAGATGTCATTTTGTAGGGCGCGTTTGGGCCTCCGATGGCAGCCAGGTTTGGAGGAGGGGGCAGCTTTGGTCTGGGAGAAATCCTCGTCCTTATGGAATTTTTGTAGGCAAAAGCCCAGGACGGGCTGCAGGCAAGTTGACTCCGAATGGAGGCACTTTTCCCCAAGAAGCCAAACTCAAGAGCCCACATGGCAGATGTCATTTTGTAGGGCGCGTTTGGGCCTCTGATGGCAGCCAGGTTAGGAGGAGGGGGCAGCTTTGGTCTGGGAGAAATCCTCGTCCTTATGGAACTTTTGTAGGCAAAAGCCCTGGACGGGCTGCAGGCAAGTTAGGCATGTTGGCTTTGAAAGGAGGCACTTTTCCCCAAGAAGCCAAACTCAAGAACCCACAATGCAGATGTCATTTTGTAGGGCGCGTTTGGGCCTCCGATGGCAGCCAGGTTTGGAGGAGGGGGCAGCTTTGGTCTGGGAGAAATCCTCGTCCTTATGGAATTTTTGTAGGCAAAAGCCCAGGACGGGCCGCAGGCAAGTTGACTCCGAATGGAGGCACTTTTCCCCAAGAAGCCAAACTCAAGAGCCCACTTGGCAGGTGTCATTTTGTAGGGCGCGTTTGGGCCTCCGATGGCAGCCAGGTTTGGAGGAGGGGGCAGCTTTGGTCTGGGAGAAATCCTCGTCCTTATGGAATTTTTGTAGGCAAAAGCCCTGCATGGGCCGCAGGCAAGTTGACTCCGAAAGGAGGCACTTTTCCCCAAGAAGCCAAACTCAAGAGCCCACTTGGCATATGTCATTTTGTAGGGCGCGTTTGGGCCTCCGATGGCAGCCAGGTTTGGAGGAGGGGGCAGCTTTGGTCTGGGAGAAATCCTCGTCCTTATGGAATTTTTGTAGGCAAAAGCCCAGGACGGGCTGCAGGCAAGTTGACTCCGAAAGGAGGCACTTTTCCCCAAGAAGCCAAACTCAAGAGCCCACTTGGCAGGTGTCATTTTGTAGGGCGCGTTTGGGCCTCTGATGGCAGCCAGGTTTGGAGGAGGGGGCAGCTTTGGTCTGGGAGAAATCCTCGTCCTTATGGAATTTTTGTAGGCATAAGCCCTGCATGGGCCGCAGGCAAGTTGACTCTGAAAGGAGGCACTTTTCCCCAAGAAGCCAAACTCAAGAGCCCACTTGGCATATGTCATTTTGTAGGGCGCGTTTGGGCCTTCGATGGCAGCCAGGTTTGGAGGAGGGGGCAGCTTTGGTCTGGGAGAAATCCTCGTCCTTATGGAATTTTTGTAGGCAAAAGCCCAGGACGGGCTGCAGGCAAGTTGACTCCGAAAGGAGGCACTTTTCCCCAAGAAGCCAAACTCAAGAGCCCACTTGGCAGGTGTCATTTTGTAGGGCGCGTTTGGGCCTCTGATGGCAGCCAGGTTTGGAGGAGGGGGCAGCTTTGGTCTGGGAGAAATCCTCGTCCTTATGGAATTTTTGTAGCAAAAGCCCTGCATGAGCCGCAGGCAAGTTGACTCCGAAAGGAGGCACTTTTCCCCAAGAAGCCAAACTCAAGAGCCCACTTGGCATATGTCATTTTGTAGGGCGCGTTTGGGCCTCCGATGGCAGCCAGGTTTGGAGGAGGGGGCAGCTTTGGTCTGGGAGAAATCCTCGTCCTTATGGAATTTTTGTAGGCAAAAGCCCTGCATGGGCCGCAGGCAAGTTGACTCCGAAAGGAGGCACTTTTCCCCAAGAAGCCAAACTCAAGAGCCCACTTGGCATATGTCATTTTGTAGGGCGCGTTTGGGCCTCCGATGGCAGCCAGGTTTGGAGGAGGGGGCAGCTTTGGTCTGGGAGAAATCCTCGTCCTTATGGAATTTTTGTAGGCAAAAGCCCAGGACGGGCTGCAGGCAAGTTGACTCCGAATGGAGGCACTTTTCCCCAAGAAGCCAAACTCAAGAGCCCACTTGGCAGATGTCATTTTGTAGGGCGCGTTTGGGCCTCCGATGGCAGCCAGGTTTGGAGGAGGGGGCAGCTTTGGTCTGGGAGAAATCCTCGTCCTTATGGAATTTTTGTAGTCTAAAGCCCAGGACGGGTTGCAGGCAAGTTGGCTCCGAAAGGAGGCACTTTCCCCCAAGAAGCCAAACTCAGGAGCCCACTTGGCAGATGTCATTTTGTAGGGCGCGTTTGGGCCTCTGATGGCAGCCAGGTTAGGAGGAGGGGGCAGCTTTGGTCTGGGAGAAATCCTCGTCCTTATGGAATTTTTGTGGGCAAAAGCCCTGGACGGGCTGCAGGCAAGTTAGGCATGTTGGCTTTGAAAGGAGGCACTTTTCCCCAAGAAGCCAAACTCAAGAACCCACAATGCAGATGTCATTTTGTAGGGCGCGTTTGGGCCTTCGATGGCAGCCAGGTTTGGAGGCGGGGGCAGCTTTGGTCTGGGAGAAATCCTCGTCCTTATGGAATTTTTGTAGGCAAAAGCCCAGGACGGGCTGCAGGCAAGTTGACTCCGAAAGGAGGCACTTTTCCCCAAGAAGCCAAACTCAAGAGCCCACTTGGCAGGTGTCATTTTGTAGGGCGCGTTTGGGCCTCTGATGGCAGCCAGGTTTGGAGGAGGGGGCAGCTTTGGTCTGGGAGAAATCCTCGTCCTTATGGAATTTTTGTAGCATAAGCCCTGCATGTGCCGCAGGCAAGTTGACTCCGAAAGGAGGCACTTTTCCCCAAGAAGCCAAACTCAAGAGCCCACTTGGCATATGTCATTTTGTAGGGCGCGTTTGGGCCTCTGATGGCAGCCAGGTTTGGAGGAGGGGGCAGCTTTGGTCTGGGAGAAATCCTCGTCCTTATGGAATTTTTGTAGGCAAAAGCCCTGCATGGGCCGCAGGCAAGTTGACTCCGAAAGGAGGCACTTTTCCCCAAGAAGCCAAACTCAAGAGCCCACTTGGCATATGTCATTTTGTAGGGCGCGTTTGGGCCTCCGATGGCAGCCAGGTTTGGAGGAGGGGGCAGCTTTGGTCTGGGAGAAATCCTCGTCCTTATGGAATTTTTGTAGGCAAAAGCCCAGGACGGGCTGCAGGCAAGTTGACTCCGAATGGAGGCACTTTTCCCCAAGAAGCCAAACTCAAGAGCCCACTTGGCAGATGTCATTTTGTAGGGCGCGTTTGGGCCTCCGATGGCAGCCAGGTTTGGAGGAGGGGGCAGCTTTGGTCTGGGAGAAATCCTCGTCCTTATGGAATTTTTGTAGTCTAAAGCCCAGGACGGGCTGCAGGCAAGTTGGCTCCGAAAGGAGGCACTTTCCCCCAAGAAGCCAAACTCAGGAGCCCACTTGGCAGATGTCATTTTGTAGGGCGCGTTTGGGCCTCTGATGGCAGCCAGGTTAGGAGGAGGGGGCAGCTTTGGTCTGGGAGAAATCCTCGTCCTTATGGAATTTTTGTAGGCAAAAGCCCTGGACGGGCTGCAGGCAAGTTAGGCATGTTGGCTTTGAAAGGAGGCACTTTTCCCCAAGAAGCCAAACTCAAGAACCCACAATGCAGATGTCATTTTGTAGGGCGCGTTTGGGCCTCCGATGGCAGCCAGGTTTGGAGGAGGGGGCAGCTTTGGTCTGGGAGAAATCCTCGTCCTTATGGAATTTTTGTAGGCAAAAGCCCAGGACGGGCTGCAGGCAAGTTGACTCCGAATGGAGGCACTTTTCCCCAAGAAGCCAAACTCAAGAGCCCACTTGGCAGATGTCATTTTGTAGGGCGCGTTTGGGCCTCTGATGGCAGCCAGGTTAGGAGGAGGGGGCAGCTTTGGTCTGGGAGAAATCCTCGTCCTTATGGAATTTTTGTAGGCAAAAGCCCAGGATGGGCTGCAGGCAAGTTAGGCATGTTGGCTTTGAAAGGAGGCACTTTTCCCCAAGAAGCCAAACTCAAGAACCCACAATGCAGATGTCATTTCGTAGGGCGTGTTTGGGCCTCCGATGGCAGCCAGGTTTGGAGGAGGGGGCAGCTTTGGTCTGGGAGAAATCCTCGTCCTTATGGAATTTTTGGAGGCAAAAGCCCAGGACGGGCTGCAGGCAAGTTGCCTCCGAATGGAGGCACTTTTCCCCAAGAAGCCAAACTCAAGAGCCCACTTGGCAGATGTCATTTTGTAGGGCGCGTTTGGGCCTCCGATGGCAGCCAGGTTTGGAGGAGGGGGCAGCTTTGGTCTGGGAGAAATCCTCGTCCTTATGGAATTTTTGTAGGCAAAAGCCCAGGACGGGCTGCAGGCAAGTTGACTCCGAATGGAGGCACTTTTCCCCAAGAAGCCAAACTCAAGAGCCCACATGGCAGATGTCATTTTGTAGGGCGCGTTTGGGCCTCTGATGGCAGCCAGGTTAGGAGGAGGGGGCAGCTTTGGTCTGGGAGAAATCCTCGTCCTTATGGAACTTTTGTAGGCAAAAGCCCTGGACGGGCTGCAGGCAAGTTAGGCATGTTGGCTTTGAAAGGAGGCACTTTTCCCCAAGAAGCCAAACTCAAGAACCCACAATGCAGATGTCATTTTGTAGGGCGCGTTTGGGCCTCCGATGGCAGCCAGGTTTGGAGGAGGGGGCAGCTTTGGTCTGGGAGAAATCCTCGTCCTTATGGAATTTTTGTAGGCAAAAGCCCAGGACGGGCCGCAGGCAAGTTGACTCCGAATGGAGGCACTTTTCCCCAAGAAGCCAAACTCAAGAGCCCACTTGGCAGGTGTCATTTTGTAGGGCGCGTTTGGGCCTCCGATGGCAGCCAGGTTTGGAGGAGGGGGCAGCTTTGGTCTGGGAGAAATCCTCGTCCTTATGGAATTTTTGTAGGCAAAAGCCCTGCATGGGCCGCAGGCAAGTTGACTCCGAAAGGAGGCACTTTTCCCCAAGAAGCCAAACTCAAGAGCCCACTTGGCATATGTCATTTTGTAGGGCGCGTTTGGGCCTCCGATGGCAGCCAGGTTTGGAGGAGGGGGCAGCTTTGGTCTGGGAGAAATCCTCGTCCTTATGGAATTTTTGTAGGCAAAAGCCCAGGACGGGCTGCAGGCAAGTTGACTCCGAAAGGAGGCACTTTTCCCCAAGAAGCCAAACTCAAGAGCCCACTTGGCAGGTGTCATTTTGTAGGGCGCGTTTGGGCCTCTGATGGCAGCCAGGTTTGGAGGAGGGGGCAGCTTTGGTCTGGGAGAAATCCTCGTCCTTATGGAATTTTTGTAGGCATAAGCCCTGCATGGGCCGCAGGCAAGTTGACTCTGAAAGGAGGCACTTTTCCCCAAGAAGCCAAACTCAAGAGCCCACTTGGCATATGTCATTTTGTAGGGCGCGTTTGGGCCTTCGATGGCAGCCAGGTTTGGAGGAGGGGGCAGCTTTGGTCTGGGAGAAATCCTCGTCCTTATGGAATTTTTGTAGGCAAAAGCCCAGGACGGGCTGCAGGCAAGTTGACTCCGAAAGGAGGCACTTTTCCCCAAGAAGCCAAACTCAAGAGCCCACTTGGCAGGTGTCATTTTGTAGGGCGCGTTTGGGCCTCTGATGGCAGCCAGGTTTGGAGGAGGGGGCAGCTTTGGTCTGGGAGAAATCCTCGTCCTTATGGAATTTTTGTAGGCAAAAGCCCTGCATGGGCCGCAGGCAAGTTGACTCCGAAAGGAGGCACTTTTCCCCAAGAAGCCAAACTCAAGAGCCCACTTGGCATATGTCATTTTGTAGGGCGCGTTTGGGCCTCCGATGGCAGCCAGGTTTGGAGGAGGGGGCAGCTTTGGTCTGGGAGAAATCCTCGTCCTTATGGAATTTTTGTAGGCAAAAGCCCTGCATGGGCCGCAGGCAAGTTGACTCCGAAAGGAGGCACTTTTCCCCAAGAAGCCAAACTCAAGAGCCCACTTGGCATATGTCATTTTGTAGGGCGCGTTTGGGCCTCCGATGGCAGCCAGGTTTGGAGGAGGGGGCAGCTTTGGTCTGGGAGAAATCCTCGTCCTTATGGAATTTTTGGAGGCAAAAGCCCAGGACGGGCTGCAGGCAAGTTGACTCCGAATGGAGGCACTTTTCCCCAAGAAGCCAAACTCAAGAGCCCACTTGGCAGGTGTCATTTTGTAGGGCGCGTTTGGGCCTCCGATGGCAGCCAGGTTTGGAGGAGGGGGCAGCTTTGGTCTGGGAGAAATCCTCGTCCTTATGGAATTTTTGTAGTCTAAAGCCCAGGACGGGCTGCAGGCAAGTTGGCTCCGAAAGGAGGCACTTTCCCCCAAGAAGCCAAACTCAGGAGCCCACTTGGCAGATGTCATTTTGTAGGGCGCGTTTGGGCCACCGATGGCAGCTAGGTTTGGAGGAGGGGGCAGCTTTGGTCTGGGAGAAATCCTCGTCCTTATGGAATTTTTGTAGGCAAAAGCCCAGGACGGGCTGCAGGCAAGTTGACTCCGAATGGAGGCACTTTTCCCCAAGAAGCCAAACTCAAGAGCCCACATGGCAGATGTCATTTTGTAGGGCGCGTTTGGGCCTCTGATGGCAGCCAGGTTAGGAGGAGGGGGCAGCTTTGGTCTGGGAGAAATCCTCGTCCTTATGGAACTTCTGTAGGCAAAAGCCCTGGACGGGCTGCAGCCAAGTTAGGCATGTTGGCTTTGAAAGGAGGCACTTTTCCCCAAGAAGCCAAACTCAAGAACCCACAATGCAGATGTCATTTTGTAGGGCGCATTTGGGCCTCCGATGGCAGCCAGGTTTGGAGGAGGGGGCAGCTTTGGTCTGGGAGAAATCCTCGTCCTTATGGAATTTTTGTAGGCAAAAGCCCAGGACGGGCCGCAGGCAAGTTGACTCCGAATGGAGGCACTTTTCCCCAAGAAGCCAAACTCAAGAGCCCACTTGGCAGGTGTCATTTTGTAGGGCGCGTTTGGGCCTCTGATGGCAGCCAGGTTTGGAGGAGGGGGCAGCTTTGGTCTGGGAGAAATCCTCGTCCTTATGGAATTTTTGTAGGCAAAAGCCCTGCATGGGCCGCAGGCAAGTTGACTCCGAAAGGAGGCACTTTTCCCCAAGAAGCCAAACTCAAGAGCCCACTTGGCATATGTCATTTTGTAGGGCGCGTTTGGGCCTCCGATGGCAGCCAGGTTTGGAGGAGGGGGCAGCTTTGGTCTGGGAGAAATCCTCGTCCTTATGGAATTTTTGTAGGCAAAAGCCCAGGACGGGCCGCAGGCAAGTTGACTCCGAAAGGAGGCACTTTTCCCCAAGAAGCCAAACTCAAGAGCCCACTTGGCAGGTGTCATTTTGTAGGGCGCGTTTGGGCCTCTGATGGCAGCCAGGTTTGGAGGAGGGGGCAGCTTTGGTCTGGGAGAAATCCTCGTCCTTATGGAATTTTTGTAGGCAAAAGCCCTGCATGGGCCGCAGGCAAGTTGACTCTGAAAGGAGGCACTTTTCCCCAAGAAGCCAAACTCAAGAGCCCACTTGGCATATGTCATTTTGTAGGGCGCGTTTGGGCCTCCGATGGCAGCCAGGTTTGGAGGAGGGGGCAGCTTTGGTCTGGGAGAAATCCTCGTCCTTATGGAATTTTTGTAGGCAAAAGCCCAGGACGGGCTGCAGGCAAGTTGACTCCGAAAGGAGGCACTTTTCCCCAAGAAGCCAAACTCAAGAGCCCACTTGGCAGGTGTCATTTTGTAGGGCGCGTTTGGGCCTCTGATGGCAGCCAGGTTTGGAGGAGGGGGCAGCTTTGGTCTGGGAGAAATCCTCGTCCTTATGGAATTTTTGTAGGCAAAAGCCCTGCATGGGCCGCAGGCAAGTTGACTCCGAAAGGAGGCACTTTTCCCCAAGAAGCCAAACTCAAGAGCCCACTTGGCATATGTCATTTTGTAGGGCGCGTTTGGGCCTCCGATGGCAGCCAGGTTTGGAGGAGGGGGCAGCTTTGGTCTGGGAGAAATCCTCGTCCTTATGGAATTTTTGTAGGCAAAAGCCCTGCATGGGCCGCAGCCAAGTTGACTCCGAAAGGAGGCACTTTTCCCCAAGAAGCCAAACTCAAGAGCCCACTTGGCATATGTCATTTTGTAGGGCGCGTTTGGGCCTCCGATGGCAGCCAGGTTTGGAGGAGGGGGTAGCTTTGGTCTGGGAGAAATCCTCGTCCTTATGGAATTTTTGTAGGCAAAAGCCCAGGACGGGCTGCAGGCAAGTTGACTCCGAATGGAGGCACTTTTCCCCAAGAAGCCAAACTCAAGAGCCCACTTGGCAGATGTCATTTTGTAGGGCGCGTTTGGGCCTCCGATGGCAGCCAGGTTTGGAGGAGGGGGCAGCTTTGGTCTGGGAGAAATCCTCGTCCTTATGGAATTTTTGTAGGCAAAAGCCCTGGACGGGCTGCAGGCAAGTTAGACATGTTGGATTTGAAAGGAGGCACTTTTCCCCAAGAAGCCAAACTCAAGAACCCACTTGGCATATGTCATTTTGTAGGGCGCGTTTGGGCCTCCGATGGCAGCCAGGTTAGGAGGAGGGGGCAGCTTTGGTCTGGGAGAAATCCTCGTCCTTATGGAACTTCTGTAGGCAAAAGCCCTGGACGGGCTGCAGCCAAGTTAGGCATGTTGGCTTTGAAAGGAGGCACTTTTCCCCAAGAAGCCAAACTCAAGAACCCACAATGCAGATGTCATTTTGTAGGGCGCGTTTGGGCCTCCGATGGCAGCCAGGTTTGGAGGAGGGGGCAGCTTTGGTCTGGGAGAAATCCTCGTCCTTATGGAATTTTTGTAGGCAAAAGCCCAGGACGGGCCGCAGGCAAGTTGACTCCGAATGGAGGCACTTTTCCCCAAGAAGCCAAACTCAAGAGCCCACTTGGCAGGTGTCATTTTGTAGGGCGTGTTTGGGCCTCTGATGGCAGCCAGGTTTGGAGGAGGGGGCAGCTTTGGTCTGGGAGAAATCCTCGTCCTTATGGAATTTTTGTAGGCAAAAGCCCTGCATGGGCCGCAGGCAAGTTGACTCCGAAAGGAGGCACTTTTCCCCAAGAAGCCAAACTCAAGAGCCCACTTGGCATATGTCATTTTGTAGGGCGCGTTTGGGCCTCCGATGGCAGCCAGGTTTGGAGGAGGGGGCAGCTTTGGTCTGGGAGAAATCCTCGTCCTTATGGAATTTTTGTAGGCAAAAGCCCAGGACGGGCTGCAGGCAAGTTGACTCCGAAAGGAGGCACTTTTCCCCAAGAAGCCAAACTCAAGAGCCCACTTGGCAGGTGTCATTTTGTAGGGCGCGTTTGGGCCTCTGATGGCAGCCAGGTTTGGAGGAGGGGGCAGCTTTGGTCTGGGAGAAATCCTCGTCCTTATGGAATTTTTGTAGGCAAAAGCCCAGGACGGGCTGCAGGCAAGTTGACTCCGAAAGGAGGCACTTTTCCCCAAGAAGCCAAACTCAAGAGCCCACTTGGCAGGTGTCATTTTGTAGGGCGCGTTTGGGCCTCTGATGGCAGCCAGGTTTGGAGGAGGGGGCAGCTTTGGTCTGGGAGAAATCCTCGTCCTTATGGAATTTTTGTAGGCAAAAGCCCTGCATGGGCCGCAGGCAAGTTGACTCCGAAAGGAGGCACTTTTCCCCAAGAAGCCAAACTCAAGAGCCCACTTGGCATATGTCATTTTGTAGGGCGCGTTTGGGCCTCCGATGGCAGCCAGGTTTGGAGGAGGGGGCAGCTTTGGTCTGGGAGAAATCCTCGTCCTTATGGAATTTTTGTAGGCAAAAGCCCTGCATGGGCCGCAGCCAAGTTGACTCCGAAAGGAGGCACTTTTCCCCAAGAAGCCAAACTCAAGAGCCCACTTGGCATATGTCATTTTGTAGGGCGCGTTTGGGCCTCCGATGGCAGCCAGGTTTGGAGGAGGGGGTAGCTTTGGTCTGGGAGAAATCCTCGTCCTTATGGAATTTTTGTAGGCAAAAGCCCAGGACGGGCTGCAGGCAAGTTGACTCCGAATGGAGGCACTTTTCCCCAAGAAGCCAAACTCAAGAGCCCACTTGGCAGATGTCATTTTGTAGGGCGCGTTTGGGCCTCCGATGGCAGCCAGGTTTGGAGGAGGGGGCAGCTTTGGTCTGGGAGAAATCCTCGTCCTTATGGAATTTTTGTAGGCAAAAGCCCTGGACGGGCTGCAGGCAAGTTAGACATGTTGGATTTGAAAGGAGGCACTTTTCCCCAAGAAGCCAAACTCAAGAACCCACTTGGCATATGTCATTTTGTAGGGCGCGTTTGGGCCTCCGATGGCAGCCAGGTTTGGAGGAGGGGGCAGCTTTGGTCTGGGAGAAATCCTCGTCCTTATGGAATTTTTGTAGGCAAAAGCCCAGGACGGGCCGCAGGCAAGTTGACTCCGAATGGAGGCACTTTTCCCCAAGAAGCCAAACTCAAGAGCCCACTTGGCAGGTGTCATTTTGTAGGGCGCGTTTGGGCCTCTGATGGCAGCCAGGTTTGGAGGAGGGGGCAGCTTTGGTCTGGGAGAAATCCTCGTCCTTATGGAATTTTTGTAGGCAAAAGCCCTGCATGGGCCGCAGGCAAGTTGACTCCGAAAGGAGGCACTTTTCCCCAAGAAGCCAAACTCAAGAGCCCACTTGGCATATGTCATTTTGTAGGGCGCGTTTGGGCCTCCGATGGCAGCCAGGTTTGGAGGAGGGGGCAGCTTTGGTCTGGGATAAATCCTCGTCCTTATGGAATTTTTGTAGGCAAAAGCCCAGGACGGGCTGCAGGCAAGTTGACTCCGAATGGAGGCACTTTTCCCCAAGAAGCCAAACTCAAGAACCCACAATGCAGATGTCATTTTGTAGGGCGCGTTTGGGCCTCCGATGGCAGCCAGGTTTGGAGGAGGGGGCAGCTTTGGTCTGGGAGAAATCCTCGTCCTTATGGAATTTTTGTAGGCAAAAGCCCAGGACGGGCTGCAGGCAAGTTGACTCCGAATGGAGGCACTTTTCCCCAAGAAGCCAAACTCAAGAGCCCACTTGGCAGATGTCATTTTGTAGGGCGCGTTTGGGCCTCTGATGGCAGCCAGGTTAGGAGGAGGGGGCAGCTTTGGTCTGGGAGAAATCCTCGTCCTTATGGAATTTTTGTAGGCAAAAGCCCTGGACGGGCTGCAGGCAAGTTAGGCATGTTGGCTTTGAAAGGAGGCACTTTTCCCCAAGAAGCCAAACTCAAGAACCCACAATGCAGATGTCATTTTGTAGGGCGCGTTTGGGCCTCCGATGGCAGCCAGGTTTGGAGGAGGGGGCAGCTTTGGTCTGGGAGAAATCCTCGTCCTTATGGAATTTTTGTAGGCAAAAGCCCAGGACGGGCCGCAGGCAAGTTGACTCCGAATGGAGGCACTTTTCCCCAAGAAGCCAAACTCAAGAGCCCACTTGGCAGGTGTCATTTTGTAGGGCGCGTTTGGGCCTCCGATGGCAGCCAGGTTTGGAGGAGGGGGCAGCTTTGGTCTGGGAGAAATCCTCGTCCTTATGGAATTTTTGTAGGCAAAAGCCCTGCATGGGCCGCAGGCAAGTTGACTCCGAAAGGAGGCACTTTTCCCCAAGAAGCCAAACTCAAGAGCCCACTTGGCAGATGTCATTTTGTAGGGCGCGTTTGGGCCTCCGATGGCAGCCAGGTTTGGAGGAGGGGGCAGCTTTGGTCTGGGAGAAATCCTCGTCCTTATGGAATTTTTGTAGGCAAAAGCCCAGGACGGGCTGCAGGCAAGTTGACTCCGAATGGAGGCACTTTTCCCCAAGAAGCCAAACTCAAGAGCCCACTTGGCAGATGTCATTTTGTAGGGCGCGTTTGGGCCTCTGATGGCAGCCAGGTTAGGAGGAGGGGGCAGCTTTGGTCTGGGAGAAATCCTCGTCCTTATGGAATTTTTGTAGGCAAAAGCCCTGGACGGGCTGCAGGCAAGTTAGGCATGTTGGCTTTGAAAGGAGGCACTTTTCCCCAAGAATCCAAACTCAAGAACCCACAATGCAGATGTCATTTTGTAGGGCGCGTTTGGGCCTCCGATGGCAGCCAGGTTTGGAGGAGGGGGCAGCTTTGGTCTGGGAGAAATCCTCGTCCTTATGGAATTTTTGTAGGCAAAAGCCCAGGACGGGCTGCAGGCAAGTTGACTCCGAATGGAGGCACTTTTCCCCAAGAAGCCAAACTCAAGAGCCCACTTGGCAGATGTCATTTTGTAGGGCGCGTTTGGGCCTCTGATGGCAGCCAGGTTAGGAGGAGGGGGCAGCTTTGGTCTGGGAGAAATCCTCGTCCTTATGGAATTTTTGTAGGCAAAAGCCCAGGACGGGCTGCAGGCAAGTTAGGCATGTTGGCTTTGAAAGGAGGCACTTTTCCCCAAGAAGCCAAACTCAAGAACCCACAATGCAGATGTCATTTCGTAGGGCGTGTTTGGGCCTCCGATGGCAGCCAGGTTTGGAGGAGGGGGCAGCTTTGGTCTGGGAGAAATCCTCGTCCTTATGGAATTTTTGTAGGCAAAAGCCCAGGACGGGCCGCAGGCAAGTTGACTCCGAATGGAGGCACTTTTCCCCAAGAAGCCAAACTCAAGAGCCCACTTGGCAGGTGTCATTTTGTAGGGCGCGTTTGGGCCTCTGATGGCAGCCAGGTTTGGAGGAGGGGGCAGCTTTGGTCTGGGAGAAATCCTCGTCCTTATGGAATTTTTGTAGGCAAAAGCCCTGCATGGGCCGCAGGCAAGTTGACTCCGAAAGGAGGCACTTTTCCCCAAGAAGCCAAACTCAAGAGCCCACTTGGCATATGTCATTTTGTAGGGCGCGTTTGGGCCACCGATGGCAGCCAGGTTTGGAGGAGGGGGCAGCTTTGGTCTGGGAGAAATCCTCGTCCTTATGGAATTTTTGTAGGCAAAAGCCCAGGACGGGCCGCAGGCAAGTTGACTCCGAATGGAGGCACTTTTCCCCAAGAAGCCAAACTCAAGAGCCCACTTGGCAGATGTCATTTTGTAGGGCGCGTTTGGGCCTCCGATGGCAGCCAGGTTTGGAGGAGGGGGCAGCTTTGGTCTGGGAGAAATCCTCGTCCTTATGGAATTTTTGTAGGCAAAAGCCCAGGACGGACCGCAGGCAAGTTGACTCCGAATGGAGGCACTTTTCCCCAAGAAGCCAAACTCAAGAGCCCACTTGGCAGGTGTCATTTTGTAGGGCGCGTTTGGGCCTCTGATGGCAGCCAGGTTTGGAGGAGGGGGCAGCTTTGGTCTGGGAGAAATCCTCGTCCTTATGGAATTTTTGTAGGCAAAAGCCCTGCATGGGCCGCAGGCAAGTTGACTCCGAAAGGAGGCACTTTTCCCCAAGAAGCCAAACTCAAGAGCCCACTTGGCATATGTCATTTTGTAGGGCGCGTTTGGGCCTCCGATGGCAGCCAGGTTTGGAGGAGGGGGCAGCTTTGGTCTGGGAGAAATCCTCGTCCTTATGGAATTTTTGTAGGCAAAAGCCCTGCATGGGCCGCAGGCAAGTTGACTCCGAATGGAGGCACTTTTCCCCAAGAAGCCAAACTCAAGAGCCCACTTGGCAGATGTCATTTTGTAGGGCGCGTTTGGGCCTCCGATGGCAGCCAGGTTTGGAGGAGGGGGCAGCTTTGGTCTGGGAGAAATCCTCGTCCTTATGGAATTTTTGTAGGCAAAAGCCCTGGACGGGCTGCAGGCAAGTTAGACATGTTGGATTTGAAAGGTAGGCACTTTTCCCCAAGAAGCCAAACTCAAGAACCCACAATGCAGATGTCATTTTGTAGGGCGCGTTTGGGCCTCCGATGGCAGCCAGGTTTGGAGGAGGGGGCAGCTTTGGTCTGGGAGAAATCCTCGTCCTTATGGAATTTTTGTAGGCAAAAGCCCAGGACGGGCCGCAGGCAAGTTGACTCCGAATGGAGGCACTTTTCCCCAAGAAGCCAAACTCAAGAGCCCACTTGGCAGGTGTCATTTTGTAGGGCGCGTTTGGGCCTCTGATGGCAGCCAGGTTTGGAGGAGGGGGCAGCTTTGGTCTGGGAGAAATCCTCGTCCTTATGGAATTTTTGTAGGCAAAAGCCCTGCATGGGCCGCAGGCAAGTTGACTCCGAAAGGAGGCACTTTTCCCCAAGAAGCCAAACTCAAGAGCCCACTTGGCATATGTCATTTTGTAGGGCGCGTTTGGGCCTCCGATGGCAGCCAGGTTTGGAGGAGGGGGCAGCTTTGGTCTGGGATAAATCCTCGTCCTTATGGAATTTTTGTAGGCAAAAGCCCAGGACGGGCTGCAGGCAAGTTGACTCCGAATGGAGGCACTTTTCCCCAAGAAGCCAAACTCAAGAGCCCACTTGGCAGATGTCATTTTGTAGGGCGCGTTTGGGCCTCCGATGGCAGCCAGGTTTGGAGGAGGGGGCAGCTTTGGTCTGGGAGAAATCCTCGTCCTTATGGAATTTTTGTAGGCAAAAGCCCTGCATGGGCCGCAGGCAAGTTGACTCCGAATGGAGGCACTTTTCCCCAAGAAGCCAAACTCAAGAGCCCACTTGGCAGATGTCATTTTGTAGGGCGCGTTTGGGCCTCTGATGGCAGCCAGGTTAGGAGGAGGGGGCAGCTTTGGTCTGGGAGAAATCCTCGTCCTTATGGAATTTTTGTAGGCAAAAGCCCTGGACGGGCTGCAGGCAAGTTAGGCATGTTGGCTTTGAAAGGAGGCACTTTTCCCCAAGAAGCCAAACTCAAGAACCCACTTGGCAGATGTCATTTTGTAGGGCGCGTTTGGGCCTCCGATGGCAGCCAGGTTTGGAGGAGGGGGCAGCTTTGGTCTGGGAGAAATCCTCGTCCTTATGGAATTTTTGTAGGCAAAAGCCCTGCATGGGCCGCAGGCAAGTTGACTCTGAAAGGAGGCACTTTTCCCCAAGAAGCCAAACTCAAGAGCCCACTTGGCAGGTGTCATTTTGTAGGGCGCGTTTGGGCCTCTGATGGCAGCCAGGTTTGGAGGAGGGGGCAGCTTTGGTCTGGGAGAAATCCTCGTCCTTATGGAATTTTTGTAGGCAAAAGCCCTGCATGGGCCGCAGGCAAGTTGACTCCGAAAGGAGGCACTTTTCCCCAAGAAGCCAAACTCAAGAGCCCACTTGGCAGATGTCATTTTGTAGGGCGCGTTTGGGCCTCCGATGGCAGCCAGGTTTGGAGGAGGGGGCAGCTTTGGTTGGGAGAAATCCTCGTCCTTATGGAATTTTTGTAGGCAAAAGCCCAGGACGGGCTGCAGGCAAGTTGACTCCGAATGGAGGCACTTTTCCCCAAGAAGCCAAACTCAAGAGCCCACTTGGCAGATGTCATTTTGTAGGGCGCGTTTGGGCCTCCGATGGCAGCCAGGTTAGGAGGAGGGGGCAGCTTTGGTCTGGGAGAAATCCTCGTCCTTCTGGAATTTTTGGAGGCAAAAGCCCAGGACGGGCTGCAGGCAAGTTGACTCCGAATGGAGGCACTTTTCCCCAAGAAGCCAAACTCAAGAGCCCACTTGGCAGATGTCATTTTGTAGGGCGCGTTTGGGCCTCTGATGGCAGCCAGGTTTGGAGGAGGGGGCAGCTTTGGTCTGGGAGAAATCCTCGTCCTTATGGAATTTTTGTAGGCAAAAGCCCTGGACGGGCTGCAGGCAAGTTAGGCAAGTTGACTTTGAAAGGAGGCACTTTTCCCCAAGAAGCCAAACTCAAGAACCCACAATGCAGATGTCATTTTGTAGGGCGCGTTTGGGCCTCCGATGGCAGCCAGGTTTGGAGGAGGGGGCAGCTTTGGTCTGGGAGAAATCCTCGTCCTTATGGAATTTTTGTAGGCAAAAGCCCAGGACGGGCTGCAGGCAAGTTGACTCCGAATGGAGGCACTTTTCCCCAAGAAGCCAAACTCAAGAGCCCACTTGGCAGATGTCATTTTGTAGGGCGCGTTTGGGCCTCCGATGGCAGCCAGGTTAGGAGGAGGGGGCAGCTTTGGTCTGGGAGAAATCCTCGTCCTTATGGAATTTTTGTAGGCAAAAGCCCAGGACGGGCTGCAGGCAAGTTAGGCATGTTGGCTTTGAAAGGAGGCACTTTTCCCCAAGAAGCCAAACTCAAGAACCCACAATGCAGATGTCATTTCGTAGGGCGTGTTTGGGCCTCCGATGGCAGCCAGGTTTGGAGGAGGGGGCAGCTTTGGTCTGGGAGAAATCCTCGTCCTTATGGAATTTTTGTAGGCAAAAGCCCAGGACGGGCCGCAGGCAAGTTGACTCCGAATGGAGGCACTTTTCCCCAAGAAGCCAAACTCAAGAGCCCACTTGGCAGGTGTCATTTTGTAGGGCGCGTTTGGGCCTCCGATGGCAGCCAGGTTTGGAGGAGGGGGCAGCTTTGGTCTGGGAGAAATCCTCGTCCTTATGGAATTTTTGTAGGCAAAAGCCCTGCATGGGCCGCAGGCAAGTTGACTCCGAAAGGAGGCACTTTTCCCCAAGAAGCCAAACTCAAGAGCCCACTTGGCATATGTCATTTTGTAGGGCGCGTTTGGGCCTCCGATGGCAGCCAGGTTTGGAGGAGGGGGCAGCTTTGGTCTGGGAGAAATCCTCGTCCTTATGGAATTTTTGTAGGCAAAAGCCCTGGACGGGCTGCAGGCAAGATAGGCATGTTGGCTTTGAAAGGAGGCACTTTTCCCCAAGAAGCCAAACTCAAGAACCCACTTGGCAGATGTCATTTTGTAGGGCGCGTTTGGGCCTCCGATGGCAGCCACGTTTGGAGGAGGGGGCAGCTTTGGTCTGGGAGAAATCCTCGTCCTTATGGAATTTTTGTAGGCAAAAGCCCAGGACGGGCCGCAGGCAAGTTGACTCCGAATGGAGGTACTTTTCCCCAAGAAGCCAAACTCAAGAGCCCACTTGGCAGGTGTCATTTTGTAGGGCGCGTTTGGGCCTCCGATGGCAGCCAGGTTTGGAGGAGGGGGCAGCTTTGGTCTGGGAGAAATCCTCGTCCTTATGGAATTTTTGTAGGCAAAAGCCCAGGACGGGCTGCAGGCAAGTTGACTCCGAATGGAGGCACTTTTCCCCAAGAAGCCAAACTCAAGAGCCCACTTGGCAGATGTCATTTTGTAGGGCGCGTTTGGGCCTCCGATGGCAGCCAGGTTAGGAGGAGGGGGCAGCTTTGGTCTGGGAGAAATCCTCGTCCTTATGGAATTTTTGTAGGCAAAAGCCCAGGATGGGCTGCAGGCAAGTTAGGCATGTTGGCTTTGAAAGGAGGCACTTTTCCCCAAGAAGCCAAACTCAAGAACCCACAATGCAGATGTCATTTCGTAGGGCGTGTTTGGGCCTCCGATGGCAGCCAGGTTTGGAGGAGGGGGCAGCTTTGGTCTGGGAGAAATCCTCGTCCTTATGGAATTTTTGTAGGCAAAAGCCCAGGACGGGCCGCAGGCAAGTTGACTCCGAATGGAGGCACTTTTCCCCAAGAAGCCAAACTCAAGAGCCCACTTGGCAGGTGTCATTTTGTAGGGCGCGTTTGGGCCTCTGATGGCAGCCAGGTTTGGAGGAGGGGGCAGCTTTGGTCTGGGAGAAATCCTCGTCCTTATGGAATTTTTGTAGGCAAAAGCCCTGCATGGGCCGCAGGCAAGTTGACTCCGAAAGGAGGCACTTTTCCCCAAGAAGCCAAACTCAAGAGCCCACTTGGCATATGTCATTTTGTAGGGCGCGTTTGGGCCTCCGATGGCAGCCAGGTTTGGAGGAGGGGGCAGCTTTGGTCTGGGAGAAATCCTCGTCCTTATGGAATTTTTGTAGGCAAAAGCCCAGGACGGGCTGCAGGCAAGTTGACTCCGAATGGAGGCACTTTTCCCCAAGAAGCCAAACTCAAGAGCCCACTTGGCAGGTGTCATTTTGTAGGGCGCGTTTGGGCCTCTGTTGGCAGCCAGGTTTGGAGGAGGGGGCAGCTTTGGTCTGGGAGAAATCCTCGTCCTTATGGAATTTTTGTAGGCAAAAGCCCTGCATGGGCCGCAGGCAAGTTGACTCTGAAAGGAGGCACTTTTCCCCAAGAAGCCAAACTCAAGAGCCCACTTGGCATATGTCATTTTGTAGGGCGCGTTTGGGCCTCCGATGGCAGCCAGGTTTGGAGGAGGGGGCAGCTTTGGTCTGGGAGAAATCCTCGTCCTTATGGAATTTTTGTAGGCAAAAGCCCTGCAGGGGCCGCAGGCAAGTTGACTCCGAAAGGAGGCACTTTTCCCCAAGAAGCCAAACTCAAGAGCCCACTTGGCAGGTGTCATTTTGTAGGGCGCGTTTGGGCCTCCGATGGCAGCCAGGTTTGGAGGATGGGGCAGCTTTGGTCTGGGAGAAATCCTCGTCCTTATGGAATTTTTGTAGGCAAAAGCCCTGCATGGGCCGCAGGCAAGTTGACTCCGAAAGGAGTCACTTTTCCCCAAGAAGCCAAACTCAAGAGCCCACTTGGCATATGTCATTTTGTAGGGCGCGTTTGGGCCTCCGATGGCAGCCAGGTTTGGAGGAGGGGGCAGCTTTGGTCTGGGAGAAATCCTCGTCCTTATGGAATTTTTTTAGGCAAAAGCCCTGCAGGGGCCGCAGGCAAGTTGACTCCGAATGGAGGCACTTTTCCCCAAGAAGCCAAACTCAAGAACCCACTTGGCATATGTCATTTTGTAGGGCGCGTTTGGGCCTCCGATGGCAGCCAGGTTTGGAGGAGGGGGCAGCTTTGGTCTGGGAGAAATCCTCGTCCTTCTGGAATTTTTGTAGGCAAAAGCCCAGGACGGGCTGCAGGCAAGTTGACTCCGAATGGAGGCACTTTTCCCCAAGAAGCCAAACTCAAGAGCCCACTTGGCAGATGTCATTTTGTAGGGCGCGTTTGGGCCTCTGATGGCAGCCAGGTTAGGAGGAGGGGGCAGCTTTGGTCTGGGAGAAATCCTCGTCCTTATGGAATTTTTGTAGGCAAAAGCCCTGGACGGGCTGCAGGCAAGTTAGACATGTTGGATTTGAAAGGAGGCACTTTTCCCCAAGAAGCCAAACTCAAGAACCCACAATGCAGATGTCATTTTGTAGGGCGCGTTTGGGCCTCCGATGGCAGCCAGGTTTGGAGGAGGGGGCAGCTTTGGTCTGGGAGAAATCCTCGTCCTTATGGAATTTTTGTAGGCAAAAGCCCAGGACGGGCTGCAGGCAAGTTGACTCCGAATGGAGGCACTTTTCCCCAAGAAGCCAAACTCAAGAGCCCACTTGGCAGATGTCATTTTGTAGGGCGCGTTTGGGCCTCCGATGGCAGCCAGGTTAGGAGGAGGGGGCAGCTTTGGTCTGGGAGAAATCCTCGTCCTTATGGAATTTTTGTAGGCAAAAGCCCAGGACGGGCTGCAGGCAAGTTAGGCATGTTGGCTTTGAAAGGAGGCACTTTTCCCCAAGAAGCCAAACTCAAGAACCCACAATGCAGATGTCATTTTGTAGGGCGTGTTTGGGCCTCCGATGGCAGCCAGGTTAGGAGGAGGGGGCAGCTTTGGTCTGGGAGAAATCCTCGTCCTTATGGAATTTTTGTAGGCAAAAGCCCAGGACGGGCCACAGGCAAGTTGACTCCGAATGGAGGCACTTTTCCCCAAGAAGCCAAACTCAAGAGCCCACTTGGCAGGTGTCATTTTGTAGGGCGCGTTTGGGCCTCTGATGGCAGCCAGGTTTGGAGGAGGGGGCAGCTTTGGTCTGGGAGAAATCCTCGTCCTTATGGAATTTTTGTAGGCAAAAGCCCTGCATGGGCCGCAGGCAAGTTGACTCCGAAAGGAGGCACTTTTCCCCAAGAAGCCAAACTCAAGAGCCCACTTGGCATATGTCATTTTGTAGGGCGCGTTTGGGCCTCCGATGGCAGCCAGGTTTGGAGGAGGGGGCAGCTTTGGTCTGGGAGAAATCCTCGTCCTTATGGAATTTTTGTAGGCAAAAGCCCAGGACGGGCCGCAGGCAAGTTGACTCCGAATGGAGGCACTTTTCCCCAAGAAGCCAAACTCAAGAGCCCACTTGGCAGGTGTCATTTTGTAGGGCGCGTTTGGGCCTCCGATGGCAGCCAGGTTTGGAAGAGGGGGCAGCTTTGGTCTGGGAGAAATCCTCGTCCTTATGGAATTTTTGTAGGCAAAAGCCCTGCATGGGCCGCAGGCAAGTTGACTCCGAAAGGAGGCACTTTTCCCCAAGAAGCCAAACTCAAGAGCCCACTTGGCAGATGTCATTTTGTAGGGCGCGTTTGGGCCTCTGATGGCAGCCAGGTTTGGAGGAGGGGGCAGCTTTGGTCTGGGAGAAATCCTCGTCCTTATGGAATTTTTGGAGGCAAAAGCCCAGGACGGGCTGCAGGCAAGTTGACTCCGAATGGAGGCACTTTTCCCCAAGAAGCCAAACTCAAGAGCCCACTTGGCAGATGTCATTTTGTAGGGCGCGTTTGGGCCTCCGATGGCAGCCAGGTTTGGAGGAGGGGGCAGCTTTGGTCTGGGAGAAATCCTCGTCCTTATGGAATTTTTGTAGGCAAAAGCCCAGGACGGGCTGCAGGCAAGTTGACTCCGAATGGAGGCACTTTTCCCCAAGAAGCCAAACTCAAGAGCCCACTTGGCAGGTGTCATTTTGTAGGGCGCGTTTGGCCCTCTGTTGGCAGCCAGGTTTGGAGGAGGGGGCAGCTTTGGTCTGGGAGAAATCCTCGTCCTTATGGAATTTTTGTAGGCAAAAGCCCTGCATGGGCCGCAGGCAAGTTGACTCTGAAAGGAGGCACTTTTCCCCAAGAAGCCAAACTCAAGAGCCCACTTGGCAGATGTCATTTTGTAGGGCGCGTTTGGGCCTCTGATGGCAGCCAGGTTAGGAGGAGGGGGCAGCTTTGGTCTGGGAGAAATCCTCGTCCTTATGGAATTTTTGTAGGCAAAAGCCCTGGACGGGCTGCAGGCAAGTTAGGCATGTTGGCTTTGAAAGGAGGCACTTTTCCCCAAGAAGCCAAACTCAAGAACCCACAATGCAGATGTCATTTTGTAGGGCGCGTTTGGGCCTCCGATGGCAGCCAGGTTTGGAGGAGGGGGCAGCTTTGGTCTGGGAGAAATCCTCGTCCTTATGGAATTTTTGTAGGCAAAAGCCCAGGACGGGCCGCAGGCAAGTTGACTCCGAATGGAGGCACTTTTCCCCAAGAAGCCAAACTCAAGAGCCCACTTGGCAGGTGTCATTTTGAAGGGCGCGTTTGGGCCTCTGATGGCAGCCAGGTTTGGAGGAGGGGGCAGCTTTGGTCTGGGAGAAATCCTCGTCCTTATGGAATTTTTGTAGGCAAAAGCCCTGCATGGGCCGCAGGCAAGTTGACTCCGAAAGGAGGCACTTTTCCCCAAGAAGCCAAACTCAAGAGCCCACTTGGCATATGTCATTTTGTAGGGCGCGTTTGGGCCTCCGATGGCAGCCAGGTTTGGAGGAGGGGGCAGCTTTGGTCTGGGAGAAATCCTCGTCCTTATGGAATTTTTGTAGGCAAAAGCCCTGCATGGGCCGCAGGCAAGTTGACTCCGAAAGGAGTCACTTTTCCCCAAGAAGCCAAACTCAAGAGCCCACTTGGCATATGTCATTTTGTAGGGCGCGTTTGGGCCTCCGATGGCAGCCAGGTTTGGAGGAGGGGGCAGCTTTGGTCTGGGAGAAATCCTCGTCCTTATGGAATTTTTGTAGGCAAAAGCCCTGCATGGGCCGCAGGCAAGTTGACTCCGAAAGGAGGCACTTTTCCCCAAGAAGCCAAACTCAAGAGCCCACTTGGCATATGTCATTTTGTAGGGCGCGTTTGGGCCTCCGATGGCAGCCAGGTTTGGAGGAGGGGGCAGCTTTGGTCTGGGAGAAATCCTCATCCTTATGGAATTTTTGTAGGCAAAAGCCCAGGACGGGCTGCAGGCAAGTTGACTCCGAATGGAGGCACTTTTCCCCAAGAAGCCAAACTCAAGAGCCCACTTGGCAGATGTCATTTTGTAGGGCGCGTTTGGGCCTCCGATGGCAGCCAGGTTTGGAGGAGGGGGCAGCTTTGGTCTGGGAGAAATCCTCGTCCTTATGGAATTTTTGTAGGCAAAAGCCCAGGACGGGCCGCAGGCAAGTTGACTCCGAATGGAGGCACTTTTCCCCAAGAAGCCAAACTCAAGAGCCCACTTGGCAGGTGTCATTTTGTAGGGCGCGTTTGGGCCTCCGATGGCAGCCAGGTTTGGAGGAGGGGGCAGCTTTGGTCTGGGAGAAATCCTCGTCCTTATGGAATTTTTGTAGGCAAAAGCCCTGCATGGGCCGCAGCCAAGTTGACTCCGAAAGGAGGCACTTTTCCCCAAGAAGCCAAACTCAAGAGCCCACTTGGCATATGTCATTTTGTAGGGCGCGTTTGGGCCTCCGATGGCAGCCAGGTTTGGAGGAGGGGGTAGCTTTGGTCTGGGAGAAATCCTCGTCCTTATGGAATTTTTGTAGGCAAAAGCCCAGGACGGGCTGCAGGCAAGTTGACTCCGAATGGAGGCACTTTTCCCCAAGAAGCCAAACTCAAGAGCCCACTTGGCAGATGTCATTTTGTAGGGCGCGTTTGGGCCTCCGATGGCAGCCAGGTTTGGAGGAGGGGGCAGCTTTGGTCTGGGAGAAATCCTCGTCCTTATGGAATTTTTGTAGGCAAAAGCCCTGGACGGGCTGCAGGCAAGTTAGACATGTTGGATTTGAAAGGAGGCACTTTTCCCCAAGAAGCCAAACTCAAGAACCCACTTGGCATATGTCATTTTGTAGGGCGCGTTTGGGCCTCCGATGGCAGCCAGGTTAGGAGGAGGGGGCAGCTTTGGTCTGGGAGAAATCCTCGTCCTTATGGAACTTCTGTAGGCAAAAGCCCTGGACGGGCTGCAGCCAAGTTAGGCATGTTGGCTTTGAAAGGAGGCACTTTTCCCCAAGAAGCCAAACTCAAGAACCCACAATGCAGATGTCATTTTGTAGGGCGCGTTTGGGCCTCCGATGGCAGCCAGGTTTGGAGGAGGGGGCAGCTTTGGTCTGGGAGAAATCCTCGTCCTTATGGAATTTTTGTAGGCAAAAGCCCAGGACGGGCCGCAGGCAAGTTGACTCCGAATGGAGGCACTTTTCCCCAAGAAGCCAAACTCAAGAGCCCACTTGGCAGGTGTCATTTTGTAGGGCGTGTTTGGGCCTCTGATGGCAGCCAGGTTTGGAGGAGGGGGCAGCTTTGGTCTGGGAGAAATCCTCGTCCTTATGGAATTTTTGTAGGCAAAAGCCCTGCATGGGCCGCAGGCAAGTTGACTCCGAAAGGAGGCACTTTTCCCCAAGAAGCCAAACTCAAGAGCCCACTTGGCATATGTCATTTTGTAGGGCGCGTTTGGGCCTCCGATGGCAGCCAGGTTTGGAGGAGGGGGCAGCTTTGGTCTGGGAGAAATCCTCGTCCTTATGGAATTTTTGTAGGCAAAAGCCCAGGACGGGCTGCAGGCAAGTTGACTCCGAAAGGAGGCACTTTTCCCCAAGAAGCCAAACTCAAGAGCCCACTTGGCAGGTGTCATTTTGTAGGGCGCGTTTGGGCCTCTGATGGCAGCCAGGTTTGGAGGAGGGGGCAGCTTTGGTCTGGGAGAAATCCTCGTCCTTATGGAATTTTTGTAGGCAAAAGCCCAGGACGGGCTGCAGGCAAGTTGACTCCGAAAGGAGGCACTTTTCCCCAAGAAGCCAAACTCAAGAGCCCACTTGGCAGGTGTCATTTTGTAGGGCGCGTTTGGGCCTCTGATGGCAGCCAGGTTTGGAGGAGGGGGCAGCTTTGGTCTGGGAGAAATCCTCGTCCTTATGGAATTTTTGTAGGCAAAAGCCCTGCATGGGCCGCAGGCAAGTTGACTCCGAAAGGAGGCACTTTTCCCCAAGAAGCCAAACTCAAGAGCCCACTTGGCATATGTCATTTTGTAGGGCGCGTTTGGGCCTCCGATGGCAGCCAGGTTTGGAGGAGGGGGCAGCTTTGGTCTGGGAGAAATCCTCGTCCTTATGGAATTTTTGTAGGCAAAAGCCCTGCATGGGCCGCAGCCAAGTTGACTCCGAAAGGAGGCACTTTTCCCCAAGAAGCCAAACTCAAGAGCCCACTTGGCATATGTCATTTTGTAGGGCGCGTTTGGGCCTCCGATGGCAGCCAGGTTTGGAGGAGGGGGTAGCTTTGGTCTGGGAGAAATCCTCGTCCTTATGGAATTTTTGTAGGCAAAAGCCCAGGACGGGCTGCAGGCAAGTTGACTCCGAATGGAGGCACTTTTCCCCAAGAAGCCAAACTCAAGAGCCCACTTGGCAGATGTCATTTTGTAGGGCGCGTTTGGGCCTCCGATGGCAGCCAGGTTTGGAGGAGGGGGCAGCTTTGGTCTGGGAGAAATCCTCGTCCTTATGGAATTTTTGTAGGCAAAAGCCCAGGACGGGCCGCAGGCAAGTTGACTCCGAATGGAGGCACTTTTCCCCAAGAAGCCAAACTCAAGAGCCCACTTGGCAGGTGTCATTTTGTAGGGCGCGTTTGGGCCTCTGATGGCAGCCAGGTTTGGAGGAGGGGGCAGCTTTGGTCTGGGAGAAATCCTCGTCCTTATGGAATTTTTGTAGGCAAAAGCCCTGCATGGGCCGCAGGCAAGTTGACTCCGAAAGGAGGCACTTTTCCCCAAGAAGCCAAACTCAAGAGCCCACTTGGCATATGTCATTTTGTAGGGCGCGTTTGGGCCTCCGATGGCAGCCAGGTTTGGAGGAGGGGGCAGCTTTGGTCTGGGAGAAATCCTCGTCCTTATGGAATTTTTGTAGGCAAAAGCCCAGGACGGGCTGCAGGCAAGTTGACTCCGAATGGAGGCACTTTTCCCCAAGAAGCCAAACTCAAGAACCCACAATGCAGATGTCATTTTGTAGGGCGCGTTTGGGCCTCCGATGGCAGCCAGGTTTGGAGGAGGGGGCAGCTTTGGTCTGGGAGAAATCCTCGTCCTTATGGAATTTTTGTAGGCAAAAGCCCAGGACGGGCTGCAGGCAAGTTGACTCCGAATGGAGGCACTTTTCCCCAAGAAGCCAAACTCAAGAGCCCACTTGGCAGATGTCATTTTGTAGGGCGCGTTTGGGCCTCTGATGGCAGCCAGGTTAGGAGGAGGGGGCAGCTTTGGTCTGGGAGAAATCCTCGTCCTTATGGAATTTTTGTAGGCAAAAGCCCTGGACGGGCTGCAGGCAAGTTAGGCATGTTGGCTTTGAAAGGAGGCACTTTTCCCCAAGAAGCCAAACTCAAGAACCCACAATGCAGATGTCATTTTGTAGGGCGCGTTTGGGCCTCCGATGGCAGCCAGGTTTGGAGGAGGGGGCAGCTTTGGTCTGGGAGAAATCCTCGTCCTTATGGAATTTTTGTAGGCAAAAGCCCAGGACGGGCCGCAGGCAAGTTGACTCCGAATGGAGGCACTTTTCCCCAAGAAGCCAAACTCAAGAGCCCACTTGGCAGGTGTCATTTTGTAGGGCGCGTTTGGGCCTCCGATGGCAGCCAGGTTTGGAGGAGGAGGGAGCTTTGGTCTGGGAGAAATCCTCGTCCTTATGGAATTTTTGTAGGCAAAAGCCCTGCATGGGCCGCAGGCAAGTTGACTCCGAAAGGAGGCACTTTTCCCCAAGAAGCCAAACTCAAGAGCCCACTTGGCAGATGTCATTTTGTAGGGCGCGTTTGGGCCTCCGATGGCAGCCAGGTTTGGAGGAGGGGGCAGCTTTGGTCTGGGAGAAATCCTCGTCCTTATGGAATTTTTGTAGGCAAAAGCCCAGGACGGGCTGCAGGCAAGTTGACTCCGAATGGAGGCACTTTTCCCCAAGAAGCCAAACTCAAGAGCCCACTTGGCAGATGTCATTTTGTAGGGCGCGTTTGGGCCTCTGATGGCAGCCAGGTTAGGAGGAGGGGGCAGCTTTGGTCTGGGAGAAATCCTCGTCCTTATGGAATTTTTGTAGGCAAAAGCCCTGGACGGGCTGCAGGCAAGTTAGGCATGTTGGCTTTGAAAGGAGGCACTTTTCCCCAAGAAGCCAAACTCAAGAACCCACAATGCAGATGTCATTTTGTAGGGCGCGTTTGGGCCTCCGATGGCAGCCAGGTTTGGAGGAGGGGGCAGCTTTGGTCTGGGAGAAATCCTCGTCCTTATGGAATTTTTGTAGGCAAAAGCCCAGGACGGGCTGCAGGCAAGTTGACTCCGAATGGAGGCACTTTTCCCCAAGAAGCCAAACTCAAGAGCCCACTTGGCAGATGTCATTTTGTAGGGCGCGTTTGGGCCTCTGATGGCAGCCAGGTTAGGAGGAGGGGGCAGCTTTGGTCTGGGAGAAATCCTCGTCCTTATGGAATTTTTGTAGGCAAAAGCCCAGGACGGGCTGCAGGCAAGTTAGGCATGTTGGCTTTGAAAGGAGGCACTTTTCCCCAAGAAGCCAAACTCAAGAACCCACAATGCAGATGTCATTTCGTAGGGCGTGTTTGGGCCTCCGATGGCAGCCAGGTTTGGAGGAGGGGGCAGCTTTGGTCTGGGAGAAATCCTCGTCCTTATGGAATTTTTGTAGGCAAAAGCCCAGGACGGGCCGCAGGCAAGTTGACTCCGAATGGAGGCACTTTTCCCCAAGAAGCCAAACTCAAGAGCCCACTTGGCAGGTGTCATTTTGTAGGGCGCGTTTGGGCCTCTGATGGCAGCCAGGTTTGGAGGAGGGGGCAGCTTTGGTCTGGGAGAAATCCTCGTCCTTATGGAATTTTTGTAGGCAAAAGCCCTGCATGGGCCGCAGGCAAGTTGACTCCGAAAGGAGGCACTTTTCCCCAAGAAGCCAAACTCAAGAGCCCACTTGGCATATGTCATTTTGTAGGGCGCGTTTGGGCCACCGATGGCAGCCAGGTTTGGAGGAGGGGGCAGCTTTGGTCTGGGAGAAATCCTCGTCCTTATGGAATTTTTGTAGGCAAAAGCCCAGGACGGACCGCAGGCAAGTTGACTCCGAATGGAGGCACTTTTCCCCAAGAAGCCAAACTCAAGAGCCCACTTGGCAGATGTCATTTTGTAGGGCGCGTTTGGGCCTCCGATGGCAGCCAGGTTTGGAGGAGGGGGCAGCTTTGGTCTGGGAGAAATCCTCGTCCTTATGGAATTTTTGTAGGCAAAAGCCCAGGACGGACCGCAGGCAAGTTGACTCCGAATGGAGGCACTTTTCCCCAAGAAGCCAAACTCAAGAGCCCACTTGGCAGGTGTCATTTTGTAGGGCGCGTTTGGGCCTCTGATGGCAGCCAGGTTTGGAGGAGGGGGCAGCTTTGGTCTGGGAGAAATCCTCGTCCTTATGGAATTTTTGTAGGCAAAAGCCCTGCATGGGCCGCAGGCAAGTTGACTCCGAAAGGAGGCACTTTCCCCCAAGAAGCCAAACTCAAGAGCCCACTTGGCATATGTCATTTTGTAGGGCGCGTTTGGGCCTCCGATGGCAGCCAGGTTTGGAGGAGGGGGCAGCTTTGGTCTGGGATAAATCCTCGTCCTTATGGAATTTTTGTAGGCAAAAGCCCAGGACGGGCTGCAGGCAAGTTGACTCCGAAAGGAGGCACTTTTCCCCAAGAAGCCAAACTCAAGAGCCCACTTGGCAGGTGTCATTTTGTAGGGCGCGTTTGGGCCTCTGATGGCAGCCAGGTTAGGAGGAGGGGGCAGCTTTGGTCTGGGAGAAATCCTCGTCCTTATGGAATTTTTGTAGGCAAAAGCCCTGCATGGGCCGCAGGCAAGTTGACTCCGAAAGGAGGCACTTTTCCCCAAGAAGCCAAACTCAAGAGCCCACTTGGCATATGTCATTTTGTAGGGCGCGTTTGGGCCTCCGATGGCAGCCAGGTTTGGAGGAGGGGGCAGCTTTGGTCTGGGAGAAATCCTCGTCCTTATGGAATTTTTGTAGGCAAAAGCCCTGCATGGGCCGCAGGCAAGTTGACTCCGAATGGAGGCACTTTTCCCCAAGAAGCCAAACTCAAGAGCCCACTTGGCAGATGTCATTTTGTAGGGCGCGTTTGGGCCTCCGATGGCAGCCAGGTTTGGAGGAGGGGGCAGCTTTGGTCTGGGAGAAATCCTCGTCCTTATGGAATTTTTGTAGGCAAAAGCCCTGGACGGGCTGCAGGCAAGTTAGACATGTTGGATTTGAAAGGAGGCACTTTTCCCCAAGAAGCCAAACTCAAGAACCCACAATGCAGATGTCATTTTGTAGGGCGCGTTTGGGCCTCCGATGGCAGCCAGGTTTGGAGGAGGGGGCAGCTTTGGTCTGGGAGAAATCCTCGTCCTTATGGAATTTTTGTAGGCAAAAGCCCAGGACGGGCCGCAGGCAAGTTGACTCCGAATGGAGGCACTTTTCCCCAAGAAGCCAAACTCAAGAGCCCACTTGGCAGGTGTCATTTTGTAGGGCGCGTTTGGGCCTCTGATGGCAGCCAGGTTTGGAGGAGGGGGCAGCTTTGGTCTGGGAGAAATCCTCGTCCTTATGGAATTTTTGTAGGCAAAAGCCCTGCATGGGCCGCAGGCAAGTTGACTCCGAAAGGAGGCACTTTTCCCCAAGAAGCCAAACTCAAGAGCCCACTTGGCATATGTCATTTTGTAGGGCGCGTTTGGGCCTCCGATGGCAGCCAGGTTTGGAGGAGGGGGCAGCTTTGGTCTGGGATAAATCCTCGTCCTTATGGAATTTTTGTAGGCAAAAGCCCAGGACGGGCTGCAGGCAAGTTGACTCCGAATGGAGGCACTTTTCCCCAAGAAGCCAAACTCAAGAGCCCACTTGGCAGATGTCATTTTGTAGGGCGCGTTTGGGCCTCCGATGGCAGCCAGGTTTGGAGGAGGGGGCAGCTTTGGTCTGGGAGAAATCCTCGTCCTTATGGAATTTTTGTAGGCAAAAGCCCTGCATGGGCCGCAGGCAAGTTGACTCCGAATGGAGGCACTTTTCCCCAAGAAGCCAAACTCAAGAGCCCACTTGGCAGATGTCATTTTGTAGGGCGCGTTTGGGCCTCTGATGGCAGCCAGGTTAGGAGGAGGGGGCAGCTTTGGTCTGGGAGAAATCCTCGTCCTTATGGAATTTTTGTAGGCAAAAGCCCTGGACGGGCTGCAGGCAAGTTAGGCATGTTGGCTTTGAAAGGAGGCACTTTTCCCCAAGAAGCCAAACTCAAGAACCCACTTGGCAGATGTCATTTTGTAGGGCGCGTTTGGGCCTCCGATGGCAGCCAGGTTTGGAGGAGGGGGCAGCTTTGGTCTGGGAGAAATCCTCGTCCTTATGGAATTTTTGTAGGCAAAAGCCCTGCATGGGCCGCAGGCAAGTTGACTCTGAAAGGAGGCACTTTTCCCCAAGAAGCCAAACTCAAGAGCCCACTTGGCAGGTGTCATTTTGTAGGGCGCGTTTGGGCCTCCGATGGCAGCCAGGTTTGGAGGAGGGGGCAGCTTTGGTTGGGAGAAATCCTCGTCCTTATGGAATTTTTGTAGGCAAAAGCCCAGGACGGGCTGCAGGCAAGTTGACTCCGAATGGAGGCACTTTTCCCCAAGAAGCCAAACTCAAGAGCCCACTTGGCAGATGTCATTTTGTAGGGCGCGTTTGGGCCTCCGATGGCAGCCAGGTTAGGAGGAGGGGGCAGCTTTGGTCTGGGAGAAATCCTCGTCCTTCTGGAATTTTTGGAGGCAAAAGCCCAGGACGGGCTGCAGGCAAGTTGACTCCGAATGGAGGCACTTTTCCCCAAGAAGCCAAACTCAAGAGCCCACTTGGCAGATGTCATTTTGTAGGGCGCGTTTGGGCCTCTGATGGCAGCCAGGTTTGGAGGAGGGGGCAGCTTTGGTCTGGGAGAAATCCTCGTCCTTATGGAATTTTTGTAGGCAAAAGCCCTGGACGGGCTGCAGGCAAGTTAGGCAAGTTGACTTTGAAAGGAGGCACTTTTCCCCAAGAAGCCAAACTCAAGAACCCACAATGCAGATGTCATTTTGTAGGGTGCGTTTGGGCCTCCGATGGCAGCCAGGTTTGGAGGAGGGGGCAGCTTTGGTCTGGGAGAAATCCTCGTCCTTATGGAATTTTTGTAGGCAAAAGCCCAGGACGGGCTGCAGGCAAGTTGACTCCGAATGGAGGCACTTTTCCCCAAGAAGCCAAACTCAAGAGCCCACTTGGCAGATGTCATTTTGTAGGGCGCGTTTGGGCCTCCGATGGCAGCCAGGTTAGGAGGAGGGGGCAGCTTTGGTCTGGGACAAATCCTCGTCCTTATGGAATTTTTGTAGGCAAAAGCCCAGGACGGGCTGCAGGCAAGTTAGGCATGTTGGCTTTGAAAGGAGGCACTTTTCCCCAAGAAGCCAAACTCAAGAACCCACAATGCAGATGTCATTTCGTAGGGCGTGTTTGGGCCTCCGATGGCAGCCAGGTTTGGAGGAGGGGGCAGCTTTGGTCTGGGAGAAATCCTCGTCCTTATGGAATTTTTGTAGGCAAAAGCCCAGGACGGGCCGCAGGCAAGTTGACTCCGAATGGAGGCACTTTTCCCCAAGAAGCCAAACTCAAGAGCCCACTTGGCAGGTGTCATTTTGTAGGGCGCGTTTGGGCCTCCGATGGCAGCCAGGTTTGGAGGAGGGGGCAGCTTTGGTCTGGGAGAAATCCTCGTCCTTATGGAATTTTTGTAGGCAAAAGCCCTGCATGGGCCGCAGGCAAGTTGACTCCGAAAGGAGGCACTTTTCCCCAAGAAGCCAAACTCAAGAGCCCACTTGGCATATGTCATTTTGTAGGGCGCGTTTGGGCCTCCGATGGCAGCCAGGTTTGGAGGAGGGGGCAGCTTTGGTCTGGGAGAAATCCTCGTCCTTATGGAATTTTTGTAGGCAAAAGCCCTGGACGGGCTGCAGGCAAGATAGGCATGTTGGCTTTGAAAGGAGGCACTTTTCCCCAAGAAGCCAAACTCAAGAACCCACTTGGCAGATGTCATTTTGTAGGGCGCGTTTGGGCCTCCGATGGCAGCCACGTTTGGAGGAGGGGGCAGCTTTGGTCTGGGAGAAATCCTCGTCCTTATGGAATTTTTGTAGGCAAAAGCCCAGGACGGGCCGCAGGCAAGTTGACTCCGAATGGAGGTACTTTTCCCCAAGAAGCCAAACTCAAGAGCCCACTTGGCAGGTGTCATTTTGTAGGGCGCGTTTGGGCCTCCGATGGCAGCCAGGTTTGGAGGAGGGGGCAGCTTTGGTCTGGGAGAAATCCTCGTCCTTATGGAATTTTTGTAGGCAAAAGCCCAGGACGGGCTGCAGGCAAGTTGACTCCGAATGGAGGCACTTTTCCCCAAGAAGCCAAACTCAAGAGCCCACTTGGCAGATGTCATTTTGTAGGGCGCGTTTGGGCCTCCGATGGCAGCCAGGTTAGGAGGAGGGGGCAGCTTTGGTCTGGGAGAAATCCTCGTCCTTATGGAATTTTTGTAGGCAAAAGCCCAGGATGGGCTGCAGGCAAGTTAGGCATGTTGGCTTTGAAAGGAGGCACTTTTCCCCAAGAAGCCAAACTCAAGAACCCACAATGCAGATGTCATTTCGTAGGGCGTGTTTGGGCCTCCGATGGCAGCCAGGTTTGGAGGAGGGGGCAGCTTTGGTCTGGGAGAAATCCTCGTCCTTATGGAATTTTTGTAGGCAAAAGCCCAGGACGGGCCGCAGGCAAGTTGACTCCGAATGGAGGCACTTTTCCCCAAGAAGCCAAACTCAAGAGCCCACTTGGCAGGTGTCATTTTGTAGGGCGCGTTTGGGCCTCTGATGGCAGCCAGGTTTGGAGGAGGGGGCAGCTTTGGTCTGGGAGAAATCCTCGTCCTTATGGAATTTTTGTAGGCAAAAGCCCTGCATGGGCCGCAGGCAAGTTGACTCCGAAAGGAGGCACTTTTCCCCAAGAAGCCAAACTCAAGAGCCCACTTGGCATATGTCATTTTGTAGGGCGCGTTTGGGCCTCCGATGGCAGCCAGGTTTGGAGGAGGGGGCAGCTTTGGTCTGGGAGAAATCCTCGTCCTTATGGAATTTTTGTAGGCAAAAGCCCAGGACGGGCTGCAGGCAAGTTGACTCCGAATGGAGGCACTTTTCCCCAAGAAGCCAAACTCAAGAGCCCACTTGGCAGGTGTCATTTTGTAGGGCGCGTTTGGGCCTCTGTTGGCAGCCAGGTTTGGAGGAGGGGGCAGCTTTGGTCTGGGAGAAATCCTCGTCCTTATGGAATTTTTGTAGGCAAAAGCCCTGCATGGGCCGCAGGCAAGTTGACTCTGAAAGGAGGCACTTTTCCCCAAGAAGCCAAACTCAAGAGCCCACTTGGCATATGTCATTTTGTAGGGCGCGTTTGGGCCTCCGATGGCAGCCAGGTTTGGAGGAGGGGGCAGCTTTGGTCTGGGAGAAATCCTCGTCCTTATGGAATTTTTGTAGGCAAAAGCCCTGCAGGGGCCGCAGGCAAGTTGACTCCGAAAGGAGGCACTTTTCCCCAAGAAGCCAAACTCAAGAGCCCACTTGGCAGGTGTCATTTTGTAGGGCGCGTTTGGGCCTCCGATGGCAGCCAGGTTTGGAGGATGGGGCAGCTTTGGTCTGGGAGAAATCCTCGTCCTTATGGAATTTTTGTAGGCAAAAGCCCTGCATGGGCCGCAGGCAAGTTGACTCCGAAAGGAGTCACTTTTCCCCAAGAAGCCAAACTCAAGAGCCCACTTGGCATATGTCATTTTGTAGGGCGCGTTTGGGCCTCCGATGGCAGCCAGGTTTGGAGGAGGGGGCAGCTTTGGTCTGGGAGAAATCCTCGTCCTTATGGAATTTTTTTAGGCAAAAGCCCTGCATGGGCCGCAGGCAAGTTGACTCCGAATGGAGGCACTTTTCCCCAAGAAGCCAAACTCAAGAACCCACTTGGCATATGTCATTTTGTAGGGCGCGTTTGGGCCTCCGATGGCAGCCAGGTTTGGAGGAGGGGGCAGCTTTGGTCTGGGAGAAATCCTCGTCCTTCTGGAATTTTTGTAGGCAAAAGCCCAGGACGGGCTGCAGGCAAGTTGACTCCGAATGGAGGCACTTTTCCCCAAGAAGCCAAACTCAAGAGCCCACTTGGCAGATGTCATTTTGTAGGGCGCGTTTGGGCCTCTGATGGCAGCCAGGTTAGGAGGAGGGGGCAGCTTTGGTCTGGGAGAAATCCTCGTCCTTATGGAATTTTTGTAGGCAAAAGCCCTGGACGGGCTGCAGGCAAGTTAGACATGTTGGATTTGAAAGGAGGCACTTTTCCCCAAGAAGCCAAACTCAAGAACCCACAATGCAGATGTCATTTTGTAGGGCGCGTTTGGGCCTCCGATGGCAGCCAGGTTTGGAGGAGGGGGCAGCTTTGGTCTGGGAGAAATCCTCGTCCTTATGGAATTTTTGTAGGCAAAAGCCCAGGACGGGCTGCAGGCAAGTTGACTCCGAATGGAGGCACTTTTCCCCAAGAAGCCAAACTCAAGAGCCCACTTGGCAGATGTCATTTTGTAGGGCGCGTTTGGGCCTCCGATGGCAGCCAGGTTAGGAGGAGGGGGCAGCTTTGGTCTGGGAGAAATCCTCGTCCTTATGGAATTTTTGTAGGCAAAAGCCCAGGACGGGCTGCAGGCAAGTTAGGCATGTTGGCTTTGAAAGGAGGCACTTTTCCCCAAGAAGCCAAACTCAAGAACCCACAATGCAGATGTCATTTTGTAGGGCGTGTTTGGGCCTCCGATGGCAGCCAGGTTAGGAGGAGGGGGCAGCTTTGGTCTGGGAGAAATCCTCGTCCTTATGGAATTTTTGTAGGCAAAAGCCCAGGACGGGCCACAGGCAAGTTGACTCCGAATGGAGGCACTTTTCCCCAAGAAGCCAAACTCAAGAGCCCACTTGGCAGGTGTCATTTTGTAGGGCGCGTTTGGGCCTCTGATGGCAGCCAGGTTTGGAGGAGGGGGCAGCTTTGGTCTGGGAGAAATCCTCGTCCTTATGGAATTTTTGTAGGCAAAAGCCCTGCATGGGCCGCAGGCAAGTTGACTCCGAAAGGAGGCACTTTTCCCCAAGAAGCCAAACTCAAGAGCCCACTTGGCATATGTCATTTTGTAGGGCGCGTTTGGGCCTCCGATGGCAGCCAGGTTTGGAGGAGGGGGCAGCTTTGGTCTGGGAGAAATCCTCGTCCTTATGGAATTTTTGTAGGCAAAAGCCCAGGACGGGCCGCAGGCAAGTTGACTCCGAATGGAGGCACTTTTCCCCAAGAAGCCAAACTCAAGAGCCCACTTGGCAGGTGTCATTTTGTAGGGCGCGTTTGGGCCTCCGATGGCAGCCAGGTTTGGAAGAGGGGGCAGCTTTGGTCTGGGAGAAATCCTCGTCCTTATGGAATTTTTGTAGGCAAAAGCCCTGCATGGGCCGCAGGCAAGTTGACTCCGAAAGGAGGCACTTTTCCCCAAGAAGCCAAACTCAAGAGCCCACTTGGCAGATGTCATTTTGTAGGGCGCGTTTGGGCCTCTGATGGCAGCCAGGTTTGGAGGAGGGGGCAGCTTTGGTCTGGGAGAAATCCTCGTCCTTATGGAATTTTTGGAGGCAAAAGCCCAGGACGGGCTGCAGGCAAGTTGACTCCGAATGGAGGCACTTTTCCCCAAGAAGCCAAACTCAAGAGCCCACTTGGCAGATGTCATTTTGTAGGGCGCGTTTGGGCCTCCGATGGCAGCCAGGTTTGGAGGAGGGGGCAGCTTTGGTCTGGGAGAAATCCTCGTCCTTATGGAATTTTTGTAGGCAAAAGCCCAGGACGGGCTGCAGGCAAGTTGACTCCGAATGGAGGCACTTTTCCCCAAGAAGCCAAACTCAAGAGCCCACTTGGCAGATGTCATTTTGTAGGGCGCGTTTGGGCCTCTGATGGCAGCCAGGTTAGGAGGAGGGGGCAGCTTTGGTCTGGGAGAAATCCTCGTCCTTATGGAATTTTTGTAGGCAAAAGCCCTGGACGGGCTGCAGGCAAGTTAGGCATGTTGGCTTTGAAAGGAGGCACTTTTCCCCAAGAAGCCAAACTCAAGAACCCACAATGCAGATGTCATTTTGTAGGGCGCGTTTGGGCCTCCGATGGCAGCCAGGTTTGGAGGAGGGGGCAGCTTTGGTCTGGGAGAAATCCTCGTCCTTATGGAATTTTTGTAGGCAAAAGCCCAGGACGGGCCGCAGGCAAGTTGACTCCGAATGGAGGCACTTTTCCCCAAGAAGCCAAACTCAAGAGCCCACTTGGCAGGTGTCATTTTGAAGGGCGCGTTTGGGCCTCTGATGGCAGCCAGGTTTGGAGGAGGGGGCAGCTTTGGTCTGGGAGAAATCCTCGTCCTTATGGAATTTTTGTAGGCAAAAGCCCTGCATGGGCCGCAGGCAAGTTGACTCCGAAAGGAGGCACTTTTCCCCAAGAAGCCAAACTCAAGAGCCCACTTGGCATATGTCATTTTGTAGGGCGCGTTTGGGCCTCCGATGGCAGCCAGGTTTGGAGGAGGGGGCAGCTTTGGTCTGGGAGAAATCCTCGTCCTTATGGAATTTTTGTAGGCAAAAGCCCTGCATGGGCCGCAGGCAAGTTGACTCCGAAAGGAGGCACTTTTCCCCAAGAAGCCAAACTCAAGAGCCCACTTGGCATATGTCATTTTGTAGGGCGCGTTTGGGCCTCCGATGGCAGCCAGGTTTGGAGGAGGGGGCAGCTTTGGTCTGGGAGAAATCCTCGTCCTTATGGAATTTTTGTAGGCAAAAGCCCTGCATGGGCCGCAGGCAAGTTGACTCCGAAAGGAGGCACTTTTCCCCAAGAAGCCAAACTCAAGAGCCCACTTGGCATATGTCATTTTGTAGGGCGCGTTTGGGCCTCCGATGGCAGCCAGGTTTGGAGGAGGGGGCAGCTTTGGTCTGGGAGAAATCCTCGTCCTTATGGAATTTTTGTAGGCAAAAGCCCAGGACGGGCTGCAGGCAAGTTGACTCCGAATGGAGGCACTTTTCCCCAAGAAGCCAAACTCAAGAGCCCACTTGGCAGATGTCATTTTGTAGGGCGCGTTTGGGCCTCCGATGGCAGCCAGGTTTGGAGGAGGGGGCAGCTTTGGTCTGGGAGAAATCCTCGTCCTTATGGAATTTTTGTAGGCAAAAGCCCAGGACGGGCCGCAGGCAAGTTGACTCCGAATGGAGGCACTTTTCCCCAAGAAGCCAAACTCAAGAGCCCACTTGGCAGGTGTCATTTTGTAGGGCGCGTTTGGGCCTCTGATGGCAGCCAGGTTTGGAGGAGGGGGCAGCTTTGGTCTGGGAGAAAACCTCGTCCTTATGGAATTTTTGTAGGCAAAAGCCCTGCATGGGCCGCAGGCAAGTTGACTCCGAAAGGAGGCACTTTTCCCCAAGAAGCCAAACTCAAGAGCCCACTTGGCATATGTCATTTTGTAGGGCGCGTTTGGGCCTCCGATGGCAGCCAGGTTTGGAGGAGGGGGCAGCTTTGGTCTGGGAGAAATCCTCGTCCTTATGGAATTTTTGTAGGCAAAAGCCCAGGACGGGCTGCAGGCAAGTTGACTCCGAATGGAGGCACTTTTCCCCAAGAAGCCAAACTCAAGAGCCCACTTGGCAGATGTCATTTTGTAGGGCGCGTTTGGGCCTCCGATGGCAGCCAGGTTTGGAGGAGGGGGCAGCTTTAGTCTGGGAGAAATCTTCGTCCTTATGCAATTTTTGTAGGCAAAAGCCCAGGACGGGCTGCAGGCAAGTTGACTCCGAATGGAGGCACTTTTCCCCAAGAAGCCAAACTCAAGAGCCCACTTGGCAGATGTCATTTTGTAGGGCGCGTTTGGGCCTCTGATGGCAGCCAGGTTAGGAGGAGGGGGCAGCTTTGGTCTGGGAGAAATCCTCGTCCTTATGGAATTTTTGTAGGCAAAAGCCCTGGACGGGCTGCAGGCAAGTTAGGCATGTTGGCTTTGAAAGGAGGCACTTTTCCCCAAGAAGCCAAACTCAAGAACCCACAATGCAGATGTCATTTTGTAGGGCGCGTTTGGGCCTCCGATGGCAGCCAGGTTTGGAGGAGGGGGCAGCTTTGGTCTGGGAGAAATCCTCGTCCTTATGGAATTTTTGTAGGCAAAAGCCCTGGACGGGCTGCAGGCAAGTTGACTCCGAAAGGAGGCACTTTTCCCCAAGAAGCCAAACTCAAGAGCCCACTTGGCATATGTCATTTTGTAGGGCGCGTTTGGGCCTCCGATGGCAGCCAGGTTTGGAGGAGGGGGCAGCTTTGGTCTGGGAGAAATCCTCGTCCTTATGGAATTTTTGTAGGCAAAAGCCCAGGACGGGCTGCAGGCAAGTTGACTCCGAATGGAGTCACTTTTCCCCAAGAAGCCAAACTCAAGAGCCCACTTGGCAGATGTCATTTTGTAGGGCGCGTTTGGGCCTCTGATGGCAGCCAGGTTAGGAGGAGGGGGCAGCTTTGGTCTGGGAGAAATCCTCGTCCTTATGGAATTTTTGTAGGCAAAAGCCCTGGACGGGCTGCAGGCAAGTTAGGCATGTTGGATTTGAAAGGAGGAACTTTTCCCCAAGAATCCAAACTCAAGAGCCCACTTGGCAGGTGTCATTTTGTAGGGCGCGTTTGGGCCTCCGATGGCAGCCAGGTTTGGAGGAGGGGGCAGCTTTGGTCTGGGAGAAATCCTCGTCCTTATGGAATTTTTGTAGGCAAAAGCCCAGGACGGGCTGCAGGCAAGTTGACTCCGAATGGAGGCACTTTTCCCCAAGAAGCCAAACTCAAGAGCCCACTTGGCAGATGTCATTTTGTAGGGCGCGTTTGGGCCTCTGATGGCAGCCAGGTTAGGAGGAGGGGGCAGCTTTGGTCTGGGAGAAATCCTCGTCCTTATGGAATTTTTGTAGGCAAAAGCCCAGGACGGGCTGCAGGCAAGTTGACTCCGAATGGAGGCACTTTTCCCCAAGAAGCCAAACTCAAGAGCCCACTTGGCAGATGTCATTTTGTAGGGCGCGTTTGGGCCTCCGATGGCAGCCAGGTTTGGAGGAGGGGGCAGCTTTGGTCTGGGAGAAATCTTCGTCCTTATGCAATTTTAGTAGGCAAAAGCCCAGGACGGGCTGCAGGCAAGTTGACTCCGAATGGAGGCACTTTTCCCCAAGAAGCCAAACTCAAGAGCCCACTTGGCAGATGTCATTTTGTAGGGCGCGTTTGGGCCTCTGATGGCAGCCAGGTTTGGAGGAGGGGGCAGCTTTGGTCTGGGAGAAATCCTCGTCCTTATGGAATTTTTGTAGGCAAAAGCCCTGGACGGGCTGCAGGCAAGTTAGGCATGTTGGCTTTGAAAGGAGGCACTTTTCCCCAAGAAGCCAAACTCAAGAACCCACTTGGCAGATGTCATTTTGTAGGGCGCGTTTGGGCCTCCGATGGCAGCCAGGTTTGGAGGAGGGGGCAGCTTTGGTCTGGGAGAAATCCTCGTCCTTATGGAATTTTTGTAGGCAAAAGCCCTGGACGGGCTGCAGGCAAGTTGACTCCGAAAGGAGTCACTTTTCCCCAAGAAGCCAAACTCAAGAGCCCACTTGGCATATGTCATTTTGTAGGGCGCGTTTGGGCCTCCGATGGCAGCCAGGTTTGGAGGAGGGGGCAGCTTTGGTCTGGGAGAAATCCTCGTCCTTATGGAATTTTTGTAGGCAAAAGCCCAGGACGGGCTGCAGGCAAGTTGACTCCGAATGGAGGCACTTTTCCCCAAGAAGCCAAACTCAAGAGCCCACTTGGCAGATGTCATTTTGTAGGGCGCGTTTGGGCCTCTGATGGCAGCCAGGTTAGGAGGAGGGGGCAGCTTTGGTCTGGGAGAAATCCTCGTCCTTATGGAATTTTTGTAGGCAAAAGCCCAGGACGGGCTGCAGGCAAGTTAGGCATGTTGGCTTTGAAAGGAGGCACTTTTCCCCAAGAAGCCAAACTCAAGAACCCACAATGCAGATGTCATTTTGTAGGGCGCGTTTGGGCCTCCGATGGCAGCCAGGTTTGGAGGAGGGGGCAGCTTTGGTCTGGGAGAAATCCTCGTCCTTATGGAATTTTTGTATGCAAAAGCCCAGTACTGGCCGCAGGCAAGTTGACTCCGAATGGAGGCACTTTTCCCCAAGAAGCCAAACTCAAGAGCCCACTTGGCAGGTGTCATTTTGTAGGGCGCGTTTGGGCCTCTGATGGCAGCCAGGTTTGGAGGAGGGGGCAGCTTTGGTCTGGGAGAAATCCTCGTCCTTATGGAATTTTTGTAGGCAAAAGCCCTGCATGGGCCGCAGGCAAGTTGACTCCGAAAGGAGGCACTTTTCCCCAAGAAGCCAAACTCAAGAGCCCACTTGGCATATGTCATTTTGTAGGGCGCGTTTGGGCCTCCGATGGCAGCCAGGTTTGGAGGAGGGGGCAGCTTTGGTCTGGGAGAAATCCTCGTCCTTATGGAATTTTTGTAGGCAAAAGCCCAGGACGGGCTGCAGGCAAGTTGACTCCGAATGGAGGCACTTTTCCCCAAGAAGCCAAACTCAAGAGCCCACTTGGCAGATGTCATTTTGTAGGGCGCGTTTGGGCCTCTGATGGCAGCCAGGTTAGGAGGAGGGGGCAGCTTTGGTCTGGGAGAAATCCTCGTCCTTATGGAATTTTTGTAGGCAAAAGCCCTGGACGGGCTGCAGGCAAGTTAGGCATGTTGGCTTTGAAAGGAGGCACTTTTCCCCAAGAAGCCAAACTCAAGAACCCACAATGCAGATGTCATTTTGTAGGGCGCGTTTGGGCCTCCGATGGCAGCCAGGTTTGGAGGAGGGGGCAGCTTTGGTCTGGGAGAAATCCTCGTCCTTATGGAATTTTTGTAGGCAAAAGCCCTGGACGGGCTGCAGGCAAGTTGACTCCGAAAGGAGGCACTTTTCCCCAAGAAGCCAAACTCAAGAGCCCACTTGGCATATGTCATTTTGTAGGGCGCGTTTGGGCCTCCGATGGCAGCCAGGTTTGGAGGAGGGGGCAGCTTTGGTCTGGGAGAAATCCTCGTCCTTATGGAATTTTTGTAGGCAAAAGCCCAGGACGGGCTGCAGGCAAGTTGACTCCGAATGGAGGCACTTTTCCCCAAGAAGCCAAACTCAAGAGCCCACTTGGCAGATGTCATTTTGTAGGGCGCGTTTGGGCCTCTGATGGCAGCCAGGTTAGGAGGAGGGGGCAGCTTTGGTCTGGGAGAAATCCTCGTCCTTATGGAATTTTTGTAGGCAAAAGCCCTGAACGGGCTGCAGGCAAGTTAGGCATGTTGGATTTGAAAGGAGGAACTTTTCCCCAAGAATCCAAACTCAAGAGCCCACTTGGCAGGTGTCATTTTGTAGGGCGCGTTTGGGCCTCCGATGGCAGCCAGGTTTGGAGGAGGGGGCAGCTTTGGTCTGGGAGAAATCCTCGTCCTTATGGAATTTTTGTAGGCAAAAGCCCAGGACGGGCTGCAGGCAAGTTGACTCCGAATGGAGGCACTTTTCCCCAAGAAGCCAAACTCAAGAGCCCACTTGGCAGATGTCATTTTGTAGGGCGCGTTTGGGCCTCTGATGGCAGCCAGGTTAGGAGGAGGGGGCAGCTTTGGTCTGGGAGAAATCCTCGTCCTTATGGAATTTTTGTAGGCAAAAGCCCAGGACGGGCTGCAGGCAAGTTGACTCCGAATGGAGGCACTTTTCCCCAAGAAGCCAAACTCAAGAGCCCACTTGGCAGATGTCATTTTGTAGGGCGCGTTTGGGCCTCCGATGGCAGCCAGGTTTGGAGGAGGGGGCAGCTTTGGTCTGGGAGAAATCTTCGTCCTTATGCAATTTTAGTAGGCAAAAGCCCAGGACGGGCTGCAGGCAAGTTGACTCCGAATGGAGGCACTTTTCCCCAAGAAGCCAAACTCAAGAGCCCACTTGGCAGATGTCATTTTGTAGGGCGCGTTTGGGCCTCCGATGGCAGCCAGGTTAGGAGGAGGGGGCAGCTTTGGTCTGGGAGAAATCCTCGTCCTTATGGAATTTTTGTAGGCAAAAGCCCTGGACGGGCTGCAGGCAAGTTAGGCATGTTGGCTTTGAAAGGAGGCACTTTTCCCCAAGAAGCCAAACTCAAGAACGCACTTGGCAGATGTCATTTTGTAGGGCGCGTTTGGGCCTCCGATGGCAGCCAGGTTTGGAGGAGGGGGCAGCTTTGGTCTGGGAGAAATCCTCGTCCTTATGGAATTTTTGTAGGCAAAAGCCCTGGACGGGCTGCAGGCAAGTTGACTCCGAAAGGAGTCACTTTTCCCCAAGAAGCCAAACTCAAGAGCCCACTTGGCATATGTCATTTTGTAGGGCGCGTTTGGGCCTCCGATGGCAGCCAGGTTTGGAGGAGGGGGCAGCTTTGGTCTGGGAGAAATCCTCGTCCTTATGGAATTTTTGTAGGCAAAAGCCCAGGACGGGCTGCAGGCAAGTTGACTCCGAATGGAGGCACTTTTCCCCAAGAAGCCAAACTCAAGAGCCCACTTGGCAGATGTCATTTTGTAGGGCGCGTTTGGGCCTCTGATGGCAGCCAGGTTAGGAGGAGGGGGCAGCTTTGGTCTGGGAGAAATCCTCGTCCTTATGGAATTTTTGTAGGCAAAAGCCCTGGACGGGCTGCAGGCAAGTTAGGCATGTTGGATTTGAAAGGAGGCACTTTTCCCCAAGAAGCCAAACTCAAGAACCCACAATGCAGATGTCATTTTGTAGGGCGCGTTTGGGCCTCCGATGGCAGCCAGGTTTGGAGGAGGGGGCAGCTTTGGTCTGGGAGAAATCCTCGTCCTTATGGAATTTTTGTAGGCAAAAGCCCAGGACGGGCCGCAGGCAAGTTGACTCCGAATGGAGGCACTTTTCCCCAAGAAGCCAAACTCAAGAGCCCACTTGGCAGGTGTCATTTTGTAGGGCGCGTTTGGGCCTCTGATGGCAGCCAGGTTTGGAGGAGGGGGCAGCTTTGGTCTGGGAGAAAACCTCGTCCTTATGGAATTTTTGTAGGCAAAAGCCCTGCATGGGCCGCAGGCAAGTTGACTCCGAAAGGAGGCACTTTTCCCCAAGAAGCCAAACTCAAGAGCCCACTTGGCATATGTCATTTTGTAGGGCGCGTTTGGGCCTCCGATGGCAGCCAGGTTTGGAGGAGGGGGCAGCTTTGGTCTGGGAGAAATCCTCGTCCTTATGGAATTTTTGTAGGCAAAAGCCCAGGACGGGCTGCAGGCAAGTTGACTCCGAATGGAGGCACTTTTCCCCAAGAAGCCAAACTCAAGAGCCCACTTGGCAGATGTCATTTTGTAGGGCGCGTTTGGGCCTCCGATGGCAGCCAGGTTTGGAGGAGGGGGCAGCTTTAGTCTGGGAGAAATCTTCGTCCTTATGCAATTTTTGTAGGCAAAAGCCCAGGACGGGCTGCAGGCAAGTTGACTCCGAATGGAGGCACTTTTCCCCAAGAAGCCAAACTCAAGAGCCCACTTGGCAGATGTCATTTTGTAGGGCGCGTTTGGGCCTCTGATGGCAGCCAGGTTAGGAGGAGGGGGCAGCTTTGGTCTGGGAGAAATCCTCGTCCTTATGGAATTTTTGTAGGCAAAAGCCCTGGACGGGCTGCAGGCAAGTTAGGCATGTTGGCTTTGAAAGGAGGCACTTTTCCCCAAGAAGCCAAACTCAAGAACCCACAATGCAGATGTCATTTTGTAGGGCGCGTTTGGGCCTCCGATGGCAGCCAGGTTTGGAGGAGGGGGCAGCTTTGGTCTGGGAGAAATCCTCGTCCTTATGGAATTTTTGTAGGCAAAAGCCCTGGACGGGCTGCAGGCAAGTTGACTCCGAAAGGAGGCACTTTTCCCCAAGAAGCCAAACTCAAGAGCCCACTTGGCATATGTCATTTTGTAGGGCGCGTTTGGGCCTCCGATGGCAGCCAGGTTTGGAGGAGGGGGCAGCTTTGGTCTGGGAGAAATCCTCGTCCTTATGGAATTTTTGTAGGCAAAAGCCCAGGACGGGCTGCAGGCAAGTTGACTCCGAATGGAGTCACTTTTCCCCAAGAAGCCAAACTCAAGAGCCCACTTGGCAGATGTCATTTTGTAGGGCGCGTTTGGGCCTCTGATGGCAGCCAGGTTAGGAGGAGGGGGCAGCTTTGGTCTGGGAGAAATCCTCGTCCTTATGGAATTTTTGTAGGCAAAAGCCCTGGACGGGCTGCAGGCAAGTTAGGCATGTTGGATTTGAAAGGAGGAACTTTTCCCCAAGAATCCAAACTCAAGAGCCCACTTGGCAGGTGTCATTTTGTAGGGCGCGTTTGGGCCTCCGATGGCAGCCAGGTTTGGAGGAGGGGGCAGCTTTGGTCTGGGAGAAATCCTCGTCCTTATGGAATTTTTGTAGGCAAAAGCCCAGGACGGGCTGCAGGCAAGTTGACTCCGAATGGAGGCACTTTTCCCCAAGAAGCCAAACTCAAGAGCCCACTTGGCAGATGTCATTTTGTAGGGCGCGTTTGGGCCTCTGATGGCAGCCAGGTTAGGAGGAGGGGGCAGCTTTGGTCTGGGAGAAATCCTCGTCCTTATGGAATTTTTGTAGGCAAAAGCCCAGGACGGGCTGCAGGCAAGTTGACTCCGAATGGAGGCACTTTTCCCCAAGAAGCCAAACTCAAGAGCCCACTTGGCAGATGTCATTTTGTAGGGCGCGTTTGGGCCTCCGATGGCAGCCAGGTTTGGAGGAGGGGGCAGCTTTGGTCTGGGAGAAATCTTCGTCCTTATGCAATTTTAGTAGGCAAAAGCCCAGGACGGGCTGCAGGCAAGTTGACTCCGAATGGAGGCACTTTTCCCCAAGAAGCCAAACTCAAGAGCCCACTTGGCAGATGTCATTTTGTAGGGCGCGTTTGGGCCTCTGATGGCAGCCAGGTTTGGAGGAGGGGGCAGCTTTGGTCTGGGAGAAATCCTCGTCCTTATGGAATTTTTGTAGGCAAAAGCCCTGGACGGGCTGCAGGCAAGTTAGGCATGTTGGCTTTGAAAGGAGGCACTTTTCCCCAAGAAGCCAAACTCAAGAACCCACTTGGCAGATGTCATTTTGTAGGGCGCGTTTGGGCCTCCGATGGCAGCCAGGTTTGGAGGAGGGGGCAGCTTTGGTCTGGGAGAAATCCTCGTCCTTATGGAATTTTTGTAGGCAAAAGCCCTGGACGGGCTGCAGGCAAGTTGACTCCGAAAGGAGTCACTTTTCCCCAAGAAGCCAAACTCAAGAGCCCACTTGGCATATGTCATTTTGTAGGGCGCGTTTGGGCCTCCGATGGCAGCCAGGTTTGGAGGAGGGGGCAGCTTTGGTCTGGGAGAAATCCTCGTCCTTATGGAATTTTTGTAGGCAAAAGCCCAGGACGGGCTGCAGGCAAGTTGACTCCGAATGGAGGCACTTTTCCCCAAGAAGCCAAACTCAAGAGCCCACTTGGCAGATGTCATTTTGTAGGGCGCGTTTGGGCCTCTGATGGCAGCCAGGTTAGGAGGAGGGGGCAGCTTTGGTCTGGGAGAAATCCTCGTCCTTATGGAATTTTTGTAGGCAAAAGCCCAGGACGGGCTGCAGGCAAGTTAGGCATGTTGGCTTTGAAAGGAGGCACTTTTCCCCAAGAAGCCAAACTCAAGAACCCACAATGCAGATGTCATTTTGTAGGGCGCGTTTGGGCCTCCGATGGCAGCCAGGTTTGGAGGAGGGGGCAGCTTTGGTCTGGGAGAAATCCTCGTCCTTATGGAATTTTTGTATGCAAAAGCCCAGTACTGGCCGCAGGCAAGTTGACTCCGAATGGAGGCACTTTTCCCCAAGAAGCCAAACTCAAGAGCCCACTTGGCAGGTGTCATTTTGTAGGGCGCGTTTGGGCCTCTGATGGCAGCCAGGTTTGGAGGAGGGGGCAGCTTTGGTCTGGGAGAAATCCTCGTCCTTATGGAATTTTTGTAGGCAAAAGCCCTGCATGGGCCGCAGGCAAGTTGACTCCGAAAGGAGGCACTTTTCCCCAAGAAGCCAAACTCAAGAGCCCACTTGGCATATGTCATTTTGTAGGGCGCGTTTGGGCCTCCGATGGCAGCCAGGTTTGGAGGAGGGGGCAGCTTTGGTCTGGGAGAAATCCTCGTCCTTATGGAATTTTTGTAGGCAAAAGCCCAGGACGGGCTGCAGGCAAGTTGACTCCGAATGGAGGCACTTTTCCCCAAGAAGCCAAACTCAAGAGCCCACTTGGCAGATGTCATTTTGTAGGGCGCGTTTGGGCCTCTGATGGCAGCCAGGTTAGGAGGAGGGGGCAGCTTTGGTCTGGGAGAAATCCTCGTCCTTATGGAATTTTTGTAGGCAAAAGCCCTGGACGGGCTGCAGGCAAGTTAGGCATGTTGGCTTTGAAAGGAGGCACTTTTCCCCAAGAAGCCAAACTCAAGAACCCACAATGCAGATGTCATTTTGTAGGGCGCGTTTGGGCCTCCGATGGCAGCCAGGTTTGGAGGAGGGGGCAGCTTTGGTCTGGGAGAAATCCTCGTCCTTATGGAATTTTTGTAGGCAAAAGCCCTGGACGGGCTGCAGGCAAGTTGACTCCGAAAGGAGGCACTTTTCCCCAAGAAGCCAAACTCAAGAGCCCACTTGGCATATGTCATTTTGTAGGGCGCGTTTGGGCCTCCGATGGCAGCCAGGTTTGGAGGAGGGGGCAGCTTTGGTCTGGGAGAAATCCTCGTCCTTATGGAATTTTTGTAGGCAAAAGCCCAGGACGGGCTGCAGGCAAGTTGACTCCGAATGGAGGCACTTTTCCCCAAGAAGCCAAACTCAAGAGCCCACTTGGCAGATGTCATTTTGTAGGGCGCGTTTGGGCCTCTGATGGCAGCCAGGTTAGGAGGAGGGGGCAGCTTTGGTCTGGGAGAAATCCTCGTCCTTATGGAATTTTTGTAGGCAAAAGCCCTGAACGGGCTGCAGGCAAGTTAGGCATGTTGGATTTGAAAGGAGGAACTTTTCCCCAAGAATCCAAACTCAAGAGCCCACTTGGCAGGTGTCATTTTGTAGGGCGCGTTTGGGCCTCCGATGGCAGCCAGGTTTGGAGGAGGGGGCAGCTTTGGTCTGGGAGAAATCCTCGTCCTTATGGAATTTTTGTAGGCAAAAGCCCAGGACGGGCTGCAGGCAAGTTGACTCCGAATGGAGGCACTTTTCCCCAAGAAGCCAAACTCAAGAGCCCACTTGGCAGATGTCATTTTGTAGGGCGCGTTTGGGCCTCTGATGGCAGCCAGGTTAGGAGGAGGGGGCAGCTTTGGTCTGGGAGAAATCCTCGTCCTTATGGAATTTTTGTAGGCAAAAGCCCAGGACGGGCTGCAGGCAAGTTGACTCCGAATGGAGGCACTTTTCCCCAAGAAGCCAAACTCAAGAGCCCACTTGGCAGATGTCATTTTGTAGGGCGCGTTTGGGCCTCCGATGGCAGCCAGGTTTGGAGGAGGGGGCAGCTTTGGTCTGGGAGAAATCTTCGTCCTTATGCAATTTTAGTAGGCAAAAGCCCAGGACGGGCTGCAGGCAAGTTGACTCCGAATGGAGGCACTTTTCCCCAAGAAGCCAAACTCAAGAGCCCACTTGGCAGATGTCATTTTGTAGGGCGCGTTTGGGCCTCCGATGGCAGCCAGGTTAGGAGGAGGGGGCAGCTTTGGTCTGGGAGAAATCCTCGTCCTTATGGAATTTTTGTAGGCAAAAGCCCTGGACGGGCTGCAGGCAAGTTAGGCATGTTGGCTTTGAAAGGAGGCACTTTTCCCCAAGAAGCCAAACTCAAGAACGCACTTGGCAGATGTCATTTTGTAGGGCGCGTTTGGGCCTCCGATGGCAGCCAGGTTTGGAGGAGGGGGCAGCTTTGGTCTGGGAGAAATCCTCGTCCTTATGGAATTTTTGTAGGCAAAAGCCCTGGACGGGCTGCAGGCAAGTTGACTCCGAAAGGAGTCACTTTTCCCCAAGAAGCCAAACTCAAGAGCCCACTTGGCATATGTCATTTTGTAGGGCGCGTTTGGGCCTCCGATGGCAGCCAGGTTTGGAGGAGGGGGCAGCTTTGGTCTGGGAGAAATCCTCGTCCTTATGGAATTTTTGTAGGCAAAAGCCCAGGACGGGCTGCAGGCAAGTTGACTCCGAATGGAGGCACTTTTCCCCAAGAAGCCAAACTCAAGAGCCCACTTGGCAGATGTCATTTTGTAGGGCGCGTTTGGGCCTCTGATGGCAGCCAGGTTAGGAGGAGGGGGCAGCTTTGGTCTGGGAGAAATCCTCGTCCTTATGGAATTTTTGTAGGCAAAAGCCCAGGACGGGCTGCAGGCAAGTTAGGCATGTTGGCTTTGAAAGGAGGCACTTTTCCCCAAGAAGCCAAACTCAAGAACCCACAATGCAGATGTCATTTTGTAGGGCGCGTTTGGGCCTCCGATGGCAGCCAGGTTTGGAGGAGGGGGCAGCTTTGGTCTGGGAGAAATCCTCGTCCTTATGGAATTTTTGTAGGCAAAAGCCCAGGACGGGCCGCAGGCAAGTTGACTCCGAATGGAGACACTTTTCCCCAAGAAGCCAAACTCAAGAGCCCACTTGGCAGGTGTCATTTTGTAGGGCGCGTTTGGGCCTCTGATGGCAGCCAGGTTTGGAGGAGGGGGCAGCTTTGGTCTGGGAGAAATCCTCGTCCTTATGGAATTTTTGTAGGCAAAAGCCCTGCATGGGCCGCAGGCAAGTTGACTCCGAAAGGAGGCACTTTTCCCCAAGAAGCCAAACTCAAGAGCCCACTTGGCATATGTCATTTTGTAGGGCGCGTTTGGGCCTCCGATGGCAGCCAGGTTTGGAGGAGGGGGCAGCTTTGGTCTGGGAGAAATCCTCGTCCTTATGGAATTTTTGTAGGCAAAAGCCCAGGACGGGCTGCAGGCAAGTTGACTCCGAATGGAGGCACTTTTCCCCAAGAAGCCAAACTCAAGAGCCCACTTGGCAGATGTCATTTTGTAGGGCGCGTTTGGGCCTCTGATGGCAGCCAGGATAGGAGGAGGGGGCAGCTTTGGTCTGGGAGAAATCCTCGTCCTTATGGAATTTTTGTAGGCAAAAGCCCTGGACGGGCTGCAGGCAAGTTAGGCATGTTGGATTTGAAAGGAGGAACTTTTCCCCAAGAATCCAAACTCAAGAGCCCACTTGGCAGGTGTCATTTTGTAGGGCGCGTTTGGGCCTCCGATGGCAGCCAGGTTTGGAGGAGGGGGCAGCTTTGGTCTGGGAGAAATCCTCGTCCTTATGGAATTTTTGTAGGCAAAAGCCCAGGACGGGCTGCAGGCAAGTTGACTCCGAATGGAGGCACTTTTCCCCAAGAAGCCAAACTCAAGAGCCCACTTGGCAGGTGTCATTTTGTAGGGCGCGTTTGGGCCTCTGATGGCAGCCAGGTTTGGAGGAGGGGGCAGCTTTGGTCTGGGAGAAATCCTCGTCCTTATGGAATTTTTGTAGGCAAAAGCCCTGCATGGGCCGCAGGCAAGTTGACTCCGCAAGGAGGCACTTTTCCCCAAGAAGCCAAACTCAAGAGCCCACTTGGCATATGTCATTTTGTAGGGCGCGTTTGGGCCTCCGATGGCAGCCAGGTTTGGAGGAGGGGGCAGCTTTGGTCTGGGAGAAATCCTCGTCCTTATGGAATTTTTGTAGGCAAAAGCCCTGGACGGGCTGCAGGCAAGTTGACTCCGAATGGAGGCACTTTTCCCCAAGAAGCCAAACTCAAGAGCCCACTTGGCAGATGTCATTTTGTAGGGCGCGTTTGGGCCTCTGATGGCAGCCAGGTTAGGAGGAGGGGGCAGCTTTGGTCTGGGAGAAATCCTCGTCCTTATGGAATTTTTGTAGGCAAAAGCCCTGGACGGGCTGCAGGCAAGTTAGGCATGTTGGCTTTGAAAGGAGGCACTTTTCCCCAAGAAGCCAAACTCAAGAACCCACAATGCAGATGTCATTTTGTAGGGCGCGTTTGGGCCTCCGATGGCAGCCAGGTTTGGAGGAGGGGGCAGCTTTGGTCTGGGAGAAATCCTCGTCCTTATGGAATTTTTGTAGGCAAAAGCCCAGGACGGGCCGCAGGCAAGTTGACTCCGAATGGAGGCACTTTTCCCCAAGAAGCCAAACTCAAGAGCCCACTTGGCATATGTCATTTTGTAGGGCGCGTTTGGGCCTCTGATGGCAGCCAGGTTAGGAGGAGGGGGCAGCTTTGGTCTGGGAGAAATCCTCGTCCTTATGGAATTTTTGTAGGCAAAAGCCCTGCATGGGCCGCAGGCAAGTTGACTCCGAAAGGAGGCACTTTTCCCCAAGAAGCCAAACTCAAGAGCCCACTTGGCATATGTCATTTTGTAGGGCGCGTTTGGGCCTCCGATGGCAGCCAGGTTTGGAGGAGGGGGCAGCTTTGGTCTGGGAGAAATCCTCGTCCTTATGGAATTTTTGTAGGCAAAAGCCCAGGACGGGCCGCAGGCAAGTTGACTCCGAAAGGAGGCACTTTTCCACAAGAAGCCAAACTCAAAAGCCCACTTGGCATATGTCATTTTGTAGGGCGCGTTTGGGCCTCCGATGGCAGCCAGGTTTGGAGGAGGGGGCAGCTTTGGTCTGGGAGAAATCCTCGTCCTTATGGAATTTTTGTAGGCAAAAGCCCAGGACGGGCTGCAGGCAAGTTGACTCCGAATGGAGGCACTTTTCCCCAAGAAGCCAAACTCAAGAGCCCACTTGGCAGATGTCATTTTGTAGGGCGCGTTTGGGCCTCTGATGGCAGCCAGGTTAGGAGGAGGGGGCAGCTTTGGTCTGGGAGAAATCCTCGTCCTTATGGAATTTTTGTAGGCAAAAGCCCTGGACGGGCTGCAGGCAAGTTAGGCATGTTGGCTTTGAAAGGAGGCACTTTTCCCCAAGAAGCCAAACTCAAGAACCCACAATGCAGATGTCATTTTGTAGGGCGCGTTTGGGCCTCCGATGGCAGCCAGGTTTGGAGGAGGGGGCAGCTTTGGTCTGGAAGAAATCCTCGTCCTTATGGAATTTTTGTAGGCAAAAGCCCAGGACGGGCCGCAGGCAAGTTGACACCGAATGGAGGCACTTTTCCACAAGAAGCCAAACTCAAGAGCCCACTTGGCAGGTGTCATTTTGTAGGGCGCGTTTGGGCCTCTGATGGCAGCCAGGTTTGGAGGAGGGGGCAGCTTTGGTCTGGGAGAAATCCTCGTCCTTATGGAATTTTTGTAGGCAAAAGCCCAGGACGGGCTGCAGGCAAGTTGACTCCGAATGGAGGCACTTTTCCCCAAGAAGCCAAACTCAAGAGCCCACTTGGCAGATGTCATTTTGTAGGGCGCGTTTGGGCCTCTGATGGCAGCCAGGTTAGGAGGAGGGGGCAGCTTTGGTCTGGGAGAAATCCTCGTCCTTATGGAATTTTTGTAGGCAAAAGCCCTGGACGGGCTGCAGGCAAGTTAGGCATGTTGGCTTTGAAAGGGGGCACTTTTCCCTAAGAAGCCAAACTCAAGAACCCACAATGCAGATGTCATTTTGTAGGGCACGTTTGGGCCTCCGATGGCAGGCAGGTTTGGAGGAGGGGGCAGCTTTGGTCTGGGAGAAATCCTCGTCCTTATGGAATTTTTGTAGGCAAAAGCCCAGGACTGGCCGCAGGCAAGTTGACTCCGAATGGAGGCACTTTTCCCCAAGAAGCCAAACTCAAGAGCCCACTTGGCAGGTGTCATTTTGTAGGGCGCGTTTGGGCCTCTGATGGCAGCCAGGTTTGGAGGAGGGGGCAGCTTTGGTCTGGGAGAAATCCTCGTCCTTATGGAATTTTTGTAGGCAAAAGCCCTGCATGGGCCGCAGGCAAGTTGACTCCGAATGGAGGCACTTTTCCCCAAGAAGCCAAACTCAAGAGCCCACTTGGCATATGTCATTTTGTAGGGCGCGTTTGGGCCTCCGATGGCAGCCAGGTTTGGAGGAGGGGGCAGCTTTGGTCTGGGAGAAATCCTCGTCCTTATGGAATTTTTGTAGGCAAAAGCCCTGGACGGGCTGCAGGCAAGTTGACTCCGAATGGAGGCACTTTTCCCCAAGAAGCCAAACTCAAGAGCCCACTTGGCAGATGTCATTTTGTAGGGCGCGTTTGGGCCTCCGATGGCAGCCAGGTTTGGAGGAGGGGGCAGCTTTGGTCTGGGAGAAATCTTCGTCCTTATGCAATTTTTGTAGGCAAAAGCCCAGGACGGGCTGCAGGCAAGTTGACTCCGAATGGAGGCACTTTTCCCCAAGAAGCCAAACTCAAGAGCCCACTTGGCAGATGTCATTTTGTAGGGCGCGTTTGGGCCTCTGATGGCAGCCAGGTTAGGAGGAGGGGGCAGCTTTGGTCTGGGAGAAATCCTCGTCCTTATGGAATTTTTGTAGGCAAAAGCCCTGGACGGGCTGCAGGCAAGTTAGGCATGTTGGCTTTGAAAGGAGGCACTTTTCCCCAAGAAGCCAAACTCAAGAACCCACAATGCAGATGTCATTTTGTAGGGCGCGTTTGGGCCTCCGATGGCAGCCAGGTTTGGAGGAGGGGGCAGCTTTGGTCTGGGAGAAATCCTCGTCCTTATGGAATTTTTGTAGGCAAAAGCCCTGGACGGGCTGCAGGCAAGTTGACTACGAAAGGAGGCACTTTTCCCCAAGAAGCCAAACTCAAGAGCCCACTTGGCATATGTCATTTTGTAGGGCGCGTTTGGGCCTCCGATGGCAGCCAGGTTTGGAGGAGGGGGCAGCTTTGGTCTGGGAGAAATCCTCGTCCTTATGGAATTTTTGTAGGCAAAAGCCCAGGACGGGCTGCAGGCAAGTTGACTCCGAATGGAGGCACTTTTCCCCAAGAAGCCAAACTCAAGAGCCCACTTGGCAGATGTCATTTTGTAGGGCGCGTTTGGGCCTCTGATGGCAGCCAGGTTTGGAGGAGGGGGCAGCTTTGGTCTGGGAGAAATCCTCGTCCTTATGGAATTTTTGTAGGCAAAAGCCCAGGACGGGCTGCAGGCAAGTTAGGCATGTTGGCTTTGAAAGGAGGCACTTTTCCCCAAGAAGCCAAACTCAAGAACCCACAATGCAGATGTCATTTTGTAGGGTGCGTTTGGGCCTCCGATGGCAGCCAGGTTTGGAGGAGGGGGCAGCTTTGGTCTGGGAGAAATCCTCGTCCTTATGGAATTTTTGTATGCAAAAGCCCAGGACGGGCCGCAGGCAAGTTGACTCCGAATGGAGGCACTTTTCCCCAAGAAGCCAAACTCAAGAGCCCACTTGGCAGGTGTCATTTTGTAGGGCGCGTTTGGGCCTCTGATGGCAGCCAGGTTTGGAGGAGGGGGCAGCTTTGGTCTGGGAGAAATCCTCGTCCTTATGGAATTTTTGTAGGCAAAAGCCCTGCATGGGCCGCAGGCAAGTTGACTCCGAAAGGAGGCACTTTTCCCCAAGAAGCCAAACTCAAGAGCCCACTTGGCATATGTCATTTTGTAGGGCGCGTTTGGGCCTCCGATGGCAGCCAGGTTTGGAGGAGGGGGCAGCTTTGGTCTGGGAGAAATCCTCGTCCTTATGGAATTTTTGTAGGCAAAAGCCCAGGACGGGCTGCAGGCAAGTTGACTCCGAATGGAGGCACTTTTCCCCAAGAAGCCAAACTCAAGAGCCCACTTGGCATATGTCATTTTGTAGGGCGCGTTTGGGCCTCCGATGGCAGCCAGGTTTGGAGGAGGGGGCAGCTTTGGTCTGGGAGAAATCTTCGTCCTTATGGAATTTTTGTAGGCAAAAGCCCAGGACGGGCTGCAGGCAAGTTGACTCCGAAAGGAGGCACTTTTCCCCAAGAAGCCAAACTCAAGAGCCCACTTGGCAGATGTCATTTTGTAGGGCGCGTTTGGGCCTCTGATGGCAGCCAGGTTAGGAGGAGGGGGCAGCTTTGGTCTGGGAGAAATCCTCGTCCTTATGGAATTTTTGTAGGCAAAAGCCCAGGACGGGCCGCAGGCAAGTTGACTCCGAATGGAGGCACTTTTCCCCAAGAAGCCAAACTCAAGAGCCCACTTGGCAGGTGTCATTTTGTAGGGCGCGTTTGGGCCTCCGATGGCAGCCAGGTTTGGAGGAGGGGGCAGCTTTGGTCTGGGAGAAATCTTCGTCCTTATGGAATTTTTGTAGGCAAAAGCCCAGGACGGGCTGCAGGCAAGTTGACTCCGAATGGAGGCACTTTTCCCCAAGAAGCCAAACTCAAGAGCCCACTTGGCAGATGTCATTTTGTAGGGCGCGTTTGGGCCTCTGATGGCAGCCAGGTTAGGAGGAGGGGGCAGCTTTGGTCTGGGAGAAATCCTCGTCCTTATGGAATTTTTGTAGGCAAAAGCCCTGGACGGGCTGCAGGCAAGTTAGGCATGTTGGCTTTGAAAGGAGGCACTTTTCCCCAAGAAGCCAAACTCAAGAACCCACAATGCAGATGTCATTTTGTAGGGCGCGTTTGGGCCTCCGATGGCAGCCAGGTTTGGAGGAGGGGGCAGCTTTGGTCTGGGAGAAATCCTCGTCCTTATGGAATTTTTGTAGGCAAAAGCCCAGGACGGGCTGCAGGCAAGTTGACTCCGAATGGAGGCACTTTTCCCCAAGAAGCCAAACTCAAGAGCCCACTTGGCAGATGTCATTTTGTAGGGCGCGTTTGGGCCTCTGATGGCAGCCAGGTTAGGAGGAGGGGGCAGCTTTGGTCTGGGAGAAATCCTCGTCCTTATGGAATTTTTGTAGGCAAAAGCCCTGGACGGGCTGCAGGCAAGTTAGGCATTTTGGCTTTGAAAGGAGGCACTTTTCCCCAAGAAGCCAAACTCAAGAACCCACAATGCAGATGTCATTTCGTAGGGCGTGTTTGGGCCTCCGATGGCAGCCAGGTTTGGAGGAGGGGGCAGCTTTGGTCTGGGAGAAATCCTCGTCCTTATGGAATTTTTGGAGGCAAAAGCCCAGGACGGGCTGCAGGCAAGTTGACTCCGAATGGAGGCACTTTTCCCCAAGAAGCCAAACTCAAGAGCCCACTTGGCAGATGTCATTTTGTAGGGCGCGTTTGGGCCTCCGATGGCAGCCAGGTTTGGAGGAGGGGGCAGCTTTGGTCTGGGAGAAATCCTCGTCCTTATGGAATTTTTGTAGGCAAAAGCCCAGGACGGGCTGCAGGCAAGTTGACTCCGAATGGAGGCACTTTTCCCCAAGAAGCCAAACTCAAGAGCCCACATGGCAGATGTCATTTTGTAGGGCGCGTTTGGGCCTCTGATGGCAGCCAGGTTAGGAGGAGGGGGCAGCTTTGGTCTGGGAGAAATCCTCGTCCTTATGGAATTTTTGTAGGCAAAAGCCCTGGACGGGCTGCAGGCAAGTTAGGCATGTTGGCTTTGAAAGGAGGCACTTTTCCCCAAGAAGCCAAACTCAAGAACCCACAATGCAGATGTCATTTTGTAGGGCGCGTTTGGGCCTCCGATGGCAGCCAGGTTTGGAGGAGGGGGCAGCTTTGGTCTGGGAGAAATCCTCGTCCTTATGGAATTTTTGTAGGCAAAAGCCCAGGACGGGCCGCAGGCAAGTTGACTCCGAATGGAGGCACTTTTCCCCAAGAAGCCAAACTCAAGAGCCCACTTGGCAGGTGTCATTTTGTAGGGCGCGTTTGGGCCTCCGATGGCAGCCAGGTTTGGAGGAGGGGGCAGCTTTGGTCTGGGAGAAATCCTCGTCCTTATGGAATTTTTGTAGGCAAAAGCCCTGCATGGGCCGCAGGCAAGTTGACTCCGAAAGGAGGCACTTTTCCCCAAGAAGCCAAACTCAAGAGCCCACTTGGCATATGTCATTTTGTAGGGCGCGTTTGGGCCTCCGATGGCAGCCAGGTTTGGAGGAGGGGGCAGCTTTGGTCTGGGAGAAATCCTCGTCCTTATGGAATTTTTGTAGGCAAAAGCCCAGGACGGGCTGCAGGCAAGTTGACTCCGAAAGGAGGCACTTTTCCCCAAGAAGCCAAACTCAAGAGCCCACTTGGCAGGTGTCATTTTGTAGGGCGCGTTTGGGCCTCTGATGGCAGCCAGGTTTGGAGGAGGGGGCAGCTTTGGTCTGGGAGAAATCCTCGTCCTTATGGAATTTTTGTAGGCATAAGCCCTGCATGGGCCGCAGGCAAGTTGACTCTGAAAGGAGGCACTTTTCCCCAAGAAGCCAAACTCAAGAGCCCACTTGGCATATGTCATTTTGTAGGGCGCGTTTGGGCCTTCGATGGCAGCCAGGTTTGGAGGAGGGGGCAGCTTTGGTCTGGGAGAAATCCTCGTCCTTATGGAATTTTTGTAGGCAAAAGCCCAGGACGGGCTGCAGGCAAGTTGACTCCGAAAGGAGGCACTTTTCCCCAAGAAGCCAAACTCAAGAGCCCACTTGGCAGGTGTCATTTTGTAGGGCGCGTTTGGGCCTCTGATGGCAGCCAGGTTTGGAGGAGGGGGCAGCTTTGGTCTGGGAGAAATCCTCGTCCTTATGGAATTTTTGTAGGCAAAAGCCCTGCATGGGCCGCAGGCAAGTTGACTCCGAAAGGAGGCACTTTTCCCCAAGAAGCCAAACTCAAGAGCCCACTTGGCAGATGTCATTTTGTAGGGCGCGTTTGGGCCTCCGATGGCAGCCAGGTTTGGAGGAGGGGGCAGCTTTGGTCTGGGAGAAATCCTCGTCCTTATGGAATTTTTGTAGGCAAAAGCCCTGCATGGGCCGCAGGCAAGTTGACTCCGAAAGGAGGCACTTTTCCCCAAGAAGCCAAACTCAAGAGCCCACTTGGCATATGTCATTTTGTAGGGCGCGTTTGGGCCTCCGATGGCAGCCAGGTTTGGAGGAGGGGGCAGCTTTGGTCTGGGAGAAATCCTCGTCCTTATGGAATTTTTGTAGGCAAAAGCCCAGGACGGGCTGCAGGCAAGTTGACTCCGAATGGAGGCACTTTTCCCCAAGAAGCCAAACTCAAGAGCCCACTTGGCAGATGTCATTTTGTAGGGCGCGTTTGGGCCTCCGATGGCAGCCAGGTTTGGAGGAGGGGGCAGCTTTGGTCTGGGAGAAATCCTCGTCCTTATGGAATTTTTGTAGTCTAAAGCCCAGGACGGGCTGCAGGCAAGTTGGCTCCGAAAGGAGGCACTTTCCCCCAAGAAGCCAAACTCAGGAGCCCACTTGGCAGATATCATTTTGTAGGGCGCGTTTGGGCCTCTGATGGCAGCCAGGTTAGGAGGAGGGGGCAGCTTTGGTCTGGGAGAAATCCTCGTCCTTATGGAACTTCTGTAGGCAAAAGCCCTGGACGGGCTGCAGCCAAGTTAGGCATGTTGGCTTTGAAAGGAGGCACTTTTCCCCAAGAAGCCAAACTCAAGAATCCACAATGCAGATGTCATTTTGTAGGGCGCGTTTGGGCCTCCGATGGCAGCCAGGTTTGGAGGAGGGGGCAGCTTTGGTCTGGGAGAAATCCTCGTCCTTATGGAATTTTTGTAGGCAAAAGCCCAGGACGGGCCGCAGGCAAGTTGACTCCGAAAGGAGGCACTTTTCCCCAAGAAGCCAAACTCAAGAGCCCACTTGGCAGGTGTCATTTTGTAGGGCGTGTTTGGGCCTCTGATGGCAGCCAGGTTTGGAGGAGGGGGCAGCTTTGGTCTGGGAGAAATCCTCGTCCTTATGGAATTTTTGTAGGCAAAAGCCCTGCATGGGCCGCAGGCAAGTTGACTCCGAAAGGAGGCACTTTTCCCCAAGAAGCCAAACTCAAGAGCCCACTTGGCATATGTCATTTTGTAGGGCGCGTTTGGGCCTCCGATGGCAGCCAGGTTTGGAGGAGGGGGCAGCTTTGGTCTGGGAGAAATCCTCGTCCTTATGGAATTTTTGTAGGCAAAAGCCCAGGACGGGCTGCAGGCAAGTTGACTCCGAAAGGAGGCACTTTTCCCCAAGAAGCCAAACTCAAGAGCCCACTTGGCAGGTGTCATTTTGTAGGGCGCGTTTGGGCCTCTGATGGCAGCCAGGTTTGGAGGAGGGGGCAGCTTTGGTCTGGGAGAAATCCTCGTCCTTATGGAATTTTTGTAGGCAAAAGCCCTGCATGGGCCGCAGGTAGTTGACTCTGAAAGGAGGCACTTTTCCCCAAGAAGCCAAACTCAAGAGCCCACTTGGCATATGTCATTTTGTAGGGCGCGTTTGGGCCTCCGATGGCAGCCAGGTTTGGAGGAGGGGGCAGCTTTGGTCTGGGAGAAATCCTCGTCCTTATGGAATTTTTGTAGGCAAAAGCCCAGGACGGGCTGCAGGCAAGTTGACTCCGAAAGGAGGCACTTTTCCCCAAGAAGCCAAACTCAAGAGCCCACTTGGCAGGTGTCATTTTGTAGGGCGCGTTTGGGCCTCTGATGGCAGCCAGGTTTGGAGGAGGGGGCAGCTTTGGTCTGGGAGAAATCCTCGTCCTTATGGAATTTTTGTAGGCAAAAGCCCTGCATGGGCCGCAGGCAAGTTGACTCCGAAAGGAGGCACTTTTCCCCAAGAAGCCAAACTCAAGAGCCCACTTGGCATATGTCATTTTGTAGGGCGCGTTTGGGCCTCCGATGGCAGCCAGGTTAGGAGGAGGGGGCAGCTTTGGTCTGGGAGAAATCCTCGTCCTTATGGAATTTTTGTAGGCAAAAGCCCTGCATGGGCCGCAGCCAAGTTGACTCCGAAAGGAGGCACTTTTCCCCAAGAAGCCAAACTCAAGAGCCCACTTGGCATATGTCATTTTGTAGGGCGCGTTTGGGCCTCCGATGGCAGCCAGGTTTGGAGGAGGGGGTAGCTTTGGTCTGGGAGAAATCCTCGTCCTTATGGAATTTTTGTAGGCAAAAGCCCAGGACGGGCTGCAGGCAAGTTGACTCCGAATGGAGGCACTTTTCCCCAAGAAGCCAAACTCAAGAGCCCACTTGGCAGATGTCATTTTGTAGGGCGCGTTTGGGCCTCCGATGGCAGCCAGGTTTGGAGGAGGGGGCAGCTTTGGTCTGGGAGAAATCCTCGTCCTTATGGAATTTTTGTAGGCAAAAGCCCTGGACGGGCTGCAGGCAAGTTAGACATGTTGGATTTGAAAGGAGGCACTTTTCCCCAAGAAGCCAAACTCAAGAACCCACTTGGCATATGTCATTTTGTAGGGCGCGTTTGGGCCTCCGATGGCAGCCAGGTTTGGAGGAGGGGGCAGCTTTGGTCTGGGAGAAATCCTCGTCCTTATGGAATTTTTGTAGGCAAAAGCCCAGGACGGGCCGCAGGCAAGTTGACTCCGAATGGAGGCACTTTTCCCCAAGAAGCCAAACTCAAGAGCCCACTTGGCAGGTGTCATTTTGTAGGGCGCGTTTGGGCCTCTGATGGCAGCCAGGTTTGGAGGAGGGGGCAGCTTTGGTCTGGGAGAAATCCTCGTCCTTATGGAATTTTTGTAGGCAAAAGCCCTGCATGGGCCGCAGGCAAGTTGACTCCGAAAGGAGGCACTTTTCCCCAAGAAGCCAAACTCAAGAGCCCACTTGGCATATGTCATTTTGTAGGGCGCGTTTGGGCCTCCGATGGCAGCCAGGTTTGGAGGAGGGGGCAGCTTTGGTCTGGGAGAAATCCTCGTCCTTATGGAATTTTTGTAGGCAAAAGCCCAGGACGGGCTGCAGGCAAGTTGACTCCGAATGGAGGCACTTTTCCCCAAGAAGCCAAACTCAAGAGCCCACTTGGCAGATGTCATTTTGTAGGGCGCGTTTGGGCCTCCGATGGCAGCCAGGTTTGGAGGAGGGGGCAGCTTTGGTCTGGGAGAAATCCTCGTCCTTATGGAATTTTTGTAGGCAAAAGCCCAGGACGGGCTGCAGGCAAGTTGACTCCGAATGGAGGCACTTTTCCCCAAGAAGCCAAACTCAAGAGCCCACTTGGCAGATGTCATTTTGTAGGGCGCGTTTGGGCCTCTGATGGCAGCCAGGTTAGGAGGAGGGGGCAGCTTTGGTCTGGGAGAAATCCTCGTCCTTATGGAATTTTTGTAGGCAAAAGCCCTGGACGGGCTGCAGGCAAGTTAGGCATGTTGGCTTTGAAAGGAGGCACTTTTCCCCAAGAAGCCAAACTCAAGAACCCACAATGCAGATGTCATTTTGTAGGGCGCGTTTGGGCCTCCGATGGCAGCCAGGTTTGGAGGAGGGGGCAGCTTTGGTCTGGGAGAAATCCTCGTCCTTATGGAATTTTTGTAGGCAAAAGCCCTGGACGGGCTGCAGGCAAGTTGACTCCGAATGGAGGCACTTTTCCCCAAGAAGCCAAACTCAAGAGCCCACTTGGCAGGTGTCATTTTGTAGGGCGCGTTTGGGCCTCCGATGGCAGCCAGGTTTGGAGGAGGGGGCAGCTTTGGTCTGGGAGAAATCCTCGTCCTTATGGAATTTTTGTAGGCATAAGCCCTGCATGGGCCGCAGGCAAGTTGACTCTGAAAGGAGGCACTTTTCCCCAAGAAGCCAAACTCAAGAGCCCACTTGGCATATGTCATTTTGTAGGGCGCGTTTGGGCCTTCGATGGCAGCCAGGTTTGGAGGAGGGGGCAGCTTTGGTCTGGGAGAAATCCTCGTCCTTATGGAATTTTTGTAGGCAAAAGCCCAGGACGGGCTGCAGGCAAGTTGACTCCGAAAGGAGGCACTTTTCCCCAAGAAGCCAAACTCAAGAGCCCACTTGGCAGGTGTCATTTTGTAGGGCGCGTTTGGGCCTCTGATGGCAGCCAGGTTTGGAGGAGGGGGCAGCTTTGGTCTGGGAGAAATCCTCGTCCTTATGGAATTTTTGTAGGCAAAAGCCCTGCATGGGCCGCAGGCAAGTTGACTCCGAAAGGAGGCACTTTTCCCCAAGAAGCCAAACTCAAGAGCCCACTTGGCAGATGTCATTTTGTAGGGCGCGTTTGGGCCTCCGATGGCAGCCAGGTTTGGAGGAGGGGGCAGCTTTGGTCTGGGAGAAATCCTCGTCCTTATGGAATTTTTGTAGGCAAAAGCCCTGCATGGGCCGCAGGCAAGTTGACTCCGAAAGGAGGCACTTTTCCCCAAGAAGCCAAACTCAAGAGCCCACTTGGCATATGTCATTTTGTAGGGCGCGTTTGGGCCTCCGATGGCAGCCAGGTTTGGAGGAGGGGGCAGCTTTGGTCTGGGAGAAATCCTCGTCCTTATGGAATTTTTGTAGGCAAAAGCCCAGGACGGGCTGCAGGCAAGTTGACTCCGAATGGAGGCACTTTTCCCCAAGAAGCCAAACTCAAGAGCCCACTTGGCAGATGTCATTTTGTAGGGCGCGTTTGGGCCTCCGATGGCAGCCAGGTTTGGAGGAGGGGGCAGCTTTGGTCTGGGAGAAATCCTCGTCCTTATGGAATTTTTGTAGTCTAAAGCCCAGGACGGGCTGCAGGCAAGTTGGCTCCGAAAGGAGGCACTTTCCCCCAAGAAGCCAAACTCAGGAGCCCACTTGGCAGATGTCATTTTGTAGGGCGCGTTTGGGCCACCGATGGCAGCTAGGTTTGGAGGAGGGGGCAGCTTTGGTCTGGGAGAAATCCTCGTCCTTATGGAATTTTTGTAGGCAAAAGCCCAGGACGGGCTGCAGGCAAGTTGACTCCGAATGGAGGCACTTTTCCCCAAGAAGCCAAACTCAAGAGCCCACATGGCAGATGTCATTTTGTAGGGCGCGTTTGGGCCTCTGATGGCAGCCAGGTTAGGAGGAGGGGGCAGCTTTGGTCTGGGAGAAATCCTCGTCCTTATGGAACTTCTGTAGGCAAAAGCCCTGGACGGGCTGCAGCCAAGTTAGGCATGTTGGCTTTGAAAGGAGGCACTTTTCCCCAAGAAGCCAAACTCAAGAATCCACAATGCAGATGTCATTTTGTAGGGCGCGTTTGGGCCTCCGATGGCAGCCAGGTTTGGAGGAGGGGGCAGCTTTGGTCTGGGAGAAATCCTCGTCCTTATGGAATTTTTGTAGGCAAAAGCCCAGGACGGGCCGCAGGCAAGTTGACTCCGAATGGAGGCACTTTTCCCCAAGAAGCCAAACTCAAGAGCCCACTTGGCAGGTGTCATTTTGTAGGGCGTGTTTGGGCCTCTGATGGCAGCCAGGTTTGGAGGAGGGGGCAGCTTTGGTCTGGGAGAAATCCTCGTCCTTATGGAATTTTTGTAGGCAAAAGCCCTGCATGGGCCGCAGGCAAGTTGACTCCGAAAGGAGGCACTTTTCCCCAAGAAGCCAAACTCAAGAGCCCACTTGGCATATGTCATTTTGTAGGGCGCGTTTGGGCCTCCGATGGCAGCCAGGTTTGGAGGAGGGGGCAGCTTTGGTCTGGGAGAAATCCTCGTCCTTATGGAATTTTTGTAGGCAAAAGCCCAGGACGGGCTGCAGGCAAGTTGACTCCGAATGGAGGCACTTTTCCCCAAGAAGCCAAACTCAAGAGCCCACTTGGCAGGTGTCATTTTGTAGGGCGCGTTTGGGCCTCTGATGGCAGCCAGGTTTGGAGGAGGGGGCAGCTTTGGTCTGGGAGAAATCCTCGTCCTTATGGAATTTTTGTAGGCAAAAGCCCTGCATGGGCCGCAGGTAGTTGACTCTGAAAGGAGGCACTTTTCCCCAAGAAGCCAAACTCAAGAGCCCACTTGGCATATGTCATTTTGTAGGGCGCGTTTGGGCCTCCGATGGCAGCCAGGTTTGGAGGAGGGGGCAGCTTTGGTCTGGGAGAAATCCTCGTCCTTATGGAATTTTTGTAGGCAAAAGCCCAGGACGGGCTGCAGGCAAGTTGACTCCGAAAGGAGGCACTTTTCCCCAAGAAGCCAAACTCAAGAGCCCACTTGGCAGGTGTCATTTTGTAGGGCGCGTTTGGGCCTCTGATGGCAGCCAGGTTTGGAGGAGGGGGCAGCTTTGGTCTGGGAGAAATCCTCGTCCTTATGGAATTTTTGTAGGCAAAAGCCCTGCATGGGCCGCAGGCAAGTTGACTCCGAAAGGAGGCACTTTTCCCCAAGAAGCCAAACTCAAGAGCCCACTTGGCATATGTCATTTTGTAGGGCGCGTTTGGGCCTCCGATGGCAGCCAGGTTAGGAGGAGGGGGCAGCTTTGGTCTGGGAGAAATCCTCGTCCTTATGGAATTTTTGTAGGCAAAAGCCCTGCATGGGCAGCAGCCAAGTTGACTCCGAAAGGAGGCACTTTTCCCCAAGAAGCCAAACTCAAGAGCCCACTTGGCATATGTCATTTTGTAGGGCGCGTTTGGGCCTCCGATGGCAGCCAGGTTTGGAGGAGGGGGTAGCTTTGGTCTGGGAGAAATCCTCGTCCTTATGGAATTTTTGTAGGCAAAAGCCCAGGACGGGCTGCAGGCAAGTTGACTCCGAATGGAGGCACTTTTCCCCAAGAAGCCAAACTCAAGAGCCCACTTGGCAGATGTCATTTTGTAGGGCGCGTTTGGGCCTCCGATGGCAGCCAGGTTTGGAGGAGGGGGCAGCTTTGGTCTGGGAGAAATCCTCGTCCTTATGGAATTTTTGTAGGCAAAAGCCCTGGACGGGCTGCAGGCAAGTTAGACATGTTGGATTTGAAAGGAGGCACTTTTCCCCAAGAAGCCAAACTCAAGAACCCACTTGGCATATGTCATTTTGTAGGGCGCGTTTGGGCCTCCGATGGCAGCCAGGTTTGGAGGAGGGGGCAGCTTTGGTCTGGGAGAAATCCTCGTCCTTATGGAATTTTTGTAGGCAAAAGCCCAGGACGGGCCGCAGGCAAGTTGACTCCGAATGGAGGCACTTTTCCCCAAGAAGCCAAACTCAAGAGCCCACTTGGCAGGTGTCATTTTGTAGGGCGCGTTTGGGCCTCTGATGGCAGCCAGGTTTGGAGGAGGGGGCAGCTTTGGTCTGGGAGAAATCCTCGTCCTTATGGAATTTTTGTAGGCAAAAGCCCTGCATGGGCCGCAGGCAAGTTGACTCCGAAAGGAGGCACTTTTCCCCAAGAAGCCAAACTCAAGAGCCCACTTGGCATATGTCATTTTGTAGGGCGCGTTTGGGCCTCCGATGGCAGCCAGGTTTGGAGGAGGGGGCAGCTTTGGTCTGGGATAAATCCTCGTCCTTATGGAATTTTTGTAGGCAAAAGCCCAGGACGGGCTGCAGGCAAGTTGACTCCGAATGGAGGCACTTTTCCCCAAGAAGCCAAACTCAAGAGCCCACTTGGCAGATGTCATTTTGTAGGGCGCGTTTGGGCCTCCGATGGCAGCCAGGTTTGGAGGAGGGGGCAGCTTTGGTCTGGGAGAAATCCTCGTCCTTATGGAATTTTTGTAGGCAAAAGCCCAGGACGGGCTGCAGGCAAGTTGACTCCGAATGGAGGCACTTTTCCCCAAGAAGCCAAACTCAAGAGCCCACTTGGCAGATGTCATTTTGTAGGGCGCGTTTGGGCCTCTGATGGCAGCCAGGTTAGGAGGAGGGGGCAGCTTTGGTCTGGGAGAAATCCTCGTCCTTATGGAATTTTTGTAGGCAAAAGCCCTGGACGGGCTGCAGGCAAGTTAGGCATGTTGGCTTTGAAAGGAGGCACTTTTCCCCAAGAAGCCAAACTCAAGAACCCACAATGCAGATGTCATTTTGTAGGGCGCGTTTGGGCCTCCGATGGCAGCCAGGTTTGGAGGAGGGGGCAGCTTTGGTCTGGGAGAAATCCTCGTCCTTATGGAATTTTTGTAGGCAAAAGCCCTGGACGGGCTGCAGGCAAGTTGACTCCGAATGGAGGCACTTTTCCCCAAGAAGCCAAACTCAAGAGCCCACTTGGCAGGTGTCATTTTGTAGGGCGCGTTTGGGCCTCCGATGGCAGCCAGGTTTGGAGGAGGGGGCAGCTTTGGTCTGGGAGAAATCCTCGTCCTTATGGAATTTTTGTAGGCAAAAGCCCTGCATGGGGCGCAGGCAAGTTGACTCCGAAAGGAGGCACTTTTCCCCAAGAAGCCAAACTCAAGAGCCCACTTGGCAGATGTCATTTTGTAGGGCGCGTTTGGGCCTCCGATGGCAGCCAGGTTTGGAGGAGGGGGCAGCTTTGGTCTGGGAGAAATCCTCGTCCTTATGGAATTTTTGTAGGCAAAAGCCCAGGACGGGCTGCAGGCAAGTTGACTCCGAATGGAGGCACTTTTCCCCAAGAAGCCAAACTCAAGAGCCCACTTGGCAGATGTCATTTTGTAGGGCGCGTTTGGGCCTCTGATGGCAGCCAGGTTAGGAGGAGGGGGCAGCTTTGGTCTGGGAGAAATCCTCGTCCTTATGGAATTTTTGTAGGCAAAAGCCCTGGACGGGCTGCAGGCAAGTTAGGCATGTTGGCTTTGAAAGGAGGCACTTTTCCCCAAGAAGCCAAACTCAAGAACCCACAATGCAGATGTCATTTTGTAGGGCGCGTTTGGGCCTCCGATGGCAGCCAGGTTTGGAGGAGGGGGCAGCTTTGGTCTGGGAGAAATCCTCGTCCTTATGGAATTTTTGTAGGCAAAAGCCCAGGACGGGCCGCAGGCAAGTTGACTCCGAATGGAGGCACTTTTCCCCAAGAAGCCAAACTCAAGAGCCCACTTGGCAGGTGTCATTTTGTAGGGCGCGTTTGGGCCTCTGATGGCAGCCAGGTTTGGAGGAGGGGGCAGCTTTGGTCTGGGAGAAATCCTCGTCCTTATGGAATTTTTGTAGGCAAAAGCCCTGCATGGGCCGCAGGCAAGTTGACTCCGAAAGGAGGCACTTTTCCCCAAGAAGCCAAACTCAAGAGCCCACTTGGCATATGTCATTTTGTAGGGCGCGTTTGGGCCACCGATGGCAGCCAGGTTTGGAGGAGGGGGCAGCTTTGGTCTGGGAGAAATCCTCGTCCTTATGGAATTTTTGTAGGCAAAAGCCCAGGACGGGCCGCAGGCAAGTTGACTCCGAATGGAGGCACTTTTCCCCAAGAAGCCAAACTCAAGAGCCCACTTGGCAGATGTCATTTTGTAGGGCGCGTTTGGGCCTCCGATGGCAGCCAGGTTTGGAGGAGGGGGCAGCTTTGGTCTGGGAGAAATCCTCGTCCTTATGGAATTTTTGTAGGCAAAAGCCCAGGACGGACCGCAGGCAAGTTGACTCCGAATGGAGGCACTTTTCCCCAAGAAGCCAAACTCAAGAGCCCACTTGGCAGGTGTCATTTTGTAGGGCGCGTTTGGGCCTCTGATGGCAGCCAGGTTTGGAGGAGGGGGCAGCTTTGGTCTGGGAGAAATCCTCGTCCTTATGGAATTTTTGTAGGCAAAAGCCCTGCATGGGCCGCAGGCAAGTTGACTCCGAAAGGAGGCACTTTTCCCCAAGAAGCCAAACTCAAGAGCCCACTTGGCATATGTCATTTTGTAGGGCGCGTTTGGGCCTCCGATGGCAGCCAGGTTTGGAGGAGGGGGCAGCTTTGGTCTGGGATAAATCCTCGTCCTTATGGAATTTTTGTAGGCAAAAGCCCAGGACGGGCTGCAGGCAAGTTGACTCCGAAAGGAGGCACTTTTCCCCAAGAAGCCAAACTCAAGAGCCCACTTGGCAGGTGTCATTTTGTAGGGCGCGTTTGGGCCTCTGATGGCAGCCAGGTTAGGAGGAGGGGGCAGCTTTGGTCTGGGAGAAATCCTCGTCCTTATGGAATTTTTGTAGGCAAAAGCCCTGCATGGGCCGCAGGCAAGTTGACTCCGAAAGGAGGCACTTTTCCCCAAGAAGCCAAACTCAAGAGCCCACTTGGCATATGTCATTTTGTAGGGCGCGTTTGGGCCTCCGATGGCAGGCAGGTTTGGAGGAGGGGGCAGCTTTGGTCTGGGAGAAATCCTCGTCCTTATGGAATTTTTGTAGGCAAAAGCCCTGCATGGGCCGCAGGCAAGTTGACTCCGAATGGAGGCACTTTTCCCCAAGAAGCCAAACTCAAGAGCCCACTTGGCAGATGTCATTTTGTAGGGCGCGTTTGGGCCTCCGATGGCAGCCAGGTTTGGAGGAGGGGGCAGCTTTGGTCTGGGAGAAATCCTCGTCCTTATGGAATTTTTGTAGGCAAAAGCCCTGGACGGGCTGCAGGCAAGTTAGACATGTTGGATTTGAAAGGAGGCACTTTTCCCCAAGAAGCCAAACTCAAGAACCCACAATGCAGATGTCATTTTGTAGGGCGCGTTTGGGCCTCCGATGGCAGCCAGGTTTGGAGGAGGGGGCAGCTTTGGTCTGGGAGAAATCCTCGTCCTTATGGAATTTTTGTAGGCAAAAGCCCAGGACGGGCCGCAGGCAAGTTGACTCTGAATGGAGGCACTTTTCCCCAAGAAGCCAAACTCAAGAGCCCACTTGGCAGGTGTCATTTTGTAGGGCGCGTTTGGGCCTCTGATGGCAGCCAGGTTTGGAGGAGGGGGCAGCTTTGGTCTGGGAGAAATCCTCGTCCTTATGGAATTTTTGTAGGCAAAAGCCCTGCATGGGCCGCAGGCAAGTTGACTCCGAAAGGAGGCACTTTTCCCCAAGAAGCCAAACTCAAGAGCCCACTTGGCATATGTCATTTTGTAGGGCGCGTTTGGGCCTCCGATGGCAGCCAGGTTTGGAGGAGGGGGCAGCTTTGGTCTGGGATAAATCCTCGTCCTTATGGAATTTTTGTAGGCAAAAGCCCAGGACGGGCTGCAGGCAAGTTGACTCCGAATGGAGGCACTTTTCCCCAAGAAGCCAAACTCAAGAGCCCACTTGGCAGATGTCATTTTGTAGGGCGCGTTTGGGCCTCCGATGGCAGCCAGGTTTGGAGGAGGGGGCAGCTTTGGTCTGGGAGAAATCCTCGTCCTTATGGAATTTTTGTAGGCAAAAGCCCTGCATGGGCCGCAGGCAAGTTGACTCCGAATGGAGGCACTTTTCCCCAAGAAGCCAAACTCAAGAGCCCACTTGGCAGATGTCATTTTGTAGGGCGCGTTTGGGCCTCTGATGGCAGCCAGGTTAGGAGGAGGGGGCAGCTTTGGTCTGGGAGAAATCCTCGTCCTTATGGAATTTTTGTAGGCAAAAGCCCTGGACGGGCTGCAGGCAAGTTAGGCATGTTGGCTTTGAAAGGAGGCACTTTTCCCCAAGAAGCCAAACTCAAGAACCCACTTGGCAGATGTCATTTTGTAGGGCGCGTTTGGGCCTCCGATGGCAGCCAGGTTTGGAGGAGGGGGCAGCTTTGGTCTGGGAGAAATCCTCGTCCTTATGGAATTTTTGTAGGCAAAAGCCCAGGACGGGCCGCAGGCAAGTTGACTCTGAAAGAGGCACTTTTCCCCAAGAAGCCAAACTCAAGAGCCCACTTGGCAGGTGTCATTTTGTAGGGCGCGTTTGGGCCTCTGATGGCAGCCAGGTTTGGAGGAGGGGGCAGCTTTGGTCTGGGAGAAATCCTCGTCCTTATGTAATTTTTGTAGGCAAAAGCCCTGCATGGGCCGCAGGCAAGTTGACTCCGAAAGGAGGCACTTTTCCCCAAGAAGCCAAACTCAAGAGCCCACTTGGCAGATGTCATTTTGTAGGGCGCGTTTGGGCCTCCGATGGCAGCCAGGTTTGGAGGAGGGGGCAGCTTTGGTCTGGGAGAAATCCTCGTCCTTATGGAATTTTTGTAGGCAAAAGCCCAGGACGGGCTGCAGGCAAGTTGACTCCGAATGGAGGCACTTTTCCCCAAGAAGCCAAACTCAAGAGCCCACTTGGCAGATGTCATTTTGTAGGGCGCGTTTGGGCCTCCGATGGCAGCCAGGTTAGGAGGAGGGGGCAGCTTTGGTCTGGGAGAAATCCTCGTCCTTCTGGAATTTTTGGAGGCAAAAGCCCAGGACGGGCTGCAGGCAAGTTGACTCCGAATGGAGGCACTTTTCCCCAAGAAGCCAAACTCAAGAGCCCACTTGGCAGATGTCATTTTGTAGGGCGCGTTTGGGCCTCTGATGGCAGCCAGGTTAGGAGGAGGGGGCAGCTTTGGTCTGGGAGAAATCCTCGTCCTTATGGAATTTTTGTAGGCAAAAGCCCTGGACGGGCTGCAGGCAAGTTAGGCAAGTTGACTTTGAAAGGAGGCACTTTTCCCCAAGAAGCCAAACTCAAGAACCCACAATGCAGATGTCATTTTGTAGGGCGCGTTTGGGCCTCCGATGGCAGCCAGGTTTGGAGGAGGGGGCAGCTTTGGTCTGGGAGAAATCCTCGTCCTTATGGAATTTTTGTAGGCAAAAGCCCAGGACGGGCTGCAGGCAAGTTGACTCCGAATGGAGGCACTTTTCCCCAAGAAGCCAAACTCAAGAGCCCACTTGGCAGATGTCATTTTGTAGGGCGCGTTTGGGCCTCCGATGGCAGCCAGGTTAGGAGGAGGGGGCAGCTTTGGTCTGGGAGAAATCCTCGTCCTTATGGAATTTTTGTAGGCAAAAGCCCAGTACGGGCTGCAGGCAAGTTAGGCATGTTGGCTTTGAAAGGAGGCACTTTTCCCCAAGAAGCCAAACTCAAGAACCCACAATGCAGATGTCATTTCGTAGGGCGTGTTTGGGCCTCCGATGGCAGCCAGGTTTGGAGGAGGGGGCAGCTTTGGTCTGGGAGAAATCCTCGTCCTTATGGAATTTTTGTATGCAAAAGCCCAGGACGGGCCGCAGGCAAGTTGACTCCGAATGGAGGCACTTTTCCCCAAGAAGCCAAACTCAAGAGCCCACTTGGCAGGTGTCATTTTGTAGGGCGCGTTTGGGCCTCTGATGGCAGCCAGGTTTGGAGGAGGGGGCAGCTTTGGTCTGGGAGAAATCCTCGTCCTTATGGAATTTTTGTAGGCAAAAGCCCTGCATGGGCCGCAGGCAAGTTGACTCCGAAAGGAGGCACTTTTCCCCAAGAAGCCAAACTCAAGAGCCCACTTGGCATATGTCATTTTGTAGGGCGCGTTTGGGCCTCTGATGGCAGCCAGGTTAGGAGGAGGGGGCAGCTTTGGTCTGGGAGAAATCCTCGTCCTTATGGAATTTTTGTAGGCAAAAGCCCTGGACGGGCTGCAGGCAAGTTAGGCATGTTGGCTTTGAAAGGAGGCACTTTTCCCCAAGAAGCCAAACTCAAGAACCCACTTGGCAGATGTCATTTTGTAGGGCGCGTTTGGGCCTCCGATGGCAGCCAGGTTTGGAGGAGGGGGCAGCTTTGGTCTGGGAGAAATCCTCGTCCTTATGGAATTTTTGTAGGCAAAAGCCCAGGACGGGCCGCAGGCAAGTTGACTCTGAAAGAGGCACTTTTCCCCAAGAAGCCAAACTCAAGAGCCCACTTGGCAGGTGTCATTTTGTAGGGCGCGTTTGGGCCTCTGATGGCAGCCAGGTTTGGAGGAGGGGGCAGCTTTGGTCTGGGAGAAATCCTCGTCCTTATGTAATTTTTGTAGGCAAAAGCCCTGCATGGGCCGCAGGCAAGTTGACTCCGAAAGGAGGCACTTTTCCCCAAGAAGCCAAACTCAAGAGCCCACTTGGCAGATGTCATTTTGTAGGGCGCGTTTGGGCCTCCGATGGCAGCCAGGTTTGGAGGAGGGGGCAGCTTTGGTCTGGGAGAAATCCTCGTCCTTATGGAATTTTTGTAGGCAAAAGCCCAGGACGGGCTGCAGGCAAGTTGACTCCGAATGGAGGCACTTTTCCCCAAGAAGCCAAACTCAAGAGCCCACTTGGCAGATGTCATTTTGTAGGGCGCGTTTGGGCCTCCGATGGCAGCCAGGTTAGGAGGAGGGGGCAGCTTTGGTCTGGGAGAAATCCTCGTCCTTCTGGAATTTTTGGAGGCAAAAGCCCAGGACGGGCTGCAGGCAAGTTGACTCCGAATGGAGGCACTTTTCCCCAAGAAGCCAAACTCAAGAGCCCACTTGGCAGATGTCATTTTGTAGGGCGCGTTTGGGCCTCTGATGGCAGCCAGGTTAGGAGGAGGGGGCAGCTTTGGTCTGGGAGAAATCCTCGTCCTTATGGAATTTTTGTAGGCAAAAGCCCTGGACGGGCTGCAGGCAAGTTAGGCAAGTTGACTTTGAAAGGAGGCACTTTTCCCCAAGAAGCCAAACTCAAGAACCCACAATGCAGATGTCATTTTGTAGGGCGCGTTTGGGCCTCCGATGGCAGCCAGGTTTGGAGGAGGGGGCAGCTTTGGTCTGGGAGAAATCCTCGTCCTTATGGAATTTTTGTAGGCAAAAGCCCAGGACGGGCTGCAGGCAAGTTGACTCCGAATGGAGGCACTTTTCCCCAAGAAGCCAAACTCAAGAGCCCACTTGGCAGATGTCATTTTGTAGGGCGCGTTTGGGCCTCCGATGGCAGCCAGGTTAGGAGGAGGGGGCAGCTTTGGTCTGGGAGAAATCCTCGTCCTTATGGAATTTTTGTAGGCAAAAGCCCAGTACGGGCTGCAGGCAAGTTAGGCATGTTGGCTTTGAAAGGAGGCACTTTTCCCCAAGAAGCCAAACTCAAGAACCCACAATGCAGATGTCATTTCGTAGGGCGTGTTTGGGCCTCCGATGGCAGCCAGGTTTGGAGGAGGGGGCAGCTTTGGTCTGGGAGAAATCCTCGTCCTTATGGAATTTTTGTAGGCAAAAGCCCAGGACGGGCCGCAGGCAAGTTGACTCCGAATGGAGGCACTTTTCCCCAAGAAGCCAAACTCAAGAGCCCACTTGGCAGGTGTCATTTTGTAGGGCGCGTTTGGGCCTCTGATGGCAGCCAGGTTTGGAGGAGGGGGCAGCTTTGGTCTGGGAGAAATCCTCGTCCTTATGGAATTTTTGTAGGCAAAAGCCCTGCATGGGCCGCAGGCAAGTTGACTCCGAAAGGAGGCACTTTTCCCCAAGAAGCCAAACTCAAGAGCCCACTTGGCATATGTCATTTTGTAGGGCGCGTTTGGGCCTCCGATGGCAGCCAGGTTTGGAGGAGGGGGCAGCTTTGGTCTGGGAGAAATCCTCGTCCTTATGGAATTTTTGTAGGCAAAAGCCCTGGACGGGCTGCAGGCAAGATAGGCATGTTGCCTTTGAAAGGAGGCACTTTTCCCCAAGAAGCCAAACTCAAGAACCCACAATGCAGATGTCATTTTGTAGGGCGCGTTTGGGCCTCCGATGGCAGCCACGTTTGGAGGAGGGGGCAGCTTTGGTCTGGGAGAAATCCTCGTCCTTATGGAATTTTTGTAGGCAAAAGCCCAGGACGGGCCGCAGGCAAGTTGACTCCGAATGGAGGCACTTTTCCCCAAGAAGCCAAACTCAAGAGCCCACTTGGCAGGTGTCATTTTGTAGGGCGCGTTTGGGCCTCCGATGGCAGCCAGGTTTGGAGGAGGGGGCAGCTTTGGTCTGGGAGAAATCCTCGTCCTTATGGAATTTTTGTAGGCAAAAGCCCAGGACGGGCTGCAGGCAAGTTGACTCCGAATGGAGGCACTTTTCCCCAAGAAGCCAAACTCAAGAGCCCACTTGGCATATGTCATTTTGTAGGGCGCGTTTGGGCCTCCGATGGCAGCCAGGTTTGGAGGAGGGGGCAGCTTTGGTCTGGGAGAAATCCTCGTCCTTATGGAATTTTTGTAGGCAAAAGCCCTGGACGGGCTGCAGGCAAGTTAGGCATGTTGGCTTTGAAAGGAGGCACTTTTCCCCAAGAAGCCAAACTCAAGAACCCACAATGCAGATGTCATTTTGTAGGGCGCGTTTGGGCCTCCGATGGCAGCCACGTTTGGAGGAGGGGGCAGCTTTGGTCTGGGAGAAATCCTCGTCCTTATGGAATTTTTGTAGGCAAAAGCCCAGGACGGGCCGCAGGCAAGTTGACTCCGAATGGAGGCACTTTTCCCCAAGAAGCCAAACTCAAGAGCCCACTTGGCAGGTGTCATTTTGTAGGGCGCGTTTGGGCCTCTGATGGCAGCCAGGTTTGGAGGAGGGGGCAGCTTTGGTCTGGGAGAAATCCTCGTCCTTATGGAATTTTTGTAGGCAAAAGCCCTGCATGGGCCGCAGGCAAGTTGACTCCGAAAGGAGGCACTTTTCCCCAAGAAGCCAAACTCAAGAGCCCACTTGGCATATGTCATTTTGTAGGGCGCGTTTGGGCCTCCGATGGCAGCCAGGTTTGGAGGAGGGGGCAGCTTTGGTCTGGGAGAAATCCTCGTCCTTATGGAATTTTTGTAGGCAAAAGCCCAGGACGGGCTGCAGGCAAGTTGACTCCGAATGGAGGCACTTTTCCCCAAGAAGCCAAACTCAAGAGCCCACTTGGCAGGTGTCATTTTGTAGGGCGCGTTTGGGCCTCTGTTGGCAGCCAGGTTTGGAGGAGGGGGCAGCTTTGGTCTGGGAGAAATCCTCGTCCTTATGGAATTTTTGTAGGCAAAAGCCCTGCATGGGCCGCAGGCAAGTTGACTCTGAAAGGAGGCACTTTTCCCCAAGAAGCCAAACTCAAGAGCCCACTTGGCATATGTCATTTTGTAGGGCGCGTTTGGGCCTCCGATGGCAGCCAGGTTTGGAGGAGGGGGCAGCTTTGGTCTGGGAGAAATCCTCGTCCTTATGGAATTTTTGTAGGCAAAAGCCCTGCAGGGGCCGCAGGCAAGTTGACTCCGAAAGGAGGCACTTTTCCCCAAGAAGCCAAACTCAAGAGCCCACTTGGCAGGTGTCATTTTGTAGGGCGCGTTTGGGCCTCCGATGGCAGCCAGGTTTGGAGGAGGGGGCAGCTTTGGTCTGGGAGAAATCCTCGTCCTTATGGAATTTTTGTAGGCAAAAGCCCTGCATGGGCCGCAGGCAAGTTGACTCCGAAAGGAGTCACTTTTCCCCAAGAAGCCAAACTCAAGAGCCCACTTGGCAGATGTCATTTTGTAGGGCGCGTTTGGGCCTCCGATGGCAGCCAGGTTTGGAGGAGGGGGCAGCTTTGGTCTGGGAGAAATCCTCGTCCTTATGGAATTTTTTTAGGCAAAAGCCCTGCAGGGGCCGCAGGCAAGTTGACTCCGAATGGAGGCACTTTTCCCCAAGAAGCCAAACTCAAGAACCCACTTGGCATATGTCATTTTGTAGGGCGCGTTTGGGCCTCCGATGGCAGCCAGGTTTGGAGGAGGGGGCAGCTTTGGTCTGGGAGAAATCCTCGTCCTTCTGGAATTTTTGTAGGCAAAAGCCCAGGACGGGCTGCAGGCAAGTTGACTCCGAATGGAAGCACTTTTCCCCAAGAAGCCAAACTCAAGAGCCCACTTGGCAGATGTCATTTTGTAGGGCGCGTTTGGGCCTCTGATGGCAGCCAGGTTAGGAGGAGGGGGCAGCTTTGGTCTGGGAGAAATCCTCGTCCTTATGGAATTTTTGTAGGCAAAAGCCCTGGACGGGCTGCAGGCAAGTTAGACATGTTGGATTTGAAAGGAGGCACTTTTCCCCAAGAAGCCAAACTCAAGAGCCCACTTGGCAGGTGTCATTTTGTAGGGCGCGTTTGGGCCTCCGATGGCAGCCAGGTTTGGAGGAGGGGGCAGCTTTGGTCTGGGAGAAATCCTCGTCCTTATGGAATTTTTGTAGGCAAAAGCCCAGGACGGGCTGCAGGCAAGTTGACTCCGAATGGAGGCACTTTTCCCCAAGAAGCCAAACTCAAGAGCCCACTTGGCAGATGTCATTTTGTAGGGCGCGTTTGGGCCTCCGATGGCAGCCAGGTTAGGAGGAGGGGGCAGCTTTGGTCTGGGAGAAATCCTCGTCCTTATGGAATTTTTGTAGGCAAAAGCCCAGGACGGGCTGCAGGCAAGTTAGGCATGTTGGCTTTGAAAGGAGGCACTTTTCCCCAAGAAGCCAAACTCAAGGACCCACAATGCAGATGTCATTTTGTAGGGCGTGTTTGGGCCTCCGATGGCAGCCAGGTTAGGAGGAGGGGGCAGCTTTGGTCTGGGAGAAATCCTCGTCCTTATGGAATTTTTGTAGGCAAAAGCCCAGGACGGGCCGCAGGCAAGTTGACTCCGAATGGAGGCTCTTTTCCCCAAGAAGCCAAACTCAAGAGCCCACTTGGCAGGTGTCATTTTGTAGGGCGCGTTTGGGCCTCTGATGGCAGCCAGGTTTGGAGGAGGGGGCAGCTTTGGTCTGGGAGAAATCCTCGTCCTTATGGAATTTTTGTAGGCAAAAGCCCTGCATGGGCCGCAGGCAAGTTGACTCCGAAAGGAGGCACTTTTCCCCAAGAAGCCAAACTCAAGAGCCCACTTGGCATATGTCATTTTGTAGGGCGCGTTTGGGCCTCCGATGGCAGCCAGGTTTGGAGGAGGGGGCAGCTTTGGTCTGGGAGAAATCCTCGTCCTTATGGAATTTTTGTAGGCAAAAGCCCAGGACGGGCCGCAGGCAAGTTGACTCCGAATGGAGGCACTTTTCCCCAAGAAGCCAAACTCAAGAGCCCACTTGGCAGGTGTCATTTTGTAGGGCGCGTTTGGGCCTCCGATGGCAGCCAGGTTTGGAAGAGGGGGCAGCTTTGGTCTGGGAGAAATCCTCGTCCTTATGGAATTTTTGTAGGCAAAAGCCCTGCATGGGCCGCAGGCAAGTTGACTCCGAAAGGAGGCACTTTTCCCCAAGAAGCCAAACTCAAGAGCCCACTTGGCAGATGTCATTTTGTAGGGCGCGTTTGGGCCTCTGATGGCAGCCAGGTTTGGAGGAGGGGGCAGCTTTGGTCTGGGAGAAATCCTCGTCCTTATGGAATTTTTGGAGGCAAAAGCCCAGGACGGGCTGCAGGCAAGTTGACTCCGAATGGAGGCACTTTTCCCCAAGAAGCCAAACTCAAGAGCCCACTTGGCAGATGTCATTTTGTAGGGCGCGTTTGGGCCTCCGATGGCAGCCAGGTTTGGAGGAGGGGGCAGCTTTGGTCTGGGAGAAATCCTCGTCCTTATGGAATTTTTGTAGGCAAAAGCCCAGGACGGGCTGCAGGCAAGTTGACTCCGAATGGAGGCACTTTTCCCCAAGAAGCCAAACTCAAGAGCCCACTTGGCAGATGTCATTTTGTAGGGCGCGTTTGGGCCTCTGATGGCAGCCAGGTTAGGAGGAGGGGGCAGCTTTGGTCTGGGAGAAATCCTCGTCCTTATGGAATTTTTGTAGGCAAAAGCCCTGGACGGGCTGCAGGCAAGTTAGGCATGTTGGCTCCGAATGGAGGCACTTTTCCCCAAGAAGCCAAACTCAAGAACCCACAATGCAGATGTCATTTTGTAGGGCGCGTTTGGGCCTCCGATGGCAGCCACGTTTGGAGGAGGGGGCAGCTTTGGTCTGGGAGAAATCCTCGTCCTTATGGAATTTTTGTAGGCAAAAGCCCAGGACGGGCCGCAGGCAAGTTGACTCCGAATGGAGGCACTTTTCCCCAAGAAGCCAAACTCAAGAGCCCACTTGGCAGGTGTCATTTTGTAGGGCGCGTTTGGGCCTCTGATGGCAGCCAGGTTTGGAGGAGGGGGCAGCTTTGGTCTGGGAGAAATCCTCGTCCTTATGGAATTTTTGTAGGCAAAAGCCCTGCATGGGCCGCAGGCAAGTTGACTCCGAAAGGAGGCACTTTTCCCCAAGAAGCCAAACTCAAGAGCCCACTTGGCATATGTCATTTTGTAGGGCGCGTTTGGGCCTCCGATGGCAGCCAGGTTTGGAGGAGGGGGCAGCTTTGGTCTGGGAGAAATCCTCGTCCTTATGGAATTTTTGTAGGCAAAAGCCCAGGACGGGCTGCAGGCAAGTTGACTCCGAAAGGAGGCACTTTTCCCCAAGAAGCCAAACTCAAGAGCCCACTTGGCAGGTGTCATTTTGTAGGGCGCGTTTGGGCCTCTGATGGCAGCCAGGTTTGGAGGAGGGGGCAGCTTTGGTCTGGGAGAAATCCTCGTCCTTATGGAATTTTTGTAGGCAAAAGCCCTGCATGGGCCGCAGGCAAGTTGACTCCGAAAGGAGTCACTTTTCCCCAAGAAGCCAAACTCAAGAGCCCACTTGGCATATGTCATTTTGTAGGGCGCGTTTGGGCCTCCGATGGCAGCCAGGTTTGGAGGAGGGGGCAGCTTTGGTCTGGGAGAAATCCTCGTCCTTATGGAATTTTTTTAGGCAAAAGCCCTGCAGGGGCCGCAGGCAAGTTGACTCCGAAAGGAGGCACTTTTCCCCAAGAAGCCAAACTCAAGAGCCCACTTGGCATATGTCATTTTGTAGGGCGCGTTTGGGCCTCCGATGGCAGCCAGGTTTGGAGGAGGGGGCAGCTTTGGTCTGGGAGAAATCCTCGTCCTTATGGAATTTTTGTAGGCAAAAGCCCTGGACGGGCTGCAGGCAAGTTAGACATGTTGGATTTGAAAGGAGGCACTTTTCCCCAAGAAGCCAAACTCAAGAACCCACAATGCAGATGTCATTTTGTAGGGCGCGTTTGGGCCTCCGATGGCAGCCAGGTTTGGAGGAGGGGGCAGCTTTGGTCTGGGAGAAATCCTCGTCCTTATGGAATTTTTGTAGGCAAAAGCCCAGGACGGGCCGCAGGCAAGTTGACTCCGAATGGAGGCACTTTTCCCCAAGAAGCCAAACTCAAGAGCCCACTTGGCAGATGTCATTTTGTAGGGCGCGTTTGGGCCTCTGATGGCAGCCAGGTTAGGAGGAGGGGGCAGCTTTGGTCTGGGAGAAATCCTCGTCCTTATGGAATTTTTGTAGGCAAAAGCCCTGCATGGGCTGCAGGCAAGTTAGGCATGTTGGCTTTGAAAGGAGGCACTTTTCCCCAAGAAGCCAAACTCAAGAACCCACAATGCAGATGTCATTTTGTAGGGCGCGTTTGGGCCTCCGATGGCAGCCAGGTTTGGAGGAGGGGGCAGCTTTGGTCTGGGAGAAATCCTCGTCCTTATGGAATTTTTGTAGGCAAAAGCCCAGGACGGGCCGCAGGCAAGTTGACTCCGAATGGAGGCACTTTTCCCCAAGAAGCCAAACTCAAGAGCCCACTTGGCAGGTGTCATTTTGTAGGGCGCGTTTGGGCCTCCGATGGCAGCCAGGTTTGGAGGAGGGGGCAGCTTTGGTCTGGGAGAAATCCTCGTCCTTATGGAATTTTTGTAGGCAAAAGCCCTGCATGGGCCGCAGGCAAGTTGACTCCGAAAGGAGGCACTTTTCCCCAAGAAGCCAAACTCAAGAGCCCACTTGGCATATGTCATTTTGTAGGGCGCGTTTGGGCCTCCGATGGCAGCCAGGTTTGGAGGAGGGGGCAGCTTTGGTCTGGGAGAAATCCTCGTCCTTATGGAATTTTTGTAGGCAAAAGCCCAGGACGGGCTGCAGGCAAGTTGACTCCGAATGGAGGCACTTTTCCCCAAGAAGCCAAACTCAAGAGCCCACTTGGCAGATGTCATTTTGTAGGGCGCGTTTGGGCCTCCGATGGCAGCCAGGTTTGGTGGAGGGGGCAGCTTTGGTCTGGGAGAAATCCTCGTCCTTATGGAATTTTTGTAGGCAAAAGCCCTGGACGGGCTGCAGGCAAGTTAGACATGTTGGATTTGAAAGGAGGCACTTTTCCCCAAGAAGCCAAACTCAAGAACCCACAATGCAGATGTCATTTTGTAGGGCGCGTTTGGGCCTCCGATGGCAGCCAGGTTTGGAGGAGGGGGCAGCTTTGGTCTGGGAGAAATCCTCGTCCTTATGGAATTTTTGTAGGCAAAAGCCCAGGACGGGCCGCAGGCAAGTTGACTCCGAATGGAGGCACTTTTCCCCAAGAAGCCAAACTCAAGAGCCCACTTGGCAGATGTCATTTTGTAGGGCGCGTTTGGGCCTCTGATGGCAGCCAGGTTTGGAGGAGGGGGCAGCTTTGGTCTGGGAGAAATCCTCGTCCTTATGGAATTTTTGTAGGCAAAAGCCCTGCATGGGCCGCAGGCAAGCTGACTCCGAAAGGAGGCACTTTTCCCCAAGAAGCCAAACTCAAGAGCCCACTTGGCATATGTCATTTTGTAGGGCGCGTTTGGGCCTCCGATGGCAGCCAGGTTTGGAGGAGGGGGCAGCTTTGGTCTGGGAGAAATCCTCGTCCTTATGGAATTTTTGTAGGCAAAAGCCCTGGACGGGCTGCAGGCAAGTTGACTCCGAATGGAGGCACTTTTCCCCAAGAAGCCAAACTCAAGAGCCCACTTGGCAGATGTCATTTTGTAGGGCGCGTTTGGGCCTCCGATGGCAGCCAGGTTTGGAGGAGGGGGCAGCTTTGGTCTGGGAGAAATCCTCGTCCTTATGGAATTTTTGTAGGCAAAAGCCCTGCATGGGCCGCAGGCAAGTTGACTCCGAAAGGAGGCACTTTTCCCCAAGAAGCCAAACTCAAGAGCCCACTTGGCATATGTCATTTTGTAGGGCGCGTTTGGGCCTCCGATGGCAGCCAGGTTTGGAGGAGGGGGCAGCTTTGGTCTGGGAGAAATCCTCGTCCTTATGGAATTTTTGTAGGCAAAAGCCCAGGACGGGCTGCAGGCAAGTTGACTCCGAATGGAGGCACTTTTCCCCAAGAAGCCAAACTCAAGAGCCCACTTGGCAGATGTCATTTTGTAGGGCGCGTTTGGGCCTCCGATGGCAGCCAGGTTTGGAGGAGGGGGCAGCTTTGGTCTGGGAGAAATCCTCGTCCTTATGGAATTTTTGTAGGCAAAAGCCCTGGACGGGCTGCAGGCAAGTTAGACATGTTGGATTTGAAAGGAGGCACTTTTCCCCAAGAAGCCAAACTCAAGAACCCACAATGCAGATGTCATTTTGTAGGGCGCGTTTGGGCCTCCGATGGCAGCCAGGTTTGGAGGAGGGGGCAGCTTTGGTCTGGGAGAAATCCTCGTCCTTATGGAATTTTTGTAGGCAAAAGCCCAGGACGGGCCGCAGGCAAGTTGACTCCGAATGGAGGCACTTTTCCCCAAGAAGCCAAACTCAAGAGCCCACTTGGCAGGTGTCATTTTGTAGGGCGCGTTTGGGCCTCCGATGGCAGCCAGGTTTGGAGGAGGGGGCAGCTTTGGTCTGGGAGAAATCCTCGTCCTTATGGAATTTTTGTAGGCAAAAGCCCTGCATGGGCCGCAGGCAAGTTGACTCCGAAAGGAGGCACTTTTCCCCAAGAAGCCAAACTCAAGAGCCCACTTGGCATATGTCATTTTGTAGGGCGCGTTTGGGCCTCCGATGGCAGCCAGGTTTGGAGGAGGGGGCAGCTTTGGTCTGGGAGAAATCCTCGTCCTTATGGAATTTTTGTAGGCAAAAGCCCTGCATGGGCTGCAGGCAAGCTGACTCCGAATGGAGGCACTTTTCCCCAAGAAGCCAAACTCAAGAGCCCACTTGGCAGATGTCATTTTGTAAGGCGCGTTTGGGCCTCCGATGGCAGCCAGGTTTGGAGGAGGGGGCAGCTTTGGTCTGGGAGAAATCTTCGTCCTTATGGAATTTTTGTAGGCAAAAGCCCAGGACGGGCTGCAGGCAAGTTGACTCCGAATGGAGGCACTTTTCCCCAAGAAGCCAAACTCAAGAGCCCACTTGGCAGGTGTCATTTTGTAGGGCGCGTTTGGGCCTCTGATGGCAGCCAGGTTTGGAGGAGGGGGCAGCTTTGGTCTGGGAGAAATCCTCGTCCTTATGGAATTTTTGTAGGCAAAAGCCCTGCATGGGCCGCAGGCAAGTTGACTCCGAAAGGAGGCACTTTTCCCCAAGAAGCCAAACTCAAGAGCCCACTTGGCAGATGTCATTTTGTAGGGCGCGTTTGGGCCTCCGATGGCAGCCAGGTTTGGAGGAGGGGGCAGCTTTGGTCTGGGAGAAATCCTCGTCCTTATGGAATTTTTGTAGGCAAAAGCCCTGGACGGGCTGCAGGCAAGTTAGGCATGTTGGCTTTGAAAGGAGGCACTTTTCCCCAAGAAGCCAAACTCAAGAACCCACAATGCAGATGTCATTTCGTAGGGCGTGTTTGGGCCTCCGATGGCAGCCAGGTTTGGAGGAGGGGGCAGCTTTGGTCTGGGAGAAATCCTCGTCCTTATGGAATTTTTGTAGGCAAAAGCCCAGGACGGGCCGCAGGCAAGTTGACTCCGAATGGAGGCACTTTTCCCCAAGAAGCCAAACTCAAGAGCCCACTTGGCAGGTGTCATTTTGTAGGGCGCGTTTGGGCCTCTGATGGCAGCCAGGTTTGGAGGAGGGGGCAGCTTTGGTCTGGGAGAAATCCTCGTCCTTATGGAATTTTTGTAGGCAAAAGCCCTGCATGGGCCGCAGGCAAGTTGATGCCGAAAGGAGGCACTTTTCCCCAAGAAGCCAAACTCAAGAGCCCACTTGGCATATGTCATTTTGTAGGGCGCGTTTGGGCCTCCGATGGCAGCCAGGTTTGGAGGAGGGGGCAGCTTTGGTCTGGGAGAAATCCTCGTCCTTATGGAATTTTTGTAGGCAAAAGCCCAGGACGGGCCGCAGGCAAGTTGACTCCGAATGGAGGCACTTTTCCCCAAGAAGCCAAACTCAAGAGCCCACTTGGCAGGTGTCATTTTGTAGGGCGCGTTTGGGCCTCCGATGGCAGCCAGGTTTGGAGGAGGGGGCAGCTTTGGTCTGGGAGAAATCCTCGTCCTTATGGAATTTTTGTAGGCAAAAGCCCTGCATGGGCCGCAGGCAAGTTGACTCCGAAAGGAGGCACTTTTCCCCAAGAAGCCAAACTCAAGAGCCCACTTGGCATATGTCATTTTGTAGGGCGCGTTTGGGCCTCTGATGGCAGCCAGGTTTGGAGGAGGGGGCAGCTTTGGTCTGGGAGAAATCCTCGTCCTTATGGAATTTTTGGAGGCAAAAGCCCAGGACGGGCTGCAGGCAAGTTGACTCCGAATGGAGGCACTTTTCCCCAAGAAGCCAAACTCAAGAGCCCACTTGGCAGATGTCATTTTGTAGGGCGCGTTTGGGCCTCTGATGGCAGCCAGGTTAGGAGGAGGGGGCAGCTTTGGTCTGGGAGAAATCCTCGTCCTTATGGAACTTTTGTAGGCAAAAGCCCTGGACGGGCTGCAGGCAAGTTAGGCATGTTGGCTTTGAAAGGAGGCACTTTTCCCCAAGAAGCCAAACTCAAGAACCCACAATGCAGATGTCATTTTGTAGGGCGCGTTTGGGCCTCCGATGGCAGCCAGGTTTGGAGGAGGGGGCAGCTTTGGTCTGGGAGAAATCCTCGTCCTTATGGAATTTTTGTAGGCAAAAGCCCAGGACGGGCCGCAGGCAAGTTGACTCCGAATGGAGGCACTTTTCCCCAAGAAGCCAAACTCAAGAGCCCACTTGGCAGGTGTCATTTTGTAGGGCGCGTTTGGGCCTCTGATGGCAGCCAGGTTTGGAGGAGGGGGCAGCTTTGGTCTGGGAGAAATCCTCGTCCTTATGGAATTTTTGTAGGCAAAAGCCCTGCATGGGCCGCAGGCAAGTTGACTCCGAAAGGAGGCACTTTTCCCCAAGAAGCCAAACTCAAGAGCCCACTTGGCATATGTCATTTTGTAGGGCGCGTTTGGGCCTCCGATGGCAGCCAGGTTTGGAGGAGGGGGCAGCTTTGGTCTGGGAGAAATCCTCGTCCTTATGGAATTTTTGTAGGCAAAAGCCCAGGACGGGCTGCAGGCAAGTTGACTCCGAAAGGAGGCACTTTTCCCCAAGAAGCCAAACTCAAGAGCCCACTTGGCAGGTGTCATTTTGTAGGGCGCGTTTGGGCCTCTGATGGCAGCCAGGTTTGGAGGAGGGGGCAGCTTTGGTCTGGGAGAAATCCTCGTCCTTATGGAATTTTTGTAGGCAAAAGCCCTGCATGGGCCGCAGGCAAGTTGACTCCGAATGGAGGCACTTTTCCCCAAGAAGCCAAACTCAAGAGCCCACTTGGCATATGTCATTTTGTAGGGCGCGTTTGGGCCTCCGATGGCAGCCAGGTTTGGAGGAGGGGGCAGCTTTGGTCTGGGAGAAATCCTCGTCCTTATGGAATTTTTGTAGGCAAAAGCCCTGCATGGGCCGCAGGCAAGTTGACTCCGAAAGGAGGCACTTTTCCCCAAGAAGCCAAACTCAAGAGCCCACTTGGCATATGTCATTTTGTAGGGCGCGTTTGGGCCTCCGATGGCAGCCAGGTTTGGAGGAGGGGGCAGCTTTGGTCTGGGAGAAATCCTCGTCCTTATGGAATTTTTGTAGGCAAAAGCCCAGGACGGGCTGCAGGCAAGTTGACTCCGAATGGAGGCACTTTTCCCCAAGAAGCCAAACTCAAGAGCCCACTTGGCAGATGTCATTTTGTAGGGCGCGTTTGGGCCTCCGATGGCAGCCAGGTTTGGAGGAGGGGGCAGCTTTGGTCTGGGAGAAATCCTCGTCCTTATGGAATTTTTGTAGGCAAAAGCCCTGGACGGGCTGCAGGCAAGTTAGACATGTTGGATTTGAAAGGAGGCACTTTTCCCCAAGAAGCCAAACTCAAGAGCCCACTTGGCATATGTCATTTTGTAGGGCGCGTTTGGGCCTCTGATGGCAGCCAGGTTTGGAGGAGGGGGCAGCTTTGGTCTGGGAGAAATCCTCGTCCTTATGGAATTTTTGTAGGCAAAAGCCCAGGACGGGCCGCAGGCAAGTTGACTCCGAATGGAGGCACTTTTCCCCAAGAAGCCAAACTCAAGAGCCCACTTGGCAGGTGTCATTTTGTAGGGCGCGTTTGGGCCTCTGATGGCAGCCAGGTTTGGAGGAGGGGGCAGCTTTGGTCTGGGAGAAATCCTCGTCCTTATGGAATTTTTGTAGGCAAAAGCCCTGCATGGGCCGCAGGCAAGTTGACTCCGAAAGGAGGCACTTTTCCCCAAGAAGCCAAACTCAAGAGCCCACTTGGCATATGTCATTTTGTACGGCGCGTTTGGGCCTCCGATGGCAGCCAGGTTTGGAGGAGGGGGCAGCTTTGGTCTGGGAGAAATCCTCGTCCTTATGGAACTTTTGTAGGCAAAAGCCCAGGACGGGCTGCAGGCAAGTTGACTCCGAATGGAGGCACTTTTCCCCAAGAAGCCAAACTCAAGAGCCCACTTGGCAGATGTCATTTTGTACGGCGCGTTTGGGCCTCTGATGGCAGCCAGGTTAGGAGGAGGGGGCAGCTTTGGTCTGGGAGAAATCCTCGTCCTTATGGAATTTTTGTAGGCAAAAGCCCTGGACGGGCTGCAGGCAAGTTAGGCATGTTGGCTTTGAAAGGAGGCACTTTTCCCCAAGAAGCCAAACTCAAGAACCCACAATGCAGATGTCATTTTGTAGGGCGCGTTTGGGCCTCTGATGGCAGCCAGGTTTGGAGGAGGGGGCAGCTTTGGTCTGGGAGAAATCCTCGTCCTTATGGAATTTTTGTAGGCAAAAGCCCAGGACGGGCTGCAGGCAAGTTGACTCCGAAAGGAGGCACTTTTCCCCAAGAAGCCAAACTCAAGAGCCCACTTGGCAGGTGTCATTTTGTAGGGCGCGTTTGGGCCTCCGATGGCAGCCAGGTTTGGAGGAGGGGGCAGCTTTGGTCTGGGAGAAATCCTCGTCCTTATGGAATTTTTGTAGGCAAAAGCCCTGGACGGGCTGCAGGCAAGTTAGGCATGTTGGCTTTGAAAGGAGGCACTTTTCCCCAAGAAGCCAAACTCAAGAGCCCACTTGGCAGATGTCATTTTGTAGGGCGCGTTTGGGCCTCCGATGGCAGCCAGGTTTGGAGGAGGGGGCAGCTTTGGTCTGGGAGAAATCCTCGTCCTTATGGAATTTTTGTAGGCAAAAGCCCAGGACGGGCCGCAGGCAAGTTGACTCCGAATGGAGGCACTTTTCCCCAAGAAGCCAAACTCAAGAGCCCACTTGGCAGGTGTCATTTTGTAGGGCGCGTTTGGGCCTCTGATGGCAGCCAGGTTAGGAGGAGGGGGCAGCTTTGGTCTGGGAGAAATCCTCGTCCTTATGGAATTTTTGTAGGCAAAAGCCCTGCATGGGCCGCAGGCAAGTTGACTCCGAAAGGAGGCACTTTTCCCCAAGAAGCCAAACTCAAGAGCCCACTTGGCATATGTCATTTTGTAGGGCGCGTTTGGGCCTCCGATGGCAGCCAGGTTTGGAGGAGGGGGCAGCTTTGGTCTGGGAGAAATCCTCGTCCTTATGGAATTTTTGTAGGCAAAAGCCCAGGACGGGCTGCAGGCAAGTTGACTCCGAATGGAGGCACTTTTCCCCAAGAAGCCAAACTCAAGAGCCCACTTGGCAGATGTCATTTTGTAGGGCGCGTTTGGGCCTCTGATGGCAGCCAGGTTAGGAGGAGGGGGCAGCTTTGGTCTGGGAGAAATCCTCGTCCTTATGGAATTTTTGTAGGCAAAAGCCCTGGACGGGCTGCAGGCAAGTTAGGCATGTTGGCTTTGAAAGGAGGCACTTTTCCCCAAGAAGCCAAACTCAAGAACCCACAATGCAGATGTCATTTTGTAGGGCGCGTTTGGGCCTCCGATGGCAGCCAGGTTTGGAGGAGGGGGCAGCTTTGGTCTGGGAGAAATCCTCGTCCTTATGGAATTTTTGTAGGCAAAAGCCCAGGACGGGCTGCAGGCAAGTTGACTCCGAATGGAGGCACTTTTCCCCAAGAAGCCAAACTCAAGAGCCCACTTGGCAGGTGTCATTTTGTAGGGCGCGTTTGGGCCTCTGATGGCAGCCAGGTTTGGAGGAGGGGGCAGCTTTGGTCTGGGAGAAATCCTCGTCCTTATGGAATTTTTGTAGGCAAAAGCCCTGCATGGGCCGCAGGCAAGTTGACTCCGAAAGGAGGCACTTTTCCCCAAGAAGCCAAACTCAAGAGCCCACTTGGCATATGTCATTTTGTAGGGCGCGTTTGGGCCTCCGATGGCAGCCAGGTTTGGAGGAGGGGGCAGCTTTGGTCTGGGAGAAATCCTCGTCCTTATGGAATTTTTGTAGGCAAAAGCCCAGGACGGGCTGCAGGCAAGTTGACTCCGAATGGAGGCACTTTTCCCCAAGAAGCCAAACTCAAGAGCCCACTTGGCAGATGTCATTTTGTAGGGCGCGTTTGGGCCTCTGATGGCAGCCAGGTTAGGAGGAGGGGGCAGCTTTGGTCTGGGAGAAATCCTCGTCCTTATGGAATTTTTGTAGGCAAAAGCCCTGGACGGGCTGCAGGCAAGTTAGGCATGTTGGCTTTGAAAGGAGGCACTTTTCCCCAAGAAGCCAAACTCAAGAACCCACAATGCAGATGTCATTTTGTAGGGCGCGTTTGGGCCTCCGATGGCAGCCAGGTTTGGAGGAGGGGGCAGCTTTGGTCTGGGAGAAATCCTCGTCCTTATGGAATTTTTGTAGGCAAAAGCCCAGGACGGGCTGCAGGCAAGTTGACTCCGAATGGAGGCACTTTTCCCCAAGAAGCCAAACTCAAGAGCCCACTTGGCAGGTGTCATTTTGTAGGGCGCGTTTGGGCCTCTGATGGCAGCCAGGTTTGGAGGAGGGGGCAGCTTTGGTCTGGGAGAAATCCTCGTCCTTATGGAATTTTTGTAGGCAAAAGCCCTGCATGGGCCGCAGGCAAGTTGACTCCGAAAGGAGGCACTTTTCCCCAAGAAGCCAAACTCAAGAGCCCACTTGGCATATGTCATTTTGTAGGGCGCGTTTGGGCCTCCGATGGCAGCCAGGTTTGGAGGAGGGGGCAGCTTTGGTCTGGGAGAAATCCTCGTCCTTATGGAATTTTTGTAGGCAAAAGCCCAGGACGGGCTGCAGGCAAGTTGACTCCGAATGGAGGCACTTTTCCCCAAGAAGCCAAACTCAAGAGCCCACTTGGCAGATGTCATTTTGTAGGGCGCGTTTGGGCCTCTGATGGCAGCCAGGTTAGGAGGAGGGGGCAGCTTTGGTCTGGGAGAAATCCTCGTCCTTATGGAATTTTTGTAGGCAAAAGCCCTGGACGGGCTGCAGGCAAGTTAGGCATGTTGGCTTTGAAAGGAGGCACTTTTCCCCAAGAAGCCAAACTCAAGAACCCACAATGCAGATGTCATTTCGTAGGGCGTGTTTGGGCCTCCGATGGCAGCCAGGTTTGGAGGAGGGGGCAGCTTTGGTCTGGGAGAAATCCTCGTCCTTATGGAATTTTTGTAGGCAAAAGCCCAGGACGGGCCGCAGGCAAGTTGACTCCGAATGGAGGCACTTTTCCCCAAGAAGCCAAACTCAAGAGCCCACTTGGCAGGTGTCATTTTGTAGGGCGCGTTTGGGCCTCTGATGGCAGCCAGGTTTGGAGGAGGGGGCAGCTTTGGTCTGGGAGAAATCCTCGTCCTTATGGAATTTTTGTAGGCAAAAGCCCTGCATGGGCCGCAGGCAAGTTGATGCCGAAAGGAGGCACTTTTCCCCAAGAAGCCAAACTCAAGAGCCCACTTGGCATATGTCATTTTGTAGGGCGCGTTTGGGCCTCCGATGGCAGCCAGGTTTGGAGGAGGGGGCAGCTTTGGTCTGGGAGAAATCCTCGTCCTTATGGAATTTTTGTAGGCAAAAGCCCAGGACGGGCCGCAGGCAAGTTGACTCCGAATGGAGGCACTTTTCCCCAAGAAGCCAAACTCAAGAGCCCACTTGGCAGGTGTCATTTTGTAGGGCGCGTTTGGGCCTCCGATGGCAGCCAGGTTTGGAGGAGGGGGCAGCTTTGGTCTGGGAGAAATCCTCGTCCTTATGGAATTTTTGTAGGCAAAAGCCCTGCATGGGCCGCAGGCAAGTTGACTCCGAAAGGAGGCACTTTTCCCCAAGAAGCCAAACTCAAGAGCCCACTTGGCATATGTCATTTTGTAGGGCGCGTTTGGGCCTCCGATGGCAGCCAGGTTTGGAGGAGGGGGCAGCTTTGGTCTGGGAGAAATCCTCGTCCTTATGGAATTTTTGTAGGCAAAAGCCCAGGACGGGCTGCAGGCAAGTTGACTCCGAAAGGAGGCACTTTTCCCCAAGAAGCCAAACTCAAGAGCCCACTTGGCAGGTGTCATTTTGTAGGGCGCGTTTGGGCCTCTGATGGCAGCCAGGTTTGGAGGAGGGGGCAGCTTTGGTCTGGGAGAAATCCTCGTCCTTATGGAATTTTTGTAGGCAAAAGCCCTGCATGGGCCGCAGGCAAGTTGACTCTGAATGGAGGCACTTTTCCCCAAGAAGCCAAACTCAAGAGCCCACTTGGCATATGTCATTTTGTAGGGCGCGTTTGGGCCTCCGATGGCAGCCAGGTTAGGAGGAGGGGGCAGCTTTGGTCTGGGAGAAATCCTCGTCCTTATGGAATTTTTGTTGGTCAAAAGCCCTGCATGGGCCGCAGGCAAGTTGACTCCGAAAGGAGGCACTTTTCCCCAAGAAGCCAAACTCAAGAGCCCACTTGGCATATGTCATTTTGTAGGGCGCGTTTGGGCCTCCGATGGCAGCCAGGTTTGGAGGAGGGGGCAGCTTTGGTCTGGGAGAAATCCTCGTCCTTATGGAATTTTTGTAGGCAAAAGCCCAGGACGGGCTGCAGGCAAGTTGACTCCGAATGGAGGCACTTTTCCCCAAGAAGCCAAACTCAAGAGCCCACTTGGCAGATGTCATTTTGTAGGGCGCGTTTGGGCCTCCGATGGCAGCCAGGTTTGGAGGAGGGGGCAGCTTTGGTCTGGGAGAAATCCTCGTGCTTATGGAATTTTTGTAGGCAAAAGCCCAGGACGGGCCGCAGGCAAGTTGACTCCGAATGGAGGCACTTTTCCCCAAGAAGCCAAACTCAAGAGCCCACTTGGCAGGTGTCATTTTGTAGGGCGCGTTTGGGCCTCTGATGGCAGCCAGGTTTGGAGGAGGGGGCAGCTTTGGTCTGGGAGAAATCCTCGTCCTTATGGAATTTTTGTAGGCAAAAGCCCTGCATGGGCCGCAGGCAAGTTGACTCTGAAAGGAGGCACTTTTCCCCAAGAAGCCAAACTCAAGAGCCCACTTGGCATATGTCATTTTGTAGGGCGCGTTTGGGCCTCCGATGGCAGCCAGGTTTGGAGGAGGGGGCAGCTTTGGTCTGGGAGAAATCCTCGTCCTTATGGAATTTTTGTAGGCAAAAGCCCAGGACGGGCTGCAGGCAAGTTGACTCCGAAAGGAGGCACTTTTCCCCAAGAAGCCAAACTCAAGAGCCCACTTGGCAGGTGTCATTTTGTAGGGCGCGTTTGGGCCTCTGATGGCAGCCAGGTTTGGAGGAGGGGGCAGCTTTGGTCTGGGAGAAATCCTCGTCCTTATGGAATTTTTGTAGGCAAAAGCCCTGCATGGGCCGCAGGCAAGTTGACTCCGAAAGGAGGCACTTTTCCCCAAGAAGCCAAACTCAAGAGCCCACTTGGCATATGTCATTTTGTAGGGCGCGTTTGGGCCTCCGATGGCAGCCAGGTTTGGAGGAGGGGGCAGCTTTGGTCTGGGAGAAATCCTCGTCCTTATGGAATTTTTGTAGGCAAAAGCCCAGGACGGGCTGCAGGCAAGTTGACTCCGAAAGGAGGCACTTTTCCCCAAGAAGCCAAACTCAAGAACCCACAATGCAGATGTCATTTTGTAGGGCGCGTTTGGGCCTCCGATGGCAGCCAGGTTTGGAGGAGGGGGCAGCTTTGGTCTGGGAGAAATCCTCGTCCTTATGGAATTTTTGTAGGCAAAAGCCCAGGACGGGCTGCAGGCAAGTTGACTCCGAATGGAGGCACTTTTCCCCAAGAAGCCAAACTCAAGAGCCCACTTGGCAGATGTCATTTTGTAGGGCGCGTTTGGGCCTCCGATGGCAGCCAGGTTTGGAGGAGGGGGCAGCTTTGGTCTGGGAGAAATCCTCGTCCTTATGGAATTTTTGTAGGCAAAAGCCCTGGACGGGCTGCAGGCAAGTTAGACATGTTGGATTTGAAAGGAGGCACTTTTCCCCAAGAAGCCAAACTCAAGAACCCACAATGCAGATGTCATTTTGTAGGGCGCGTTTGGGCCTCCGATGGCAGCCAGGTTTGGAGGAGGGGGCAGCTTTGGTCTGGGAGAAATCCTCGTCCTTATGGAATTTTTGTAGGCAAAAGCCCTGGACGGGCCGCAGGCAAGTTGATGCCGAAAGGAGGCACTTTTCCCCAAGAAGCCAAACTCAAGAGCCCACTTGGCAGGTGTCATTTTGTAGGGCGCGTTTGGGCCTCTGATGGCAGCCAGGTTAGGAGGAGGGGGCAGCTTTGGTCTGGGAGAAATCCTCGTCCTTATGGAATTTTTGTAGGCAAAAGCCCTGGACGGGCTGCAGGCAAGTTAGGCATGTTGGCTTTGAAAGGAGGCACTTTTCCCCAAGAAGCCAAACTCAAGAGCCCACTTGGCAGGTGTCATTTTGTAGGGCGCGTTTGGGCCTCTGATGGCAGCCAGGTTTGGAGGAGGGGGCAGCTTTGGTCTGGGAGAAATCCTCGTCCTTATGGAATTTTTGTAGGCAAAAGCCCAGGACGGGCCGCAGGCAAGTTGACTCCGAATGGAGGCACTTTTCCCCAAGAAGCCAAACTCAAGAGCCCACTTGGCAGGTGTCATTTTGTAGGGCGCGTTTGGGCCTCTGATGGCAGCCAGGTTTGGAGGAGGGGGCAGCTTTGGTCTGGGAGAAATCCTCGTCCTTATGGAATTTTTGTAGGCAAAAGCCCAGGACGGGCCGCAGGCAAGTTGACTCCGAATGGAGGCACTTTTCCCCAAGAAGCCAAACTCAAGAGCCCACTTGGCAGGTGTCATTTTGTAGGGCGCGTTTGGGCCTCTGATGGCAGCCAGGTTTGGAGGAGGGGGCAGCTTTGGTCTGGGAGAAATCCTCGTCCTTATGGAATTTTTGTAGGCAAAAGCCCTGCATGGGCCGCAGGCAAGTTGACTCTGAAAGGAGGCACTTTTCCCCAAGAAGCCAAACTCAAGAGCCCACTTGGCATATGTCATTTTGTAGGGCGCGTTTGGGCCTCCGATGGCAGCCAGGTTTGGAGGAGGGGGCAGCTTTGGTCTGGGAGAAATCCTCGTCCTTATGGAATTTTTGTAGGCAAAAGCCCAGGACGGGCTGCAGGCAAGTTGACTCCGAAAGGAGGCACTTTTCCCCAAGAAGCCAAACTCAAGAGCCCACTTGGCAGGTGTCATTTTGTAGGGCGCGTTTGGGCCTCTGATGGCAGCCAGGTTTGGAGGAGGGGGCAGCTTTGGTCTGGGAGAAATCCTCGTCCTTATGGAATTTTTGTAGGCAAAAGCCCTGCATGGGCCGCAGGCAAGTTGACTCCGAAAGGAGGCACTTTTCCCCAAGAAGCCAAACTCAAGAGCCCACTTGGCATATGTCATTTTGTAGGGCGCGTTTGGGCCTCCGATGGCAGCCAGGTTTGGAGGAGGGGGCAGCTTTGGTCTGGGAGAAATCCTCGTCCTTATGGAATTTTTGTAGGCAAAAGCCCTGCATGGGCCGCAGGCAAGTTGACTCCAAATGGAGGCACTTTTCCCCAAGAAGCCAAACTCAAGAGCCCACTTGGCATATGTCATTTTGTAGGGCGCGTTTGGGCCTCCGATGGCAGCCAGGTTTGGAGGAGGGGGCAGCTTTGGTCTGGGAGAAATCCTCGTCCTTATGGAATTTTTGTAGGCAAAAGCCCAGGACGGGCTGCAGGCAAGTTGACTCCGAATGGAGGCACTTTTCCCCAAGAAGCCAAACTCAAGAGCCCACTTGGCAGATGTCATTTTGTAGGGCGCGTTTGGGCCTCTGATGGCAGCCAGGTTACGAGGAGGGGGCAGCTTTGGTCTGGGAGAAATCCTCGTCCTTATGGAATTTTTGTAGGCAAAAGCCCTGGACGGGCTGCAGGCAAGTTAGGCATGTTGGCTTTGAAAGGAGGCACTTTTCCCCAAGAAGCCAAACTCAAGAACCCACAATGCAGATGTCATTTTGTAGGGCGCATTTGGGCCTCCGATGGCAGCCAGGTTTGGAGGAGGGGGCAGCTTTGGTCTGGGAGAAATCCTCGTCCTTATGGAATTTTTGTAGGCAAAAGCCCAGGACGGGCCGCAGGCAAGTTGACTCCGAATGGAGGCACTTTTCCCCAAGAAGCCAAACTCAAGAGCCCACTTGGCAGGTGTCATTTTGTAGGGCGCGTTTGGGCCTCTGATGGCAGCCAGGTTTGGAGGAGGGGGCAGCTTTGGTCTGGGAGAAATCCTCGTCCTTATGGAATTTTTGTAGGCAAAAGCCCTGCATGGGCCGCAGGCAAGTTGATGCCGAAAGGAGGCACTTTTCCCCAAGAAGCCAAACTCAAGAGCCCACTTGGCATATGTCATTTTGTAGGGCGCGTTTGGGCCTCCGATGGCAGCCAGGTTTGGAGGAGGGGGCAGCTTTGGTCTGGGAGAAATCCTCGTCCTTATGGAATTTTTGTAGGCAAAAGCCCTGCATGGGCCGCAGGCAAGTTGACTCCGAAAGGAGGCACTTTTCCCCAAGAAGCCAAACTCAAGAGCCCACTTGGCATATGTCATTTTGTAGGGCGCGTTTGGGCCTCCGATGGCAGCCAGGTTTGGAGGAGGGGGCAGCTTTGGTCTGGGAGAAATCCTCGTCCTTATGGAAGTTTTGTAGGCAAAAGCCCAGGACGGGCTGCAGGCAAGTTGACTCCGAATGGAGGCACTTTTCCCCAAGAAGCCAAACTCAAGAGCCCACTTGGCAGATGTCATTTTGTAGGGCGCGTTTGGGCCTCCGATGGCAGCCAGGTTTGGAGGAGGGGGCAGCTTTGGTCTGGGAGAAATCCTCGTCCTTATGGAATTTTTGTAGGCAAAAGCCCAGGACGGGCCGCAGGCAAGTTGACTCCGAATGGAGGCACTTTTCCCCAAGAAGCCAAACTCAAGAGCCCACTTGGCAGGTGTCATTTTGTAGGGCGCGTTTGGGCCTCTGATGGCAGCCAGGTTTGGAGGAGGGGGCAGCTTTGGTCTGGGAGAAATCCTCGTCCTTATGGAATTTTTGTAGGCAAAAGCCCTGCATGGGCCGCAGGCAAGTTGACTCTGAAAGGAGGCACTTTTCCCCAAGAAGCCAAACTCAAGAGCCCACTTGGCATATGTCATTTTGTAGGGCGCGTTTGGGCCTCCGATGGCAGCCAGGTTTGGAGGAGGGGGCAGCTTTGGTCTGGGAGAAATCCTCGTCCTTATGGAATTTTTGTAGGCAAAAGCCCAGGACGGGCTGCAGGCAAGTTGACTCCGAAAGGAGGCACTTTTCCCCAAGAAGCCAAACTCAAGAGCCCACTTGGCAGGTGTCATTTTGTAGGGCGCGTTTGGGCCTCTGATGGCAGCCAGGTTTGGAGGAGGGGGCAGCTTTGGTCTGGGAGAAATCCTCGTCCTTATGGAATTTTTGTAGGCAAAAGCCCTGCATGGGCCGCAGGCAAGTTGACTCCGAAAGGAGGCACTTTTCCCCAAGAAGCCAAACTCAAGAGCCCACTTGGCATATGTCATTTTGTAGGGCGCGTTTGGGCCTCCGATGGCAGCCAGGTTTGGAGGAGGGGGCAGCTTTGGTCTGGGAGAAATCCTCGTCCTTATGGAATTTTTGTAGGCAAAAGCCCTGCATGGGCCGCAGGCAAGTTGACTCCGAAAGGAGGCACTTTTCCCCAAGAAGCCAAACTCAAGAGCCCACTTGGCATATGTCATTTTGTAGGGCGCGTTTGGGCCTCCGATGGCAGCCAGGTTTGGAGGAGGGGGCAGCTTTGGTCTGGGAGAAATCCTCGTCCTTATGGAATTTTTGTAGGCAAAAGCCCAGGACGGGCTGCAGGCAAGTTGACTCCGAATGGAGGCACTTTTCCCCAAGAAGCCAAACTCAAGAGCCCACTTGGCAGATGTCATTTTGTAGGGCGCGTTTGGGCCTCCGATGGCAGCCAGGTTTGGAGGAGGGGGCAGCTTTGGTCTGGGAGAAATCCTCGTCCTTATGGAATTTTTGTAGGCAAAAGCCCTGGACGGGCTGCAGGCAAGTTAGAAATGTTGGATTTGAAAGGAGGCACTTTTCCCCAAGAAGCCAAACTCAAGAACCCACAATGCAGATGTCATTTTGTAGGGCGCGTTTGGGCCTCCGATGGCAGCCAGGTTTGGAGGAGGGGGCAGCTTTGGTCTGGGAGAAATCCTCGTCCTTATGGAATTTTTGTAGGCAAAAGCCCCGGACGGGCCGCAGGCAAGTTGACTCCGAATGGAGGCACTTTTCCCCAAGAAGCCAAACTCAAGAGCCCACTTGGCAGGTGTCATTTTGTAGGGCGCGTTTGGGCCTCTGATGGCAGCCAGGTTTGGAGGAGGGGGCAGCTTTGGTCTGGGAGAAATCCTCGTCCTTATGGAATTTTTGTAGGCAAAAGCCCAGGACGGGCTGCAGGCAAGTTGACTCCGAATGGAGGCACTTTTCCCCAAGAAGCCAAACTCAAGAGCCCACTTGGCAGGTGTCATTTTGTAGGGCGCGTTTGGGCCTCTGATGGCAGCCAGGTTTGGAGGAGGGGGCAGCTTTGGTCTGGGAGAAATCCTCGTCCTTATGGAATTTTTGTAGGCAAAAGCCCTGGACGGGCTGCAGGCAAGTTAGGCATGTTGGCTTTGAAAGGAGGCACTTTTCCCCAAGAAGCCAAACTCAAGAACCCACAATGCAGATGTCATTTTGTAGGGCGCGTTTGGGCCTCCGATGGCAGCCAGGTTTGGAGGAGGGGGCAGCTTTGGTCTGGGAGAAATCCTCGTCCTTATGGAATTTTTGTAGGCAAAAGCCCAGGACGGGCCGCAGGCAAGTTGACTCCGAATGGAGGCACTTTACCCCAAGAAGCCAAACTCAAGAGCCCACTTGGCAGGTGTCATTTTGTAGGGCGCGTTTGGGCCTCTGATGGCAGCCAGGTTTGGAGGAGGGGGCAGCTTTGGTCTGGGAGAAATCCTCGTCCTTATGGAATTTTTGTAGGCAAAAGCCCTGCATGGGCCGCAGGCAAGTTGACTCCAAATGGAGGCACTTTTCCCCAAGAAGCCAAACTCAAGAGCCCACTTGGCAGATGTCATTTTGTAGGGCGCGTTTGGGCCTCCGATGGCAGCCAGGTTTGGAGGAGGGGGCAGCTTTGGTCTGGGAGAAATCCTCGTCCTTCTGGAATTTTTTTAGGCAAAAGCCCAGGACGGGCCGCAGGCAAGTTGACTCCGAATGGAGGCACTTTTCCCCAAGAAGCCAAACTCAAGAGCCCACTTGGCAGGTGTCATTTTGTAGGGCGCGTTTGGGCCTCTGATGGCAGCCAGGTTTGGAGGAGGGGGCAGCTTTGGTCTGGGAGAAATCCTCGTCCTTATGGAATTTTTGTAGGCAAAAGCCCTGCATGGGCCGCAGGCAAGTTGACTCTGAAAGGAGGCACTTTTCCCCAAGAAGCCAAACTCAAGAGCCCACTTGGCATATGTCATTTTGTAGGGCGCGTTTGGGCCTCCGATGGCAGCCAGGTTTGGAGGAGGGGGCAGCTTTGGTCTGGGAGAAATCCTCGTCCTTATGGAATTTTTGTAGGCAAAAGCCCAGGACGGGCTGCAGGCAAGTTGACTCCGAAAGGAGGCACTTTTCCCCAAGAAGCCAAACTCAAGAGCCCACTTGGCAGGTGTCATTTTGTAGGGCGCGTTTGGGCCTCTGATGGCAGCCAGGTTTGGAGGAGGGGGCAGCTTTGGTCTGGGAGAAATCCTCGTCCTTATGGAATTTTTGTAGGCAAAAGCCCTGCATGGGCCGCAGGCAAGTTGACTCCGAAAGGAGGCACTTTTCCCCAAGAAGCCAAACTCAAGAGCCCACTTGGCAGATGTCATTTTGTAGGGCGCGTTTGGGCCTCCGATGGCAGCCAGGTTTGGAGGAGGGGGCAGCTTTGGTCTGGGAGAAATCCTCGTCCTTATGGAATTTTTGTAGGCAAAAGCCCTGCATGGGCCGCAGGCAAGTTGACTCCGAAAGGAGGCACTTTTCCCCAAGAAGCCAAACTCAAGAGCCCACTTGGCATATGTCATTTTGTAGGGCGCGTTTGGGCCTCCGATGGCAGCCAGGTTTGGAGGAGGGGGCAGCTTTGGTCTGGGAGAAATCCTCGTCCTTATGGAATTTTTGTAGGCAAAAGCCCAGGACGGGCTGCAGGCAAGTTGACTCCGAATGGAGGCACTTTTCCCCAAGAAGCCAAACTCAAGAGCCCACTTGGCAGATGTCATTTTGTAGGGCGCGTTTGGGCCTCCGATGGCAGCCAGGTTTGGAGGAGGGGGCAGCTTTGGTCTGGGAGAAATCCTCGTCCTTATGGAATTTTTGTAGGCAAAAGCCCTGGACGGGCTGCAGGCAAGTTAGAAATGTTGGATTTGAAAGGAGGCACTTTTCCCCAAGAAGCCAAACTCAAGAACCCACAATGCAGATGTCATTTTGTAGGGCGCGTTTGGGCCTCCGATGGCAGCCAGGTTTGGAGGAGGGGGCAGCTTTGGTCTGGGAGAAATCCTCGTCCTTATGGAATTTTTGTAGGCAAAAGCCCCGGACGGGCCGCAGGCAAGTTGACTCCGAATGGAGGCACTTTTCCCCAAGAAGCCAAACTCAAGAGCCCACTTGGCAGGTGTCATTTTGTAGGGCGCGTTTGGGCCTCTGATGGCAGCCAGGTTTGGAGGAGGGGGCAGCTTTGGTCTGGGAGAAATCCTCGTCCTTATGGAATTTTTGTAGGCAAAAGCCCAGGACGGGCTGCAGGCAAGTTGACTCCGAATGGAGGCACTTTTCCCCAAGAAGCCAAACTCAAGAGCCCACTTGGCAGGTGTCATTTTGTAGGGTGCGTTTGGGCCTCTGATGGCAGCCAGGTTTGGAGGAGGGGGCAGCTTTGGTCTGGGAGAAATCCTCGTCCTTATGGAATTTTTGTAGGCAAAAGCCCTGGACGGGCTGCAGGCAAGTTAGGCATGTTGGCTTTGAAAGGAGGCACTTTTCCCCAAGAAGCCAAACTCAAGAACCCACAATGCAGATGTCATTTTGTAGGGCGCGTTTGGGCCTCCGATGGCAGCCAGGTTTGGAGGAGGGGGCAGCTTTGGTCTGGGAGAAATCCTCGTCCTTATGGAATTTTTGTAGGCAAAAGCCCAGGACGGGCCGCAGGCAAGTTGACTCCGAATGGAGGCACTTTTCCCCAAGAAGCCAAACTCAAGAGCCCACTTGGCAGGTGTCATTTTGTAGGGCGCGTTTGGGCCTCTGATGGCAGCCAGGTTTGGAGGAGGGGGCAGCTTTGGTCTGGGAGAAATCCTCGTCCTTATGGAATTTTTGTAGGCAAAAGCCCTGCATGGGCCGCAGGCAAGTTGACTCCAAATGGAGGCACTTTTCCCCAAGAAGCCAAACTCAAGAGCCCACTTGGCAGATGTCATTTTGTAGGGCGCGTTTGGGCCTCCGATGGCAGCCAGGTTTGGAGGAGGGGGCAGCTTTGGTCTGGGAGAAATCCTCGTCCTTCTGGAATTTTTTTAGGCAAAAGCCCAGGACGGGCCGCAGGCAAGTTGACTCCGAATGGAGGCACTTTTCCCCAAGAAGCCAAACTCAAGAGCCCACTTGGCAGGTGTCATTTTGTAGGGCGCGTTTGGGCCTCTGATGGCAGCCAGGTTTGGAGGAGGGGGCAGCTTTGGTCTGGGAGAAATCCTCGTCCTTATGGAATTTTTGTAGGCAAAACCCAGGATGGGCCGCAGGCAAGTTAGGCATGTTGGCTTTGAAAGGAGGCACTTTTCCCCAAGAAGCCAAACTCAAGAGCCCACTTGGCAGATGTCATTTTGTAGGGCGCGTTTGGTCCTCCGATGGCAGCCAGGTTTGGAGGAGGGGGCAGCTTTGGTCTGGGAGAAATCCTCGTCCTTATGGAATTTTTGTAGGCAAAAGCCCTGCATGGGCCGCAGGCAAGTTGACTCCGAATGGAGGCACTTTTCCCCAAGAAGCCAAACTCAAGAACCCACAATGCAGATGTCATTTTGTAGGGCGCGTTTGGGCCTCCGATGGCAGCCAGGTTTGGAGGAGGGGGCAGCTTTGGTCTGGGAGAAATCCTCGTCCTTATGGAATTTTTGTAGGCAAAAGCCCAGGACGGTCCGCAGGCAAGTTGACTCCGAAAGGAGGCACTTTTCCCCAAGAAGCCAAACTCAAGAGCCCACTTGGCAGGTGTCATTTTGTAGGGCGCGTTTGGGCCTCCGATGGCAGCCAGGGTTGGAGGAGGGGGCAGCTTTGGTCTGGGAGAAATCCTCGTCCTTATGGAATTTTTGTAGGCAAAAGCCCTGCATGGGCCGCAGGCAAGTTGACTCCGAAAGGAGGCACTTTTCCCCAAGAAGCCAAACTCAAGAGCCCACTTGGCATATGTCATTTTGTAGGGCGCGTTTGGGCCTCCGATGGCAGCCAGGTTTGGAGGAGGGGGCAGCTTTGGTCTGGGAGAAATCCTCGTCCTTATGGAATTTTTGTAGGCAAAAGCCCAGGACGGGCTGCAGGCAAGTTGACTCCGAATGGAGGCACTTTTCCCCAAGAAGCCAAACTCAAGAGCCCACTTGGCAGATGTCATTTTGTAGGGCGCGTTTGGGCCTCTGATGGCAGCCAGGTTAGGAGGAGGGGGCAGCTTTGGTCTGGGAGAAATCCTCGTCCTTATGGAATTTTTGTAGGCAAAAGCCCAGGACGGGCTGCAGGCAAGTTAGGCATGTTGGCTTTGAAAGGAGGCACTTTTCCCCAAGAAGCCAAACTCAAGAACCCACAATGCAGATGTCATTTTGTAGGGCGCGTTTGGGCCTCCGATGGCAGCCAGGTTTGGAGGAGGGGGCAGCTTTGGTCTGGGAGAAATCCTCGTCCTTATGGAATTTTTGTAGGCAAAAGCCCAGGACGGGGCGCAGGCAAGTTGACTCCGAATGGAGGCACTTTTCCCCAAGAAGCCAAACTCAAGAGCCCACTTGGCAGGTGTCATTTTGTAGGGCGCGTTTGGGCCTCTGATGGCAGCCAGGTTTGGAGGAGGGGGCAGCTTTGGTCTGGGAGAAATCCTCGTCCTTATGGAATTTTTGTAGGCAAAAGCCCTGCATGGGCCGCAGGCAAGTTGACTCCGAAAGGAGGCACTTTTCCCCAAGAAGCCAAACTCAAGAGCCCACTTGGCATATGTCATTTTGTAGGGCGCGTTTGGGCCTCCGATGGCAGCCAGGTTTGGAGGAGGGGGCAGCTTTGGTCTGGGAGAAATCCTCGTCCTTATGGAATTTTTGTAGGCAAAAGCCCAGGACGGGTTGCAGGCAAGTTGACTCCGAATGGAGGCACTTTTCCCCAAGAAGCCAAACTCAAGAGCCCACTTGGCAGGTGTCATTTTGTAGGGCGCGTTTGGGCCTCTGATGGCAGCCAGGTTAGGAGGAGGGGGCAGCTTTGGTCTGGGAGAAATCCTCGTCCTTATGGAATTTTTGTAGGCAAAAGCCCTGCATGGGCCGCAGGCAAGTTGACTCCGAAAGGAGGCACTTTTCCCCAAGAAGCCAAACTCAAGAGCCCACTTGGCATATGTCATTTTGTAGGGCGCGTTTGGGCCTCCGATGGCAGCCAGGTTTGGAGGAGGGGGCAGCTTTGGTCTGGGAGAAATCCTCGTCCTTATGGAATTTTTGTAGGCAAAAGCCCAGGACGGGCTGCAGGCAAGTTGACTCCGAATGGAGGCACTTTTCCCCAAGAAGCCAAACTCAAGAGCCCACTTGGCAGATGTCATTTTGTAGGGCGCGTTTGGGCCTCTGATGGCAGCCAGGTTAGGAGGAGGGGGCAGCTTTGGTCTGGGAGAAATCCTCGTCCTTATGGAATTTTTGTAGGCAAAAGCCCAGGACGGGCTGCAGGCAAGTTGACTCCGAATGGAGGCACTTTTCCCCAAGAAGCCAAACTCAAGAGCCCACTTGGCAGGTGTCATTTTGTAGGGCGCGTTTGGGCCTCTGATGGCAGCCAGGTTTGGAGGAGGGGGCAGCTTTGGTCTGGGAGAAATCCTCGTCCTTATGGAATTTTTGTAGGCAAAAGCCCTTGTCGGGCTGCAGGCAACTTAGGCATGTTGGCTTTGAAAGGAGGCACTTTTCCCCAAGAAGCCAAACTCAAGAACCCACAATGCAGATGTCATTTTGTAGGGCGCGTTTGGGCCTCCGATGGCAGCCAGGTTTGGAGGAGGGGGCAGCTTTGGTCTGGGAGAAATCCTCGTCCTTATGGAATTTTTGTAGGCAAAAGCCCTGGACGGGCTGCAGGCAAGTTGACTCCGAATGGAGGCACGTTTCCCCATGAAGCCAAACTCAAGAGCCCACTTGGCAGGTGTCATTTTGTAGGGCGCGTTTGGGCCTCTGATGGCAGCCAGGTTAGGAGGAGGGGGCAGCTTTGGTCTGGGAGAAATCCTCGTCCTTATGGAATTTTTGTAGGCAAAAGCCCAGGACGGGCTGCAGGCAAGTTAGGCATGTTGGCTTTGAAAGGAGGCACTTTTCCCCAAGAAGCCAAACTCAAGAGCCCACTTGGCATATGTCATTTTGTAGGGCGCGTTTGGGCCTCCGATGGCAGCCAGGTTTGGAGGAGGGGGCAGCTTTGGTCTGGGAGAAATCCTCGTCCTTATGGAATTTTTGTAGGCAAAAGCCCAGGACGGGCCGCAGGCAAGTTGACTCCGAATGGAGGCACTTTTCCCCAAGAAGCCAAACTCAAGAGCCCACTTGGCAGGTGTCATTTTGTAGGGCGCGTTTGGGCCTCTGATGGCAGCCAGGTTTGGAGGAGGGGGCAGCTTTGGTCTGGGAGAAATCCTCGTCCTTTTGGAATTTTTGTAGGCAAAAGCCCAGGACGTGCCGCAGGCAAGTTGACTCTGAATGGAGGCACTTTTCCCCAAGAAGCCAAACTCAAGAGCCCACTTGGCAGGTGTCATTTTGTAGGGCGCGTTTGGGCCTCTGATGGCAGCCAGGTTAGGAGGAGGGGGCAGCTTTGGTCTGGGAGAAATCCTCGTCCTTATGGAATTTTTGTAGGCAAAAGCCCTGGACGGGCCGCAGGCAAGTTGACTCCGAATGGAGGCACTTTTCCCCAAGAAGCCAAACTCAAGAGCCCACTTGGCATATGTCATTTTGTAGGGCGCGTTTGGGCCTCCGATGGCAGCCAGGTTTGGAGGAGGGGGCAGCTTTGGTCTGGGAGAAATCCTCGTCCTTATGGAATTTTTGTAGGCAAAAGCCCTGCATGGGCCGCAGGCAAGTTGACTCCGAAAGGAGGCACTTTTCCCCAAGAAGCCAAACTCAAGAATCCACAATGCAGATGTCATTTTGTAGGGCGCGTTTGGGCCTCCGATGGCAGCCAGGTTTGGAGGAGGGGGCAGCTTTGGTCTGGGAGAAATCCTCGTCCTTATGGAATTTTTGTAGGCAAAAGCCCTGCATGGGCCGCAGGCAAGTTGACTCCGAAAGGAGGCACTTTTCACCAAGAAGCCAAACTCAAGAGCCCACTTGGCATATGTCATTTTGTAGGGCGCGTTTGGGCCTCCGATGGCAGCCAGGTTTGGAGGAGGGGGCAGCTTTGGTCTGGGAGAAATCCTCGTCCTTATGGAATTTTTGTAGGCAAAAGCCCAGGACGGGTTGCAGGCAAGTTGACTCCGAATGGAGGCACTTTTCCCCAAGAAGCCAAACTCAAGAGCCCACTTGGCAGATGTCATTTTGTAGGGCGCGTTTGGGCCTCTGATGGCAGCCAGGTTAGGAGGAGGGGGCAGCTTTGGTCTGGGAGAAATCCTCGTCCTTATGGAATTTTTGTAGGCAAAAGCCCAGGACGGGCTGCAGGCAAGTTGACTCCGAATGGAGGCACTTTTCCCCAAGAAGCCAAACTCAAGAGCCCACTTGGCAGGTGTCATTTTGTAGGGCGCGTTTGGGCCTCTGATGGCAGCCAGGTTAGGAGGAGGGGGCAGCTTTGGTCTGGGAGAAATCCTCGTCCTTATGGAATTTTTGTAGGCAAAAGCCCTGCATGGGCCGCAGGCAAGTTGACTCCGAAAGGAGGCACTTTTCCCCAAGAAGCCAAACTCAAGAGCCCACTTGGCATATGTCATTTTGTAGGGCGCGTTTGGGCCTCCGATGGCAGCCAGGTTTGGAGGAGGGGGCAGCTTTGGTCTGGGAGAAATCCTCGTCCTTATGGAATTTTTGTAGGCAAAAGCCCAGGACGGGCTGCAGGCAAGTTGACTCCGAATGGAGGCACTTTTCCCCAAGAAGCCAAACTCAAGAGCCCACTTGGCAGATGTCATTTTGTAGGGCGCGTTTGGGCCTCTGATGGCAGCCAGGTTAGGAGGAGGGGGCAGCTTTGGTCTGGGAGAAATCCTCGTCCTTATGGAATTTTTGTAGGCAAAAGCCCAGGACGGGCTGCAGGCAAGTTGACTCCGAATGGAGGCACTTTTCCCCAAGAAGCCAAACTCAAGAGCCCACTTGGCAGGTGTCATTTTGTAGGGCGCGTTTGGGCCTCTGATGGCAGCCAGGTTTGGAGGAGGGGGCAGCTTTGGTCTGGGAGAAATCCTCGTCCTTATGGAATTTTTGTAGGCAAAAGCCCTTGTCGGGCTGCAGGCAACTTAGGCATGTTGGCTTTGAAAGGAGGCACTTTTCCCCAAGAAGCCAAACTCAAGAACCCACAATGCAGATGTCATTTTGTAGGGCGCGTTTGGGCCTCCGATGGCAGCCAGGTTTGGAGGAGGGGGCAGCTTTGGTCTGGGAGAAATCCTCGTCCTTATGGAATTTTTGTAGGCAAAAGCCCAGGACGGGCCGCAGGCAAGTTGACTCCGAATGGAGGCACGTTTCCCCATGAAGCCAAACTCAAGAGCCCACTTGGCAGGTGTCATTTTGTAGGGCGCGTTTGGGCCTCTGATGGCAGCCAGGTTAGGAGGAGGGGGCGGCTTTGGTCTGGGAGAAATCCTCGTCCTTATGGAATTTTTGTAGGCAAAAGCCCAGGACGGGCTGCAGGCAAGTTAGGCATGTTGGCTTTGAAAGGAGGCACTTTTCCCCAAGAAGCCAAACTCAAGAGCCCACTTGGCATATGTCATTTTGTAGGGCGCGTTTGGGCCTCCGATGGCAGCCAGGTTTGGAGGAGGGGGCAGCTTTGGTCTGGGAGAAATCCTCGTCCTTATGGAATTTTTGTAGGCAAAAGCCCAGGACGGGCCGCAGGCAAGTTGACTCCGAATGGAGGCACTTTTCCCCAAGAAGCCAAACTCAAGAGCCCACTTGGCAGGTGTCATTTTGTAGGGCGCGTTTGGGCCTCTGATGGCAGCCAGGTTTGGAGGAGGGGGCAGCTTTGGTCTGGGAGAAATCCTCGTCCTTTTGGAATTTTTGTAGGCAAAAGCCCAGGACGTGCCGCAGGCAAGTTGACTCTGAATGGAGGCACTTTTCTCCAAGAAGCCAAACTCAAGAGCCCACTTGGCAGGTGTCATTTTGTAGGGCGCGTTTGGGCCTCTGATGGCAGCCAGGTTAGGAGGAGGGGGCAGCTTTGGTCTGGGAGAAATCCTCGTCCTTATGGAATTTTTGTAGGCAAAAGCCCAGGACGGGCCGCAGGCAAGTTGACTCCGAAAGGAGGCACTTTTCCCCAAGAAGCCAAACTCAAGAGCCCACTTGGCATATGTCATTTTGTAGGGCGCGTTTGGGCCTCCGATGGCAGCCAGGTTTGGAGGAGGGGGCAGCTTTGGTCTGGGAGAAATCCTCGTCCTTATGGAATTTTTGTAGGCAAAAGCCCAGGACGGGCCGCAGGCAAGTTGACTCCGAAAGGAGGCACTTTTCCCCAAGAAGCCAAACTCAAGAATCCACAATGCAGATGTCATTTTGTAGGGCGCGTTTGGGCCTCCGATGGCAGCCAGGTTTGGAGGAGGGGGCAGCTTTGGTCTGGGAGAAATCCTCGTCCTTATGGAATTTTTGTAGGCAAAAGCCCAGGACGGGCCGCAGGCAAGTTGACTCCGAATGGAGGCACTTTTCCCCAAGAAGCCAAACTCAAGAGCCCACTTGGCATATGTCATTTTGTAGGGCGCGTTTGGGCCTCTGATGGCAGCCAGGTTTGGAGGAGGGGGCAGCTTTGGTCTGGGAGAAATCCTCGTCCTTTTGGAATTTTTGTAGGCAAAAGCCCAGGACGTGCCGCAGGCAAGTTGACTCTGAATGGAGGCACTTTTCCCCAAGAAGCCAAACTCAAGAGCCCACTTGGCAGGTGTCATTTTGTAGGGCGCGTTTGGGCCTCTGATGGCAGCCAGGTTAGGAGGAGGGGGCAGCTTTGGTCTGGGAGAAATCCTCGTCCTTATGGAATTTTTGTAGGCAAAAGCCCTGGACGGGCCGCAGGCAAGTTGACTCCGAAAGGAGGCACTTTTCCCCAAGAAGCCAAACTCAAGAGCCCACTTGGCATATGTCATTTTGTAGGGCGCGTTTGGGCCTCCGATGGCAGCCAGGTTTGGAGGAGGGGGCAGCTTTGGTCTGGGAGAAATCCTCGTCCTTATGGAATTTTTGTAGGCAAAAGCCCTGCATGGGCCGCAGGCAAGTTGACTCCGAAAGGAGGCACTTTTCCCCAAGAAGCCAAACTCAAGAATCCACAATGCAGATGTCATTTTGTAGGGCGCGTTTGGGCCTCCGATGGCAGCCAGGTTTGGAGGAGGGGGCAGCTTTGGTCTGGGAGAAATCCTCGTCCTTATGGAATTTTTGTAGGCAAAAGCCCAGGACGGGCCGCAGGCAAGTTGACTCCGAATGGAGGCACTTTTCCCCAAGAAGCCAAACTCAAGAGCCCACTTGGCAGGTGTCATTTTGTAGGGCGCGTTTGGGCCTCCGATGGCAGCCAGGTTTGGAGGAGGGGGCAGCTTTGGTCTGGGAGAAATCCTCGTCCTTATGGAATTTTTGTAGGCAAAAGCCCTGCATGGGCCGCAGGCAAGTTGACTCCGAAAGGAGGCACTTTTCCCCAAGAAGCCAAACTCAAGAGCCCACTTGGCATATGTCATTTTGTAGGGCGCGTTTGGGCCTCCGATGGCAGCCAGGTTTGGAGGAGGGGGCAGCTTTGGTCTGGGAGAAATCCTCGTCCTTATGGAATTTTTGTAGGCAAAAGCCCAGGACGGGTTGCAGGCAAGTTGACTCCGAATGGAGGCACTTTTCCCCAAGAAGCCAAACTCAAGAGCCCACTTGGCAGATGTCATTTTGTAGGGCGCGTTTGGGCCTCTGATGGCAGCCAGGTTAGGAGGAGGGGGCAGCTTTGGTCTGGGAGAAATCCTCGTCCTTATGGAATTTTTGTAGGCAAAAGCCCAGGACGGGCTGCAGGCAAGTTGACTCCGAATGGAGGCACTTTTCCCCAAGAAGCCAAACTCAAGAGCCCACTTGGCAGGTGTCATTTTGTAGGGCGCGTTTGGGCCTCCGATGGCAGCCAGGTTTGGAGGAGGGGGCAGCTTTGGTCTGGGAGAAATCCTCGTCCTTATGGAATTTTTGTAGGCAAAAGCCCTGCATGGGCCGCAGGCAAGTTGACTCCGAAAGGAGGCACTTTTCCCCAAGAAGCCAAACTCAAGAGCCCACTTGGCATATGTCATTTTGTAGGGCGCGTTTGGGCCTCCGATGGCAGCCAGGTTTGGAGGAGGGGGCAGCTTTGGTCTGGGAGAAATCCTCGTCCTTATGGAATTTTTGTAGGCAAAAGCCCAGGACGGGCTGCAGGCAAGTTGACTCCGAATGGAGGCACTTTTCCCCAAGAAGCCAAACTCAAGAGCCCACTTGGCAGATGTCATTTTGTAGGGCGCGTTTGGGCCTCTGATGGCAGCCAGGTTAGGAGGAGGGGGCAGCTTTGGTCTGGGAGAAATCCTCGTCCTTATGGAATTTTTGTAGGCAAAAGCCCAGGACTGGCTGCAGGCAAGTTGACTCCGAATGGAGGCACTTTTCCCCAAGAAGCCAAACTCAAGAGCCCACTTGGCAGGTGTCATTTTGTAGGGCGCGTTTGGGCCTCTGATGGCAGCCAGGTTTGGAGGAGGGGGCAGCTTTGGTCTGGGAGAAATCCTCGTCCTTATGGAATTTTTGTAGGCAAAAGCCCTTGTCGGGCTGCAGGCAACTTAGGCATGTTGGCTTTGAAAGGAGGCACTTTTCCCCAAGAAGCCAAACTCAAGAACCCACAATGCAGATGTCATTTTGTAGGGCGCGTTTGGGCCTCCGATGGCAGCCAGGTTTGGAGGAGGGGGCAGCTTTGGTCTGGGAGAAATCCTCGTCCTTATGGAATTTTTGTAGGCAAAAGCCCAGGACGGGTTGCAGGCAAGTTGACTCCGAATGGAGGCACTTTTCCCCAAGAAGCCAAACTCAAGAGCCCACTTGGCAGATGTCATTTTGTAGGGCGCGTTTGGGCCTCTGATGGCAGCCAGGTTAGGAGGAGGGGGCAGCTTTGGTCTGGGAGAAATCCTCGTCCTTATGGAATTTTTGTAGGCAAAAGCCCAGGACGGGCTGCAGGCAAGTTGACTCCGAATGGAGGCACTTTTCCCCAAGAAGCCAAACTCAAGAGCCCACTTGGCAGGTGTCATTTTGTAGGGCGCGTTTGGGCCTCCGATGGCAGCCAGGTTTGGAGGAGGGGGCAGCTTTGGTCTGGGAGAAATCCTCGTCCTTATGGAATTTTTGTAGGCAAAAGCCCTGCATGGGCCGCAGGCAAGTTGACTCCGAAAGGAGGCACTTTTCCCCAAGAAGCCAAACTCAAGAGCCCACTTGGCATATGTCATTTTGTAGGGCGCGTTTGGGCCTCCGATGGCAGCCAGGTTTGGAGGAGGGGGCAGCTTTGGTCTGGGAGAAATCCTCGTCCTTATGGAATTTTTGTAGGCAAAAGCCCAGGACGGGCTGCAGGCAAGTTGACTCCGAATGGAGGCACTTTTCCCCAAGAAGCCAAACTCAAGAGCCCACTTGGCAGATGTCATTTTGTAGGGCGCGTTTGGGCCTCTGATGGCAGCCAGGTTAGGAGGAGGGGGCAGCTTTGGTCTGGGAGAAATCCTCGTCCTTATGGAATTTTTGTAGGCAAAAGCCCAGGACTGGCTGCAGGCAAGTTGACTCCGAATGGAGGCACTTTTCCCCAAGAAGCCAAACTCAAGAGCCCACTTGGCAGGTGTCATTTTGTAGGGCGCGTTTGGGCCTCTGATGGCAGCCAGGTTTGGAGGAGGGGGCAGCTTTGGTCTGGGAGAAATCCTCGTCCTTATGGAATTTTTGTAGGCAAAAGCCCTTGTCGGGCTGCAGGCAACTTAGGCATGTTGGCTTTGAAAGGAGGCACTTTTCCCCAAGAAGCCAAACTCAAGAACCCACAATGCAGATGTCATTTTGTAGGGCGCGTTTGGGCCTCCGATGGCAGCCAGGTTTGGAGGAGGGGGCAGCTTTGGTCTGGGAGAAATCCTCGTCCTTATGGAATTTTTGTAGGCAAAAGCCCTGGACGGGCCGCAGGCAAGTTGACTCCGAATGGAGGCACGTTTCCCCATGAAGCCAAACTCAAGAGCCCACTTGGCAGGTGTCATTTTGTAGGGCGCGTTTGGGCCTCTGATGGCAGCCAGGTTAGGAGGAGGGGGCGGCTTTGGTCTGGGAGAAATCCTCGTCCTTATGGAATTTTTGTAGGCAAAAGCCCAGGACGGGCTGCAGGCAAGTTAGGCATGTTGGCTTTGAAAGGAGGCACTTTTCCCCAAGAAGCCAAACTCAAGAGCCCACTTGGCATATGTCATTTTGTAGGGCGCGTTTGGGCCTCCGATGGCAGCCAGGTTTGGAGGAGGGGGCAGCTTTGGTCTGGGAGAAATCCTCGTCCTTATGGAATTTTTGTAGGCAAAAGCCCAGGACGGGCCGCAGGCAAGTTGACTCCGAATGGAGGCACTTTTCCCCAAGAAGCCAAACTCAAGAGCCCACTTGGCAGGTGTCATTTTGTAGGGCGCGTTTGGGCCTCTGATGGCAGCCAGGTTTGGAGGAGGGGGCAGCTTTGGTCTGGGAGAAATCCTCGTCCTTTTGGAATTTTTGTAGGCAAAAGCCCAGGACGTGCCGCAGGCAAGTTGACTCTGAATGGAGGCACTTTTCCCCAAGAAGCCAAACTCAAGAGCCCACTTGGCAGGTGTCATTTTGTAGGGCGCGTTTGGGCCTCTGATGGCAGCCAGGTTAGGAGGAGGGGGCAGCTTTGGTCTGGGAGAAATCCTCGTCCTTATGGAATTTTTGTAGGCAAAAGCCCTGGACGGGCCGCAGGCAAGTTGACTCTGAAAGGAGGCACTTTTCCCCAAGAAGCCAAACTCAAGAGCCCACTTGGCAGGTGTCATTTTGTAGGGCGCGTTTGGGCCTCCGATGGCAGCCAGGTTTGGAGGAGGGGGCAGCTTTGGTCTGGGAGAAATCCTCGTCCTTATGGAATTTTTGTAGGCAAAAGCCCTGCATGGGCCGCAGGCAAGTTGACTCCGAAAGGAGGCACTTTTCCCCAAGAAGCCAAACTCAAGAATCCACAATGCAGATGTCATTTTGTAGGGCGCGTTTGGGCCTCCGATGGCAGCCAGGTTTGGAGGAGGGGGCAGCTTTGGTCTGGGAGAAATCCTCGTCCTTATGGAATTTTTGTAGGCAAAAGCCCAGGACGGGCCGCAGGCAAGTTGACTCCGAATGGAGGCACTTTTCCCCAAGAAGCCAAACTCAAGAGCCCACTTGGCAGGTGTCATTTTGTAGGGCGCGTTTGGGCCTCTGATGGCAGCCAGGTTTGGAGGAGGGGGCAGCTTTGGTCTGGGAGAAATCCTCGTCCTTATGGAATTTTTGTAGGCAAAAGCCCTGCATGGGCCGCAGGCAAGTTGACTCCGAAAGGAGGCACTTTTCCCCAAGAAGCCAAACTCAAGAGCCCACTTGGCATATGTCATTTTGTAGGGCGCGTTTGGGCCTCCGATGGCAGCCAGGTTTGGAGGAGGGGGCAGCTTTGGTCTGGGAGAAATCCTCGTCCTTATGGAATTTTTGTAGGCAAAAGCCCAGGACGGGTTGCAGGCAAGTTGACTCCGAATGGAGGCACTTTTCCCCAAGAAGCCAAACTCAAGAGCCCACTTGGCAGGTGTCATTTTGTAGGGCGCGTTTGGGCCTCTGATGGCAGCCAGGTTAGGAGGAGGGGGCAGCTTTGGTCTGGGAGAAATCCTCGTCCTTATGGAATTTTTGTAGGCAAAAGCCCTGCATGGGCCGCAGGCAAGTTGACTCCGAAAGGAGGCACTTTTCCCCAAGAAGCCAAACTCAAGAGCCCACTTGGCATATGTCATTTTGTAGGGCGCGTTTGGGCCTCCGATGGCAGCCAGGTTTGGAGGAGGGGGCAGCTTTGGTCTGGGAGAAATCCTCGTCCTTATGGAATTTTTGTAGGCAAAAGCCCAGGACGGGCTGCAGGCAAGTTGACTCCGAATGGAGGCACTTTTCCCCAAGAAGCCAAACTCAAGAGCCCACTTGGCAGATGTCATTTTGTAGGGCGCGTTTGGGCCTCTGATGGCAGCCAGGTTAGGAGGAGGGGGCAGCTTTGGTCTGGGAGAAATCCTCGTCCTTATGGAATTTTTGTAGGCAAAAGCCCAGGACGGGCTGCAGGCAAGTTGACTCCGAATGGAGGCACTTTTCCCCAAGAAGCCAAACTCAAGAGCCCACTTGGCAGGTGTCATTTTGTAGGGCGCGTTTGGGCCTCTGATGGCAGCCAGGTTTGGAGGAGGGGGCAGCTTTGGTCTGGGAGAAATCCTCGTCCTTATGGAATTTTTGTAGGCAAAAGCCCTTGTCGGGCTGCAGGCAACTTAGGCATGTTGGCTTTGAAAGGAGGCACTTTTCCCCAAGAAGCCAAACTCAAGAACCCACAATGCAGATGTCATTTTGTAGGGCGCGTTTGGGCCTCCGCTGGCAGCCAGGTTTGGAGGAGGGGGCAGCTTTGGTCTGGGAGAAATCCTCGTCCTTATGGAATTTTTGTAGGCAAAAGCCCTGGACGGGCCGCAGGCAAGTTGACTCCGAATGGAGGCACGTTTCCCCATGAAGCCAAACTCAAGAGCCCACTTGGCAGGTGTCATTTTGTAGGGCGCGTTTGGGCCTCTGATGGCAGCCAGGTTAGGAGGAGGGGGCGGCTTTGGTCTGGGAGAAATCCTCGTCCTTATGGAATTTTTGTAGGCAAAAGCCCAGGACGGGCTGCAGGCAAGTTAGGCATGTTGGCTTTGAAAGGAGGCACTTTTCCCCAAGAAGCCAAACTCAAGAGCCCACTTGGCATATGTCATTTTGTAGGGCGCGTTTGGGCCTCCGATGGCAGCCAGGTTTGGAGGAGGGGGCAGCTTTGGTCTGGGAGAAATCCTCGTCCTTATGGAATTTTTGTAGGCAAAAGCCCAGGACGGGCCGCAGGCAAGTTGACTCCGAATTGAGGCACTTTTCCCCAAGAAGCCAAACTCAAGAGCCCACTTGGCAGGTGTCATTTTGTAGGGCGCGTTTGGGCCTCTGATGGCAGCCAGGTTTGGAGGAGGGGGCAGCTTTGGTCTGGGAGAAATCCTCGTCCTTATGGAATTTTTGTAGGCAAAAGCCCTGCATGGGCCGCAGGCAAGTTGACTCCGAAAGGAGGCACTTTTCCCCAAGAAGCCAAACTCAAGAGCCCACTTGGCATATGTCATTTTGTAGGGCGCGTTTGGGCCTCCGATGGCAGCCAGGTTTGGAGGAGGGGGCAGCTTTGGTCTGGGAGAAATCCTCGTCCTTATGGAATTTTTGTAGGCAAAAGCCCTGGACGGGCTGCAGGCAAGTTAGGCATGTTGGCTTTGAAAGGAGGCACTTTTCCCCAAGAAGCCAAACTCAAGAACCCACAATGCAGATGTCATTTTGTAGGGCGCGTTTGGGCCTCCGATGGCAGCCAGGTTTGGAGGAGGGGGCAGCTTTGGTCTGGGAGAAATCCTCGTCCTTATGGAATTTTTGTAGGCAAAAGCCCAGGACGGGCCGCAGGCAAGTTGACTCCGAATAGAGGCACTTTTCCCCAAGAAGCCAAACTCAAGAGCCCACTTGGCAGGTGTCATTTTGTAGGGCGCGTTTGGGCCTCTGATGGCAGCCAGGTTTGGAGGAGGGGGCAGCTTTGGTCTGGGAGAAATCCTCGTCCTTATGGAATTTTTGTAGGCAAAGGCCGTGCATGGGCCGCAGGCAAGTTGACTCCGAATGGAGGCACTTTTCCCCAAGAAGCCAAACTCAAGAGCCCACTTGGCAGGTGTCATTTTGTAGGGCGCGTTTGGGCCTCCGATGGCAGCCAGGTTTGGAGGAGGGGGCAGCTTTGGTCTGGGAGAAATCCTCGTCCTTATGGAATTTTTGTAGGCAAAAGCCCTGGACGGGCTGCAGGCAAGTTAGGCATGTTGGCTTTGAAAGGAGGCACTTTTCCCCAAGAAGCCAAACTCAAGAACCCACAATGCAGATGTCATTTTGTAGGGCGCGTTTGGGCCTCTGATGGCAGCCAGGTTTGGAGGAGGGGGCAGCTTTGGTCTGGGAGAAATCCTCGTCCTTATGGAATTTTTGTAGGCAAAAGCCCAGGACGGGCCGCAGGCAAGTTGACTCCGAATGGAGGCACTTTTCCCCAAGAAGCCAAACTCAAGAACCCACAATGCAGATGTCATTTTGTAGGGCGCGTTTGGGCCTCCGATGGCAGCCAGGTTTGGAGGAGGGGGCAGCTTTGGTCTGGGAGAAATCCTCGTCCTTATGGAATTTTTGTAGGCAAAAGCCCAGGACGGGCCGCAGGCAAGTTGACTCCGAATGGAGGCACTTTTCCCCAAGAAGCCAAACTCAAGAGCCCACTTGGCAGGTGTCATTTTGTAGGGCGCGTTTGGGCCTCTGATGGCAGCCAGGTTTGGAGGAGGGGGCAGCTTTGGTCTGGGAGAAATCCTCGTCCTTATGGAATTTTTGTAGGCAAAGGCCCTGCATGGGCCGCAGGCAAGTTGACTCCGAAAGGAGGCACTTTTCCCCAAGAAGCCAAACTCAAGAGCCCACTTGGCATATGTCATTTTGTAGGGCGCGTTTGGGCCTCCGATGGCAGCCAGGTTTGGAGGAGGGGGCAGATTTGGTCTGGGAGAAATCCTCGTCCTTATGGAATTTTTGTAGGCAAAAGCCCAGGACGGGCTGCAGGCAAGTTGACTCCGAATGGAGGCACTTTTCCCCAAGAAGCCAAACTCAAGAGCCCACTTGGCAGATGTCATTTTGTAGGGCGCGTTTGGGCCTCTGATGGCAGCCAGGTTAGGAGGCTTTGGTCTGGGAGGCTTTGGTCTGGGAGGCTTTTGGTCTGGGTTAGGAAGCTTTGGTCTGGGAGAAATCCTCGTCCTTATGGAATTTTTGTAGGCAAAAGCCCTGGACGGGCTGCAGGCAAGTTAGGCATGTTGACTCCAAATGGAGGCACTTTTCCCCAAGAAGCCAAACTCAAGAGCCCACTTGGCAGATGTCATTTTGTAGGGCGCGTTTGGGCCTCCGATGGCAGCCAGGTTTGGAGGAGGGGGCAGCTTTGGTCTGGGAGAAATCCTCGTCCTTATGGAATTTTTGTAGGCAAAAGCCCAGGACGGGCCGCAGGCAAGTTGACTCCGAATGGAGGCACTTTTCCCCAAGAAGCCAAACTCAAGAGCCCACTTGGCAGGTGTCATTTTGTAGGGCGCGTTTGGGCCTCTGATGGCAGCCAGGTTTGGAGGAGGGGGCAGCTTTGGTCTGGGAGAAATCCTCGTCCTTATGGAATTTTTGTAGGCAAAAGCCCTGCATGGGCCGCAGGCAAGTTGACTCCGAAAGGAGGCACTTTTCCCCAAGAAGCCAAACTCAAGAGCCCACTTGGCATATGTCATTTTGTAGGGCGCGTTTGGGCCTCCGATGGCAGCCAGGTTTGGAGGAGGGGGCAGCTTTGGTCTGGGAGAAATCCTCGTCCTTATGGAATTTTTGTAGGCAAAAGCCCTGGACGGGCTGCAGGCAAGTTAGGCATGTTGGCTTTGAAAGGAGGCACTTTTCCCCAAGAAGCCAAACTCAAGAACCCACAATGCAGATGTCATTTTGTAGGGCGCGTTTGGGCCTCCGATGGCAGCCAGGTTTGGAGGAGGGGGCAGCTTTGGTCTGGGAGAAATCCTCGTCCTTATGGAATTTTTGTAGGCAAAAGCCCAGGACGGGCCGCAGGCAAGTTGACTCCGAATGGAGGCACTTTTCCCCAAGAAGCCAAACTCAAGAGCCCACTTGGCAGGTGTCATTTTGTAGGGCGCGTTTGGGCCTCTGATGGCAGCCAGGTTTGGAGGAGGGGGCAGCTTTGGTCTGGGAGAAATCCTCGTCCTTATGGAATTTTTGTAGGCAAAGGCCGTGCATGGGCCGCAGGCAAGTTGACTCCGAATGGAGGCACTTTTCCCCAAGAAGCCAAACTCAAGAGCCCACTTGGCAGGTGTCATTTTGTAGGGCGCGTTTGGGCCTCCGATGGCAGCCAGGTTTGGAGGAGGGGGCAGCTTTGGTCTGGGAGAAATCCTCGTCCTTATGGAATTTTTGTAGGCAAAAGCCCTGGACGGGCTGCAGGCAAGTTAGGCATGTTGGCTTTGAAAGGAGGCACTTTTCCCCAAGAAGCCAAACTCAAGAACCCACAATGCAGATGTCATTTTGTAGGGCGCGTTTGGGCCTCTGATGGCAGCCAGGTTTGGAGGAGGGGGCAGCTTTGGTCTGGGAGAAATCCTCGTCCTTATGGAATTTTTGTAGGCAAAAGCCCAGGACGGGCCGCAGGCAAGTTGACTCCGAATGGAGGCACTTTTCCCCAAGAAGCCAAACTCAAGAGCCCACTTGGCATATGTCATTTTGTAGGGCGCGTTTGGGCCTCCGATGGCAGCCAGGTTTGGAGGAGGGGGCAGCTTTGGTCTGGGAGAAATCCTCGTCCTTATGGAATTTTTGTAGGCAAAAGCCCAGGACGGGCCGCAGGCAAGTTGACTCCGAATGGAGGCACTTTTCCCCAAGAAGCCAAACTCAAGAGCCCACTTGGCAGGTGTCATTTTGTAGGGCGCGTTTGGGCCTCTGATGGCAGCCAGGTTTGGAGGAGGGGGCAGCTTTGGTCTGGGAGAAATCCTCGTCCTTATGGAATTTTTGTAGGCAAAGGCCCTGCATGGGCCGCAGGCAAGTTGACTCCGAAAGGAGGCACTTTTCCCCAAGAAGCCAAACTCAAGAGCCCACTTGGCATATGTCATTTTGTAGGGCGCGTTTGGGCCTCCGATGGCAGCCAGGTTTGGAGGAGGGGGCAGATTTGGTCTGGGAGAAATCCTCGTCCTTATGGAATTTTTGTAGGCAAAAGCCCAGGACGGGCTGCAGGCAAGTTGACTCCGAATGGAGGCACTTTTCCCCAAGAAGCCAAACTCAAGAGCCCACTTGGCAGATGTCATTTTGTAGGGCGCGTTTGGGCCTCTGATGGCAGCCAGGTTAGGAGGCTTTGGTCTGGGAGGCTTTGGTCTGGGAGGCTTTTGGTCTGGGTTAGGAAGCTTTGGTCTGGGAGAAATCCTCGTCCTTATGGAATTTTTGTAGGCAAAAGCCCTGGACGGGCTGCAGGCAAGTTAGGCATGTTGACTCCAAATGGAGGCACTTTTCCCCAAGAAGCCAAACTCAAGAGCCCACTTGGCAGATGTCATTTTGTAGGGCGCGTTTGGGCCTCCGATGGCAGCCAGGTTTGGAGGAGGGGGCAGCTTTGGTCTGGGAGAAATCCTCGTCCTTATGGAATTTTTGTAGGCAAAAGCCCAGGACGGGCCGCAGGCAAGTTGACTCCGAATGGAGGCACTTTTCCCCAAGAAGCCAAACTCAAGAGCCCACTTGGCAGGTGTCATTTTGTAGGGCGCGTTTGGGCCTCTGATGGCAGCCAGGTTTGGAGGAGGGGGCAGCTTTGGTCTGGGAGAAATCCTCGTCCTTATGGAATTTTTGTAGGCAAAAGCCCATAACCGGGTGCAGGGAAGTTGGCTTTGAAAGGAGGCACTTTTCCCCAAGAAGCCAAACTCAAGAGCCCACTTGGCAGATGTCATTTTGTAGGGCGCGTTTGGGCCTCCGATGGCAGCCAGGTTTGGAGGAGGGGGCAGCTTTGGTCTGGGAGAAATCCTCGTCCTTCTGGAATTTTTGTAGGCAAAAGCCCAGGACAGGGGGCAGGCAAGTTAGGCATGTTGGCTTTGAAAGGAGGTACTTTTCCCCAAGAAGCCAAACTCAAGAACCCACAATGCAGATGTCATTTTGTGGGGCGCGTTTGGGCCTCCGATGGCAGCCAGGTTTGGAGGAGGGGGCAGCTTTGGTCTGGGAGAAATCCTCGTCCTTATGGAATTTTTGTAGGCAAAAGCCCAGCAGGGGCCGCAGGGAAGTTAGGCAAGTTGGCTTTGAAAGGAGGCACTTTTCCCCAAGAAGCCAAACTCAAGAACCCACTTGGCAGGTGTCATTTTGTAGGGCGCGTTTGGGCCTCCGATGGCAGCCAGGTTTGGAGGAGGGGGCAGCTTTGGTCTGGGAGAAATCCTCGTCCTTATGGAATTTTTGTAGGCAAAAGCCCAGGACGGGCCGCAGGCAAGTTGACTCCGAATGGAGGCACTTTTCCCCAAGAAGCCAAACTCAACAGCCCACTTGGCAGGTGTCATTTTGTAGGGCGCGTTTGGGCCTCTGATGGCAGCCAGGTTTGGAGGAGGGGGCAGCTTTGGTCTGGGAGAAATCCTCGTCCTTATGGAATTTTTGTAGGCAAAAGCCCTGCATGGGCCGCAGGCAAGTTGACTCCGAAAGGAGGCACTTTTCCCCAAGAAGCCAAACTCAAGAGCCCACTTGGCATATGTCATTTTGTAGGGCGCGTTTGGGCCTCCGATGGCAGCCAGGTTTGGAGGAGGGGGCAGCTTTGGTCTGGGAGAAATCCTCGTCCTTATGGAATTTTTGTAGGCAAAAGCCCAGGACGGGCCGCAGGCAAGTTGACTCCGAATGGAGGCACTTTTCCCCAAGAAGCCAAACTCAAGAGCCCACTTGGCAGGTGTCATTTTGTAGGGCGCATTTGGGCCTCTGATGGCAGCCAGGTTTGGAGGAGGGGGCAGCTTTGGTCTGGGAGAAATCCTCGTCCTTATGGAATTTTTGTAGGCAAAAGCCCTGCATGGGCCGCAGGCAAGTTGACTCCGAATGGAGGCACTTTTCCCCAAGAAGCCAAACTCAAGAGCCCACTTGGCAGATGTCATTTTGTAGGGCGCGTTTGGGCCTCTGATGGCAGCCAGGTTTGGAGGAGGGGGCAGCTTTGGTCTGGGAGAAATCCTCGGCCTTATGGAATTTTTGTAGGCAAAAGCCCAGGACGGGCCGCAGGCAAGTTGACTCCGAATGGAGGCACTTTTCCCCAAGAAGCCAAACTCAACAGCCCACTTGGCAGGTGTCATTTTGTAGGGCGCGTTTGGGCCTCTGATGGCAGCCAGGTTTGGAGGAGGGGGCAGCTTTGGTCTGGGAGAAATCCTCGTCCTTATGGAATTTTTGTAGGCAAAAGCCCGGCATGGGCCGCAGGCAAGTTGACTCCGAATGGAGGCACTTTTCCCCAAGAAGCCAAACTCAAGAGCCCACTTGGCAGATGTCATTTTGTAGGGCGCGTTTGGGCCTCTGATGGCAGCCAGGTTAGGAGGAGGGGGCAGCTTTGGTCTGGGAGAAATCCTCGTCCTTATGGAATTTTTGTAGGCAAAAGCCCTGGACGGGCTGCAGGCAAGTTAGGCATGTTGGCTTTGAAAGGAGGCACTTTTCCCCAAGAAGCCAAACTCAAGAGCCCACTTGGCAGATGTCATTTTGTAGGGCGCGTTTGGGCCTCTGATGGCAGCCAGGTTTGGAGGAGGGGGCAGCTTTGGTCTGGGAGAAATCCTCGGCCTTATGGAATTTTTGTAGGCAAAAGCCCAGGACGGGCCGCAGGCAAGTTGACTCCGAATGGAGGCACTTTTCCCCAAGAAGCCAAACTCAACAGCCCACTTGGCAGGTGTCATTTTGTAGGGCGCGTTTGGGCCTCTGATGGCAGCCAGGTTTGGAGGAGGGGGCAGCTTTGGTCTGGGAGAAATCCTCGTCCTTATGGAATTTTTGTAGGCAAAAGCCCTGGACGGGCCGCAGGCAAGTTGACTCCGAATGGAGGCACGTTTCCCCATGAAGCCAAACTCAAGATCCCACTTGGCAGGTGTCATTTTGTAGGGCGCGTTTGGGCCTCTGATGGCAGCCAGGTTAGGAGGAGGGGGCGGCTTTGGTCTGGGAGAAATCCTCGTCCTTATGGAATTTTTGTAGGCAAAAGCCCAGGACGGGCTGCAGGCAAGTTAGGCATGTTGGCTTTGAAAGGAGGCACTTTTCCCCAAGAAGCCAAACTCAAGAACCCACAATGCAGATGTCATTTTGTAGGGCGCGTTTGGGCCTCCGATGGCAGCCAGGTTTGGAGGAGGGGGCAGCTTTGTTCTGGGAGAAATCCTCGTCCTTATGGAATTTTTGTAGGCAAAAGCCCAGGACGGGCCGCAGGCAAGTTGACTCCGAATGGAGGCACTTTTCCCCAAGAAGCCAAACTCAAGAGCCCACTTGGCAGGTGTCATTTTGTAGGGCGCGTTTGGGCCTCTGATGGCAGCCAGGTTTGGAGGAGGGGGCAGCTTTGGTCTGGGAGAAATCCTCGTCCTTATGGAATTTTTGTAGGCAAAAGCCCTGCATGGGCCGCAGGCAAGTTGACTCCAAATGGAGGCACTTTTCCCCAAGAAGCCAAACTCAAGAGCCCACTTGGCAGATGTCATTTTGTAGGGCGCGTTTGGGCCTCCGATGGCAGCCAGGTTTGGAGGAGGGGGCAGCTTTGGTCTGGGAGAAATCCTCGTCCTTCTGGAATTTTTGTAGGCAAAAGCCCAGGACGGGCCGCAGGCAAGTTGACTCCGAATGGAGGCACTTTTCCCCAAGAAGCCAAACTCAAGAGCCCACTTGGCAGGTGTCATTTTGTAGGGCGCGTTTGGGCCTCTGATGGCAGCCAGGTTTGGAGGAGGGGGCAGCTTTGGTCTGGGAGAAATCCTCGTCCTTATGGAATTTTTGTAGGCAAAACCCAGGATGGGCCGCAGGCAAGTTAGGCATGTTGGCTTTGAAAGGAGGCACTTTTCCCCAAGAAGCCAAACTCAAGAGCCCACTTGGCAGATGTCATTTTGTAGGGCGCGTTTGGTCCTCCGATGGCAGCCAGGTTTGGAGGAGGGGGCAGCTTTGGTCTGGGAGAAATCCTCGTCCTTATGGAATTTTTGTAGGCAAAAGCCCTGCATGGGCCGCAGGCAAGTTGACTCCGAATGGAGGCACTTTTCCCCAAGAAGCCAAACTCAAGAGCCCACTTGGCATATGTCATTTTGTAGGGCGCGTTTGGGCCTCCGATGGCAGCCAGGTTTGGAGGAGGGGGCAGCTTTGGTCTGGGAGAAATCCTCGTCCTTATGGAATTTTTGTAGGCAAAAGCCCAGGACGGTCCGCAGGCAAGTTGACTCCGAAAGGAGGCACTTTTCCCCAAGAAGCCAAACTCAAGAGCCCACTTGGCAGGTGTCATTTTGTAGGGCGCGTTTGGGCCTCCGATGGCAGCCAGGTTTGGAGGAGGGGGCAGCTTTGGTCTGGGAGAAATCCTCGTCCTTATGGAATTTTTGTAGGCAAAAGCCCTGCATGGGCCGCAGGCAAGTTGACTCCGAAAGGAGGCACTTTTCCCCAAGAAGCCAAACTCAAGAGCCCACTTGGCATATGTCATTTTGTAGGGCGCGTTTGGGCCTCCGATGGCAGCCAGGTTTGGAGGAGGGGGCAGCTTTGGTCTGGGAGAAATCCTCGTCCTTATGGAATTTTTGTAGGCAAAAGCCCAGGACGGGCTGCAGGCAAGTTGACTCCGAATGGAGGCACTTTTCCCCAAGAAGCCAAACTCAAGAGCCCACTTGGCAGATGTCATTTTGTAGGGCGCGTTTGGGCCTCTGATGGCAGCCAGGTTAGGAGGAGGGGGCAGCTTTGGTCTGGGAGAAATCCTCGTCCTTATGGAATTTTTGTAGGCAAAAGCCCTGGACGGGCTGCAGGCAAGTTAGGCATGTTGGCTTTGAAAGGAGGCACTTTTCCCCAAGAAGCCAAACTCAAGAACCCACAATGCAGATGTCATTTTGTAGGGCGCGTTTGGGCCTCCGATGGCAGCCAGGTTTGGAGCAGGGGGCAGCTTTGGTCTGGGAGAAATCCTCGTCCTTATGGAATTTTTGTAGGCAAAAGCCCAGGACGGGCCGCAGGCAAGTTGACTCCGAATGGAGGCACTTTTCCCCAAGAAGCCAAACTCAAGAGCCCACTTGGCAGGTGTCATTTTGTAGGGCGCGTTTGGGCCTCTGATGGCAGCCAGGTTTGGAGGAGGGGGCAGCTTTGGTCTGGGAGAAATCCTCGTCCTTATGGAATTTTTGTAGGCAAAAGCCCTGCATGGGCCGCAGGCAAGTTGACTCCGAAAGGAGGCACTTTTCCCCAAGAAGCCAAACTCAAGAGCCCACTTGGCATATGTCATTTTGTAGGGCGCGTTTGGGCCTCCGATGGCAGCCAGGTTTGGAGGAGGGGGCAGCTTTGGTCTGGGAGAAATCCTCGTCCTTATGGAATTTTTGTAGGCAAAAACCCAGGACGGGTTGCAGGCAAGTTGACTCCGAATGGAGGCACTTTTCCCCAAGAAGCCAAACTCAAGAGCCCACTTGGCAGATGTCATTTTGTAGGGCGCGTTTGGGCCTCTGATGGCAGCCAGGTTAGGAGGAGGGGGCAGCTTTGGTCTGGGAGAAATCCTCGTCCTTATGGAATTTTTGTAGGCAAAAGCCCAGGACGGGCTGCAGGCAAGTTGACTCCGAATGGAGGCACTTATCCCCAAGAAGCCAAACTCAAGAGCCCACTTGGCAGGTGTCATTTTGTAGGGCGCGTTTGGGCCTCTGATGGCAGCCAGGTTAGGAGGAGGGGGCAGCTTTGGTCTGGGAGAAATCCTCGTCCTTATGGAATTTTTGTAGGCAAAAGCCCTGCATGGGCCGCAGGCAAGTTGACTCCGAAAGGAGGCACTTTTCCCCAAGAAGCCAAACTCAAGAGCCCACTTGGCATATGTCATTTTGTAGGGCGCGTTTGGGCCTCCGATGGCAGCCAGGTTTGGAGGAGGGGGCAGCTTTGGTCTGGGAGAAATCCTCGTCCTTATGGAATTTTTGTAGGCAAAAGCCCAGGACGGGCTGCAGGCAAGTTGACTCCGAATGGAGGCACTTTTCCCCAAGAAGCCAAACTCAAGAGCCCACTTGGCAGATGTCATTTTGTAGGGCGCGTTTGGGCCTCTGATGGCAGCCAGGTTAGGAGGAGGGGGCAGCTTTGGTCTGGGAGAAATCCTCGTCCTTATGGAATTTTTGTAGGCAAAAGCCCAGGACGGGCTGCAGGCAAGTTGACTCCGAATGGAGGCACTTTTCCCCAAGAAGCCAAACTCAAGAGCCCACTTGGCAGGTGTCATTTTGTAGGGCGCGTTTGGGCCTCTGATGGCAGCCAGGTTTGGAGGAGGGGGCAGCTTTGGTCTGGGAGAAATCCTCGTCCTTATGGAATTTTTGTAGGCAAAAGCCCTTGTCGGGCTGCAGGCAACTTAGGCATGTTGGCTTTGAAAGGAGGCACTTTTCCCCAAGAAGCCAAACTCAAGAACCCACAATGCAGATGTCATTTTGTAGGGCGCGTTTGGGCCTCCGATGGCAGCCAGGTTTGGAGGAGGGGGCAGCTTTGGTCTGGGAGAAATCCTCGTCCTTATGGAATTTTTGTAGGCAAAAGCCCTGGACGGGCCGCAGGCAAGTTGACTCCGAATGGAGGCACGTTTCCCCATGAAGCCAAACTCAAGAGCCCACTTGGCAGGTGTCATTTTGTAGGGCGCGTTTGGGCCTCTGATGGCAGCCAGGTTAGGAGGAGGGGGCAGCTTTGGTCTGGGAGAAATCCTCGTCCTTATGGAATTTTTGTAGGCAAAAGCCCTTGTCGGGCTGCAGGCAAGTTAGGCATGTTGGCTTTGAAAGGAGGCACTTTTCCCCAAGAAGCCAAACTCAAGAGCCCACTTGGCATATGTCATTTTGTAGGGCGCGTTTGGGCCTCCGATGGCAGCCAGGTTTGGAGGAGGGGGCAGCTTTGGTCTGGGAGAAATCCTCGTCCTTATGGAATTTTTGTAGGCAAAAGCCCAGGACGGGCCGCAGGCAAGTTGACTCCGAATGGAGGCACTTTTCCCCAAGAAGCCAAACTCAAGAGCCCACTTGGCAGGTGTCATTTTGTAGGGCGCGTTTGGGCCTCTGATGGCAGCCAGGTTTGGAGGAGGGGGCAGCTTTGGTCTGGGAGAAATCCTCGTCCTTTTGGAATTTTTGTAGGCAAAAGCCCAGGACGTGCCGCAGGCAAGTTGACTCTGAATGGAGGCACTTTTCCCCAAGAAGCCAAACTCAAGAGCCCACTTGGCAGGTGTCATTTTGTAGGGCGCGTTTGGGCCTCTGATGGCAGCCAGGTTAGGAGGAGGGGGCAGCTTTGGTCTGGGAGAAATCCTCGTCCTTATGGAATTTTTGTAGGCAAAAGCCCTGGACGGGCCGCAGGCAAGTTGACTCCGAAAGGAGGCACTTTTCCCCAAAAAGCCAAACTCAAGAGCCCACTTGGCAGGTGTCATTTTGTAGGGCGCGTTTGGGCCTCCGATGGCAGCCAGGTTTGGAGGAGGGGGCAGCTTTGGTCTGGGAGAAATCCTCGTCCTTATGGAATTTTTGTAGGCAAAAGCCCTGCATGGGCCGCAGGCAAGTTGACTCCGAAAGGAGGCACTTTTCCCCAAGAAGCCAAACTCAAGAATCCACAATGCAGATGTCATTTTGTAGGGCGCGTTTGGGCCTCCGATGGCAGCCAGGTTTGGAGGAGGGGGCAGCTTTGGTCTGGGAGAAATCCTCGTCCTTATGGAATTTTTGTAGGCAAAAGCCCAGGACGGGCCGCAGGCAAGTTGACTCCGAATGGAGGCACTTTTCCCCAAGAAGCCAAACTCAAGAGCCCACTTGGCAGGTGTCATTTTGTAGGGCGCGTTTGGGCCTCTGATGGCAGCCAGGTTAGGAGGAGGGGGCAGCTTTGGTCTGGGAGAAATCCTCGTCCTTATGGAATTTTTGTAGGCAAAAGCCCTGCATGGGCCGCAGGCAAGTTGACTCCGAAAGGAGGCACTTTTCCCCAAGAAGCCAAACTCAAGAGCCCACTTGGCAGGTGTCATTTTGTAGGGCGCGTTTGGGCCTCTGATGGCAGCCAGGTTAGGAGGAGGGGGCAGCTTTGGTCTGGGAGAAATCCTCGTCCTTATGGAATTTTTGTAGGCAAAAGCCCTGCATGGGCCGCAGGCAAGTTGACTCCGAAAGGAGGCACTTTTCCCCAAGAAGCCAAACTCAAGAGCCCACTTGGCATATGTCATTTTGTAGGGCGCGTTTGGGCCTCCGATGGCAGCCAGGTTTGGAGGAGGGGGCAGCTTTGGTCTGGGAGAAATCCTCGTCCTTATGGAATTTTTGTAGGCAAAAGCCCAGGACGGGCTGCAGGCAAGTTGACTCCGAATGGAGGCACTTTTCCCCAAGAAGCCAAACTCAAGAGCCCACTTGGCAGATGTCATTTTGTAGGGCGCGTTTGGGCCTCTGATGGCAGCCAGGTTAGGAGGAGGGGGCAGCTTTGGTCTGGGAGAAATCCTCGTCCTTATGGAATTTTTGTAGGCAAAAGCCCAGGACGGGCTGCAGGCAAGTTGACTCCGAATGGAGGCACTTTTCCCCAAGAAGCCAAACTCAAGAGCCCACTTGGCAGGTGTCATTTTGTAGGGCGCGTTTGGGCCTCTGATGGCAGCCAGGTTTGGAGGAGGGGGCAGCTTTGGTCTGGGAGAAATCCTCGTCCTTATGGAATTTTTGTAGGCAAAAGCCCTTGTCGGGCTGCAGGCAACTTAGGCATGTTGGCTTTGAAAGGAGGCACTTTTCCCCAAGAAGCCAAACTCAAGAACCCACAATGCAGATGTCATTTTGTAGGGCGCGTTTGGGCCTCCGATGGCAGCCAGGTTTGGAGGAGGGGGCAGCTTTGGTCTGGGAGAAATCCTCGTCCTTATGGAATTTTTGTAGGCAAAAGCCCTGGACGGGCCGCAGGCAAGTTGACTCCGAATGGAGGCACGTTTCCCCATGAAGCCAAACTCAAGAGCCCACTTGGCAGGTGTCATTTTGTAGGGCGCGTTTGGGCCTCTGATGGCAGCCAGGTTAGGAGGAGGGGGCGGCTTTGGTCTGGGAGAAATCCTCGTCCTTATGGAATTTTTGTAGGCAAAAGCCCAGGACGGGCTGCAGGCAAGTTAGGCATGTTGGCTTTGAAAGGAGGCACTTTTCCCCAAGAAGCCAAACTCAAGAGCCCACTTGGCATATGTCATTTTGTAGGGCGCGTTTGGGCCTCCGATGGCAGCCAGGTTTGGAGGAGGGGGCAGCTTTGGTCTGGGAGAAATCCTCGTCCTTATGGAATTTTTGTAGGCAAAAGCCCAGGACGGGCCGCAGGCAAGTTGACTCCGAATGGAGGCACTTTTCCCCAAGAAGCCAAACTCAAGAGCCCACTTGGCAGGTGTCATTTTGTAGGGCGCGTTTGGGCCTCTGATGGCAGCCAGGTTTGGAGGAGGGGGCAGCTTTGGTCTGGGAGAAATCCTCGTCCTTATGGAATTTTTGTAGGCAAAAGCCCAGGACGGGCTGCAGGCAAGTTGACTCCGAATGGAGGCACTTTTCCCCAAGAAGCCAAACTCAAGAGCCCACTTGGCAGGTGTCATTTTGTAGGGCGCGTTTGGGCCTCTGATGGCAGCCAGGTTAGGAGGAGGGGGCAGCTTTGGTCTGGGAGAAATCCTCGTCCTTATGGAATTTTTGTAGGCAAAAGCCCAGGACGGGCTGCAGGCAAGTTGACTCCGAATGGAGGCACTTTTCCCCAAGAAGCCAAACTCAAGAGCCCACTTGGCAGGTGTCATTTTGTAGGGCGCGTTTGGGCCTCTGATGGCAGCCAGGTTTGGAGGAGGGGGCAGCTTTGGTCTGGGAGAAATCCTCGTCCTTATGGAATTTTTGTAGGCAAAAGCCCTTGTCGGGCTGCAGGCAACTTAGGCATGTTGGCTTTGAAAGGAGGCACTTTTCCCCAAGAAGCCAAACTCAAGAACCCACAATGCAGATGTCATTTTGTAGGGCGCGTTTGGGCCTCCGATGGCAGCCAGGTTTGGAGGAGGGGGCAGCTTTGGTCTGGGAGAAATCCTCGTCCTTATGGAATTTTTGTAGGCAAAAGCCCTGGACGGGCCGCAGGCAAGTTGACTCCGAATGGAGGCACGTTTCCCCATGAAGCCAAACTCAAGAGCCCACTTGGCAGGTGTCATTTTGTAGGGCGCGTTTGGGCCTCTGATGGCAGCCAGGTTAGGAGGAGGGGGCGGCTTTGGTCTGGGAGAAATCCTCGTCCTTATGGAATTTTTGTAGGCAAAAGCCCAGGACGGGCTGCAGGCAAGTTAGGCATGTTGGCTTTGAAAGGAGGCACTTTTCCCCAAGAAGCCAAACTCAAGAGCCCACTTGGCATATGTCATTTTGTAGGGCGCGTTTGGGCCTCCGATGGCAGCCAGGTTTGGAGGAGGGGGCAGCTTTGGTCTGGGAGAAATCCTCGTCCTTATGGAATTTTTGTAGGCAAAAGCCCAGGAAGGGCCGCAGGCAAGTTGACTCCGAATGGAGGCACTTTTCCCCAAGAAGCCAAACTCAAGAGCCCACTTGGCAGGTGTCATTTTGTAGGGCGCGTTTGGGCCTCTGATGGCAGCCAGGTTTGGAGGAGGGGGCAGCTTTGGTCTGGGAGAAATCCTCGTCCTTATGGAATTTTTGTAGGCAAAAGCCCAGGACGTGCCGCAGGCAAGTTGACTCTGAATGGAGGCACTTTTCCCCAAGAAGCCAAACTCAAGAGCCCACTTGGCAGGTGTCATTTTGTAGGGCGCGTTTGGGCCTCTGATGGCAGCCAGGTTAGGAGGAGGGGGCAGCTTTGGTCTGGGAGAAATCCTCGTCCTTATGGAATTTTTGTAGGCAAAAGCCCAGGACGGGCCGCAGGCAAGTTGACTCCGAAAGGAGGCACTTTTCCCCAAGAAGCCAAACTCAAGAGCCCACTTGGCATATGTCATTTTGTAGGGCGCGTTTGGGCCTCCGATGGCAGCCAGGTTTGGAGGAGGGGGCAGCTTTGGTCTGGGAGAAATCCTCGTCCTTATGGAATTTTTGTAGGCAAAAGCCCTGCATGGGCCGCAGGCAAGTTGACTCCGAAAGGAGGCACTTTTCCCCAAGAAGCCAAACTCAAGAATCCACAATGCAGATGTCATTTTGTAGGGCGCGTTTGGGCCTCCGATGGCAGCCAGGTTTGGAGGAGGGGGCAGCTTTGGTCTGGGAGAAATCCTCGTCCTTATGGAATTTTTGTAGGCAAAAGCCCAGGACGGGCCGCAGGCAAGTTGACTCCGAATGGAGGCACTTTTCCCCAAGAAGCCAAACTCAAGAGCCCACTTGGCAGGTGTCATTTTGTAGGGCGCGTTTGGGCCTCTGATGGCAGCCAGGTTTGGAGGAGGGGGCAGCTTTGGTCTGGGAGAAATCCTCGTCCTTTTGGAATTTTTGTAGGCAAAAGCCCAGGACGTGCCGCAGGCAAGTTGACTCTGAATGGAGGCACTTTTCCCCAAGAAGCCAAACTCAAGAGCCCACTTGGCAGGTGTCATTTTGTAGGGCGCGTTTGGGCCTCTGATGGCAGCCAGGTTAGGAGGAGGGGGCAGCTTTGGTCTGGGAGAAATCCTCGTCCTTATGGAATTTTTGTAGGCAAAAGCCCTGCATGGGCCGCAGGCAAGTTGACTCCGAAAGGAGGCACTTTTCCCCAAGAAGCCAAACTCAAGAGCCCACTTGGCATATGTCATTTTGTAGGGCGCCTTTGGGCCTCCGATGGCAGCCAGGTTTGGAGGAGGGGGCAGCTTTGGTCTGGGAGAAATCCTCGTCCTTATGGAATTTTTGTAGGCAAAAGCCCTGCATGGGCCGCAGGCAAGTTGACTCCGAAAGGAGGCACTTTTCCCCAAGAAGCCAAACTCAAGAATCCACAATGCAGATGTCATTTTGTAGGGCGCGTTTGGGCCTCCGATGGCAGCCAGGTTTGGAGGAGGGGGCAGCTTTGGTCTGGGAGAAATCCTCGTCCTTATGGAATTTTTGTAGGCAAAAGCCCAGGACGGGCCGCAGGCAAGTTGACTCCGAATGGAGGCACTTTTCCCCAAGAAGCCAAACTCAAGAGCCCACTTGGCAGGTGTCATTTTGTAGGGCGCGTTTGGGCCTCCGATGGCAGCCAGGTTTGGAGGAGGGGGCAGCTTTGGTCTGGGAGAAATCCTCGTCCTTATGGAATTTTTGTAGGCAAAAGCCCTGCATGGGCCGCAGGCAAGTTGACTCCGAAAGGAGGCACTTTTCCCCAAGAAGCCAAACTCAAGAGCCCACTTGGCATATGTCATTTTGTAGGGCGCGTTTGGGCCTCCGATGGCAGCCAGGTTTGGAGGAGGGGGCAGCTTTGGTCTGGGAGAAATCCTCGTCCTTATGGAATTTTTGTAGGCAAAAGCCCAGGACGGGTTGCAGGCAAGTTGACTCCGAATGGAGGCACTTTTCCCCAAGAAGCCAAACTCAAGAGCCCACTTGGCAGATGTCATTTTGTAGGGCGCGTTTGGGCCTCTGATGGCAGCCAGGTTAGGAGGAGGGGGCAGCTTTGGTCTGGGAGAAATCCTCGTCCTTATGGAATTTTTGTAGGCAAAAGCCCAGGACGGGCTGCAGGCAAGTTGACTCCGAATGGAGGCACTTTTCCCCAAGAAGCCAAACTCAAGAGCCCACTTGGCAGGTGTCATTTTGTAGGGCGCGTTTGGGCCTCTGATGGCAGCCAGGTTAGGAGGAGGGGGCAGCTTTGGTCTGGGAGAAATCCTCGTCCTTATGGAATTTTTGTAGGCAAAAGCCCTGCATGGGCCGCAGGCAAGTTGACTCCGAAAGGAGGCACTTTTCCCCAAGAAGCCAAACTCAAGAGCCCACTTGGCATATGTCATTTTGTAGGGCGCGTTTGGGCCTCCGATGGCAGCCAGGTTTGGAGGAGGGGGCAGCTTTGGTCTGGGAGAAATCCTCGTCCTTATGGAATTTTTGTAGGCAAAAGCCCAGGACGGGCTGCAGGCAAGTTGACTCCGAATGGAGGCACTTTTCCCCAAGAAGCCAAACTCAAGAGCCCACTTGGCAGATGTCATTTTGTAGGGCGCGTTTGGGCCTCTGATGGCAGCCAGGTTAGGAGGAGGGGGCAGCTTTGGTCTGGGAGAAATCCTCGTCCTTATGGAATTTTTGTAGGCAAAAGCCCAGGACGGGCTGCAGGCAAGTTGACTCCGAATGGAGGCACTTTTCCCCAAGAAGCCAAACTCAAGAGCCCACTTGGCAGGTGTCATTTTGTAGGGCGCGTTTGGGCCTCTGATGGCAGCCAGGTTTGGAGGAGGGGGCAGCTTTGGTCTGGGAGAAATCCTCGTCCTTATGGAATTTTTGTAGGCAAAAGCCCTTGTCGGGCTGCAGGCAACTTAGGCATGTTGGCTTTGAAAGGAGGCACTTTTCCCCAAGAAGCCAAACTCAAGAACCCACAATGCAGATGTCATTTTGTAGGGCGCGTTTGGGCCTCCGATGGCAGCCAGGTTTGGAGGAGGGGGCAGCTTTGGTCTGGGAGAAATCCTCGTCCTTATGGAATTTTTGTAGGCAAAAGCCCTGGACGGGCCGCAGGCAAGTTGACTCCGAATGGAGGCACGTTTCCCCATGAAGCCAAACTCAAGAGCCCACTTGGCAGGTGTCATTTTGTAGGGCGCGTTTGGGCCTCTGATGGCAGCCAGGTTAGGAGGAGGGGGCGGCTTTGGTCTGGGAGAAATCCTCGTCCTTATGGAATTTTTGTAGGCAAAAGCCCAGGACGGGCTGCAGGCAAGTTAGGCATGTTGGCTTTGAAAGGAGGCACTTTTCCCCAAGAAGCCAAACTCAAGAGCCCACTTGGCATATGTCATTTTGTAGGGCGCGTTTGGGCCTCCGATGGCAGCCAGGTTTGGAGGAGGGGGCAGCTTTGGTCTGGGAGAAATCCTCGTCCTTATGGAATTTTTGTAGGCAAAAGCCCAGGACGGGCCGCAGGCAAGTTGACTCCGAATGGAGGCACTTTTCCCCAAGAAGCCAAACTCAAGAGCCCACTTGGCAGGTGTCATTTTGTAGGGCGCGTTTGGGCCTCTGATGGCAGCCAGGTTTGGAGGAGGGGGCAGCTTTGGTCTGGGAGAAATCCTCGTCCTTTTGGAATTTTTGTAGGCAAAAGCCCAGGACGTGCCGCAGGCAAGTTGACTCTGAATGGAGGCACTTTTCCCCAAGAAGCCAAACTCAAGAGCCCACTTGGCAGGTGTCATTTTGTAGGGCGCGTTTGGGCCTCTGATGGCAGCCAGGTTAGGAGGAGGGGGCAGCTTTGGTCTGGGAGAAATCCTCGTCCTTATGGAATTTTTGTAGGCAAAAGCCCTGGACGGGCCGCAGGCAAGTTGACTCCGAAAGGAGGCACTTTTCCCCAAGAAGCCAAACTCAAGAGCCCACTTGGCATATGTCATTTTGTAGGGCGCGTTTGGGCCTCCGATGGCAGCCAGGTTTGGAGGAGGGGGCAGCTTTGGTCTGGGAGAAATCCTCGTCCTTATGGAATTTTTGTAGGCAAAAGCCCTGCATGGGCCGCAGGCAAGTTGACTCCGAAAGGAGGCACTTTTCCCCAAGAAGCCAAACTCAAGAATCCACAATGCAGATGTCATTTTGTAGGGCGCGTTTGGGCCTCCGATGGCAGCCAGGTTTGGAGGAGGGGGCAGCTTTGGTCTGGGAGAAATCCTCGTCCTTATGGAATTTTTGTAGGCAAAAGCCCAGGACGGGCCGCAGGCAAGTTGACTCCGAATGGAGGCACTTTTCCCCAAGAAGCCAAACTCAAGAGCCCACTTGGCAGGTGTCATTTTGTAGGGCGCGTTTGGGCCTCTGATGGCAGCCAGGTTTGGAGGAGGGGGCAGCTTTGGTCTGGGAGAAATCCTCGTCCTTATGGAATTTTTGTAGGCAAAAGCCCTGCATGGGCCGCAGGCAAGTTGACTCCGAAAGGAGGCACTTTTCCCCAAGAAGCCAAACTCAAGAGCCCACTTGGCATATGTCATTTTGTAGGGCGCGTTTGGGCCTCCGATGGCAGCCAGGTTTGGAGGAGGGGGCAGCTTTGGTCTGGGAGAAATCCTCGTCCTTATGGAATTTTTGTAGGCAAAAGCCCAGGACGGGTTGCAGGCAAGTTGACTCCGAATGGAGGCACTTTTCCCCAAGAAGCCAAACTCAAGAGCCCACTTGGCAGATGTCATTTTGTAGGGCGCGTTTGGGCCTCTGATGGCAGCCAGGTTAGGAGGAGGGGGCAGCTTTGGTCTGGGAGAAATCCTCGTCCTTATGGAATTTTTGTAGGCAAAAGCCCAGGACGGGCTGCAGGCAAGTTGACTCCGAATGGAGGCACTTTTCCCCAAGAAGCCAAACTCAAGAGCCCACTTGGCAGGTGTCATTTTGTAGGGCGCGTTTGGGCCTCTGATGGCAGCCAGGTTAGGAGGAGGGGGCAGCTTTGGTCTGGGAGAAATCCTCGTCCTTATGGAATTTTTGTAGGCAAAAGCCCTGCATGGGCCGCAGGCAAGTTGACTCCGAAAGGAGGCACTTTTCCCCAAGAAGCCAAACTCAAGAGCCCACTTGGCATATGTCATTTTGTAGGGCGCGTTTGGGCCTCCGATGGCAGCCAGGTTTGGAGGAGGGGGCAGCTTTGGTCTGGGAGAAATCCTCGTCCTTATGGAATTTTTGTAGGCAAAAGCCCAGGACGGGCTGCAGGCAAGTTGACTCCGAATGGAGGCACTTTTCCCCAAGAAGCCAAACACAAGAGCCCACTTGGCAGATGTCATTTTGTAGGGCGCGTTTGGGCCTCTGATGGCAGCCAGGTTAGGAGGATGGGGCAGCTTTGGTCTGGGAGAAATCCTCGTCCTTATGGAATTTTTGTAGGCAAAAGCCCAGGACGGGCTGCAGGCAAGTTGACTCCGAATGGAGGCACTTTTCCCCAAGAAGCCAAACTCAAGAGCCCACTTGGCAGGTGTCATTTTGTAGGGCGCGTTTGGGCCTCTGATGGCAGCCAGGTTTGGAGGAGGGGGCAGCTTTGGTCTGGGAGAAATCCTCGTCCTTATGGAATTTTTGTAGGCAAAAGCCCTTGTCGGGCTGCAGGCAACTTAGGCATGTTGGCTTTGAAAGGAGGCACTTTTCCCCAAGAAGCCAAACTCAAGAACCCACAATGCAGATGTCATTTTGTAGGGCGCGTTTGGGCCTCCGATGGCAGCCAGGTTTGGAGGAGGGGGCAGCTTTGGTCTGGGAGAAATCCTCGTCCTTATGGAATTTTTGTAGGCAAAAGCCCTGGACGGGCCGCAGGCAAGTTGACTCCGAATGGAGGCACGTTTCCCCATGAAGCCAAACTCAAGAGCCCACTTGGCAGGTGTCATTTTGTAGGGCGCGTTTGGGCCTCTGATGGCAGCCAGGTTAGGAGGAGGGGGCGGCTTTGGTCTGGGAGAAATCCTCGTCCTTATGGAATTTTTGTAGGCAAAAGCCCAGGACGGGCTGCAGGCAAGTTAGGCATGTTGGCTTTGAAAGGAGGCACTTTTCCCCAAGAAGCCAAACTCAAGAGCCCACTTGGCATATGTCATTTTGTAGGGCGCGTTTGGGCCTCCGATGGCAGCCAGGTTTGGAGGAGGGGGCAGCTTTGGTCTGGGAGAAATCCTCGTCCTTATGGAATTTTTGTAGGCAAAAGCCCAGGACGGGCCGCAGGCAAGTTGACTCCGAATGGAGGCACTTTTCCCCAAGAAGCCAAACTCAAGAGCCCACTTGGCAGGTGTCATTTTGTAGGGCGCGTTTGGGCCTCTGATGGCAGCCAGGTTTGGAGGAGGGGGCAGCTTTGGTCTGGGAGAAATCCTCGTCCTTTTGGAATTTTTGTAGGCAAAAGCCCAGGACGTGCCGCAGGCAAGTTGACTCTGAATGGAGGCACTTTTCCCCAAGAAGCCAAACTCAAGAGCCCACTTGGCAGGTGTCATTTTGTAGGGCGCGTTTGGGCCTCTGATGGCAGCCAGGTTAGGAGGAGGGGGCAGCTTTGGTCTGGGAGAAATCCTCGTCCTTATGGAATTTTTGTAGGCAAAAGCCCTGGACGGGCCGCAGGCAAGTTGACTCCGAAAGGAGGCACTTTTCCCCAAGAAGCCAAACTCAAGAGCCCACTTGGCATATGTCATTTTGTAGGGCGCGTTTGGGCCTCCGATGGCAGCCAGGTTTGGAGGAGGGGGCAGCTTTGGTCTGGGAGAAATCCTCGTCCTTATGGAATTTTTGTAGGCAAAAGCCCTGCATGGGCCGCAGGCAAGTTGACTCCGAAAGGAGGCACTTTTCCCCAAGAAGCCAAACTCAAGAGCCCACTTGGCATATGTCATTTTGTAGGGCGCGTTTGGGCCTCCGATGGCAGCCAGGTTTGGAGGAGGGGGCAGCTTTGGTCTGGGAGAAATCCTCGTCCTTATGGAATTTTTGTAGGCAAAAGCCCAGGACGGGCCGCAGGCAAGTTGACTCCGAATGGAGGCACTTTTCCCCAAGAAGCCAAACTCAAGAGCCCACTTGGCAGGTGTCATTTTGTAGGGCGCGTTTGGGCCTCTGATGGCAGCCAGGTTTGGAGGAGGGGGCAGCTTTGGTCTGGGAGAAATCCTCGTCCTTTTGGAATTTTTGTAGGCAAAAGCCCAGGACGTGCCGCAGGCAAGTTGACTCTGAATGGAGGCACTTTTCCCCAAGAAGCCAAACTCAAGAGCCCACTTGGCAGGTGTCATTTTGTAGGGCGCGTTTGGGCCTCTGATGGCAGCCAGGTTAGGAGGAGGGGGCAGCTTTGGTCTGGGAGAAATCCTCGTCCTTATGGAATTTTTGTAGGCAAAAGCCCTGGACGGGCCGCAGGCAAGTTGACTCCGAAAGGAGGCACTTTTCCCCAAGAAGCCAAACTCAAGAGCCCACTTGGCATATGTCATTTTGTAGGGCGCGTTTGGGCCTCCGATGGCAGCCAGGTTTGGAGGAGGGGGCAGCTTTGGTCTGGGAGAAATCCTCGTCCTTATGGAATTTTTGTAGGCAAAAGCCCTGCATGGGCCGCAGGCAAGTTGACTCCGAAAGGAGGCACTTTTCCCCAAGAAGCCAAACTCAAGAGCCCACTTGGCATATGTCATTTTGTAGGGCGCGTTTGGGCCTCCGATGGCAGCCAGGTTTGGAGGAGGGGGCAGCTTTGGTCTGGGAGAAATCCTCGTCCTTATGGAATTTTTGTAGGCAAAAGCCCAGGACGGGCCGCAGGCAAGTTGACTCCGAATGGAGGCACTTTTCCCCAAGAAGCCAAACTCAAGAGCCCACTTGGCAGGTGTCATTTTGTAGGGCGCGTTTGGGCCTCTGATGGCAGCCAGGTTTGGAGGAGGGGGCAGCTTTGGTCTGGGAGAAATCCTCGTCCTTTTGGAATTTTTGTAGGCAAAAGCCCAGGACGTGCCGCAGGCAAGTTGACTCTGAATGGAGGCACTTTTCCCCAAGAAGCCAAACTCAAGAGCCCACTTGGCAGGTGTCATTTTGTAGGGCGCGTTTGGGCCTCTGATGGCAGCCAGGTTAGGAGGAGGGGGCAGCTTTGGTCTGGGAGAAATCCTCGTCCTTATGGAATTTTTGTAGGCAAAAGCCCTGGACGGGCCGCAGGCAAGTTGACTCCGAAAGGAGGCACTTTTCCCCAAGAAGCCAAACTCAAGAGCCCACTTGGCATATGTCATTTTGTAGGGCGCGTTTGGGCCTCCGATGGCAGCCAGGTTTGGAGGAGGGGGCAGCTTTGGTCTGGGAGAAATCCTCGTCCTTATGGAATTTTTGTAGGCAAAAGCCCTGCATGGGCCGCAGGCAAGTTGACTCCGAAAGGAGGCACTTTTCCCCAAGAAGCCAAACTCAAGAGCCCACTTGGCATATGTCATTTTGTAGGGCGCGTTTGGGCCTCCGATGGCAGCCAGGTTTGGAGGAGGGGGCAGCTTTGGTCTGGGAGAAATCCTCGTCCTTATGGAATTTTTGTAGGCAAAAGCCCAGGACGGGCCGCAGGCAAGTTGACTCCGAATGGAGGCACTTTTCCCCAAGAAGCCAAACTCAAGAGCCCACTTGGCAGGTGTCATTTTGTAGGGCGCGTTTGGGCCTCTGATGGCAGCCAGGTTTGGAGGAGGGGGCAGCTTTGGTCTGGGAGAAATCCTCGTCCTTATGGAATTTTTGTAGGCAAAAGCCCTGCATGGGCCGCAGGCAAGTTGACTCCGAAAGGAGGCACTTTTCCCCAAGAAGCCAAACTCAAGAGCCCACTTGGCATATGTCATTTTGTAGGGCGCGTTTGGGCCTCCGATGGCAGCCAGGTTTGGAGGAGGGGGCAGCTTTGGTCTGGGAGAAATCCTCGTCCTTATGGAATTTTTGTAGGCAAAAGCCCAGGACGGGTTGCAGGCAAGTTGACTCCGAATGGAGGCACTTTTCCCCAAGAAGCCAAACTCAAGAGCCCACTTGGCAGATGTCATTTTGTAGGGCGCGTTTGGGCCTCTGATGGCAGCCAGGTTAGGAGGAGGGGGCAGCTTTGGTCTGGGAGAAATCCTCGTCCTTATGGAATTTTTGTAGGCAAAAGCCCAGGACGGGCTGCAGGCAAGTTGACTCCGAATGGAGGCACTTTTCCCCAAGAAGCCAAACTCAAGAGCCCACTTGGCAGGTGTCATTTTGTAGGGCGCGTTTGGGCCTCTGATGGCAGCCAGGTTAGGAGGAGGGGGCAGCTTTGGTCTGGGAGAAATCCTCGTCCTTATGGAATTTTTGTAGGCAAAAGCCCTTGTCGGGCTGCAGGCAACTTAGGCATGTTGGCTTTGAAAGGAGGCACTTTTCCCCAAGAAGCCAAACTCAAGAACCCACAATGCAGATGTCATTTTGTAGGGCGCGTTTGGGCCTCCGATGGCAGCCAGGTTTGGAGGAGGGGGCAGCTTTGGTCTGGGAGAAATCCTCGTCCTTATGGAATTTTTGTAGGCAAAAGCCCTGGACGGGCCGCAGGCAAGTTGACTCCGAATGGAGGCACGTTTCCCCATGAAGCCAAACTCAAGAGCCCACTTGGCAGGTGTCATTTTGTAGGGCGCGTTTGGGCCTCTGATGGCAGCCAGGTTAGGAGGAGGGGGCGGCTTTGGTCTGGGAGAAATCCTCGTCCTTATGGAATTTTTGTAGGCAAAAGCCCAGGACGGGCTGCAGGCAAGTTAGGCATGTTGGCTTTGAAAGGAGGCACTTTTCCCCAAGAAGCCAAACTCAAGAGCCCACTTGGCATATGTCATTTTGTAGGGCGCGTTTGGGCCTCCGATGGCAGCCAGGTTTGGAGGAGGGGGCAGCTTTGGTCTGGGAGAAATCCTCGTCCTTATGGAATTTTTGTAGGCAAAAGCCCAGGACGGGCCGCAGGCAAGTTGACTCCGAATGGAGGCACTTTTCCCCAAGAAGCCAAACTCAAGAGCCCACTTGGCAGGTGTCATTTTGTAGGGCGCGTTTGGGCCTCTGATGGCAGCCAGGTTTGGAGGAGGGGGCAGCTTTGGTCTGGGAGAAATCCTCGTCCTTTTGGAATTTTTGTAGGCAAAAGCCCAGGACGTGCCGCAGGCAAGTTGACTCTGAATGGAGGCACTTTTCCCCAAGAAGCCAAACTCAAGAGCCCACTTGGCAGGTGTCATTTTGTAGGGCGCGTTTGGGCCTCTGATGGCAGCCAGGTTAGGAGGAGGGGGCAGCTTTGGTCTGGGAGAAATCCTCGTCCTTATGGAATTTTTGTAGGCAAAAGCCCTGGACGGGCCGCAGGCAAGTTGACTCCGAAAGGAGGCACTTTTCCCCAAGAAGCCAAACTCAAGAGCCCACTTGGCATATGTCATTTTGTAGGGCGCGTTTGGGCCTCCGATGGCAGCCAGGTTTGGAGGAGGGGGCAGCTTTGGTCTGGGAGAAATCCTCGTCCTTATGGAATTTTTGTAGGCAAAAGCCCTGCATGGGCCGCAGGCAAGTTGACTCCGAAAGGAGGCACTTTTCCCCAAGAAGCCAAACTCAAGAATCCACAATGCAGATGTCATTTTGTAGGGCGCGTTTGGGCCTCCGATGGCAGCCAGGTTTGGAGGAGGGGGCAGCTTTGGTCTGGGAGAAATCCTCGTCCTTATGGAATTTTTGTAGGCAAAAGCCCAGGACGGGTTGCAGGCAAGTTGACTCCGAATGGAGGCACTTTTCCCCAAGAAGCCAAACTCAAGAGCCCACTTGGCAGATGTCATTTTGTAGGGCGCGTTTGGGCCTCTGATGGCAGCCAGGTTAGGAGGAGGGGGCAGCTTTGGTCTGGGAGAAATCCTCGTCCTTATGGAATTTTTGTAGGCAAAAGCCCAGGACGGGTTGCAGGCAAGTTGACTCCGAATGGAGGCACTTTTCCCCAAGAAGCCAAACTCAAGAGCCCACTTGGCAGATGTCATTTTGTAGGGCGCGTTTGGGCCTCTGATGGCAGCCAGGTTAGGAGGAGGGGGCAGCTTTGGTCTGGGAGAAATCCTCGTCCTTATGGAATTTTTGTAGGCAAAAGCCCAGGACGGGCTGCAGGCAAGTTGACTCCGAATGGAGGCACTTTTCCCCAAGAAGCCAAACTCAAGAGCCCACTTGGCAGGTGTCATTTTGTAGGGCGCGTTTGGGCCTCTGATGGCAGCCAGGTTAGGAGGAGGGGGCAGCTTTGGTCTGGGAGAAATCCTCGTCCTTATGGAATTTTTGTAGGCAAAAGCCCTTGTCGGGCTGCAGGCAACTTAGGCATGTTGGCTTTGAAAGGAGGCACTTTTCCCCAAGAAGCCAAACTCAAGAACCCACAATGCAGATGTCATTTTGTAGGGCGCGTTTGGGCCTCCGATGGCAGCCAGGTTTGGAGGAGGGGGCAGCTTTGGTCTGGGAGAAATCCTCGTCCTTATGGAATTTTTGTAGGCAAAAGCCCTGGACGGGCCGCAGGCAAGTTGACTCCGAATGGAGGCACGTTTCCCCATGAAGCCAAACTCAAGAGCCCACTTGGCAGGTGTCATTTTGTAGGGCGCGTTTGGGCCTCTGATGGCAGCCAGGTTAGGAGGAGGGGGCGGCTTTGGTCTGGGAGAAATCCTCGTCCTTATGGAATTTTTGTAGGCAAAAGCCCAGGACGGGCTGCAGGCAAGTTAGGCATGTTGGCTTTGAAAGGAGGCACTTTTCCCCAAGAAGCCAAACTCAAGAGCCCACTTGGCAGGTGTCATTTTGTAGGGCGCGTTTGGGCCTCCGATGGCAGCCAGGTTTGGAGGAGGGGGCAGCTTTGGTCTGGGAGAAATCCTCGTCCTTATGGAATTTTTGTAGGCAAAAGCCCAGGACGGGCCGCAGGCAAGTTGACTCCGAATGGAGGCACTTTTCCCCAAGAAGCCAAACTCAAGAGCCCACTTGGCAGGTGTCATTTTGTAGGGCGCGTTTGGGCCTCTGATGGCAGCCAGGTTTGGAGGAGGGGGCAGCTTTGGTCTGGGAGAAATCCTCGTCCTTTTGGAATTTTTGTAGGCAAAAGCCCAGGACGTGCCGCAGGCAAGTTGACTCTGAATGGAGGCACTTTTCCCCAAGAAGCCAAACTCAAGAGCCCACTTGGCAGGTGTCATTTTGTAGGGCGCGTTTGGGCCTCTGATGGCAGCCAGGTTAGGAGGAGGGGGCAGCTTTGGTCTGGGAGAAATCCTCGTCCTTATGGAATTTTTGTAGGCAAAAGCCCTGGACGGGCCGCAGGCAAGTTGACTCCGAAAGGAGGCACTTTTCCCCAAGAAGCCAAACTCAAGAGCCCACTTGGCATATGTCATTTTGTAGGGCGCGTTTGGGCCTCCGATGGCAGCCAGGTTTGGAGGAGGGGGCAGCTTTGGTCTGGGAGAAATCCTCGTCCTTATGGAATTTTTGTAGGCAAAAGCCCTGCATGGGCCGCAGGCAAGTTGACTCCGAAAGGAGGCACTTTTCCCCAAGAAGCCAAACTCAAGAATCCACAATGCAGATGTCATTTTGTAGGGCGCGTTTGGGCCTCCGATGGCAGCCAGGTTTGGAGGAGGGGGCAGCTTTGGTCTGGGAGAAATCCTCGTCCTTATGGAATTTTTGTAGGCAAAAGCCCAGGACGGGTTGCAGGCAAGTTGACTCCGAATGGAGGCACTTTTCCCCAAGAAGCCAAACTCAAGAGCCCACTTGGCAGATGTCATTTTGTAGGGCGCGTTTGGGCCTCTGATGGCAGCCAGGTTAGGAGGAGGGGGCAGCTTTGGTCTGGGAGAAATCCTCGTCCTTATGGAATTTTTGTAGGCAAAAGCCCAGGACGGGCTGCAGGCAAGTTGACTCCGAATGGAGGCACTTTTCCCCAAGAAGCCAAACTCAAGAGCCCACTTGGCAGGTGTCATTTTGTAGGGCGCGTTTGGGCCTCTGATGGCAGCCAGGTTTGGAGGAGGGGGCAGCTTTGGTCTGGGAGAAATCCTCGTCCTTATGGAATTTTTGTAGGCAAAAGCCCTGCATGGGCCGCAGGCAAGTTGACTCCGAAAGGAGGCACTTTTCCCCAAGAAGCCAAACTCAAGAGCCCACTTGGCATATGTCATTTTGTAGGGCGCGTTTGGGCCTCCGATGGCAGCCAGGTTTGGAGGAGGGGGCAGCTTTGGTCTGGGAGAAATCCTCGTCCTTATGGAATTTTTGTAGGCAAAAGCCCAGGACGGGCTGCAGGCAAGTTGACTCCGAATGGAGGCACTTTTCCCCAAGAAGCCAAACTCAAGAGCCCACTTGGCAGATGTCATTTTGTAGGGCGCGTTTGGGCCTCTGATGGCAGCCAGGTTAGGAGGAGGGGGCAGCTTTGGTCTGGGAGAAATCCTCGTCCTTATGGAATTTTTGTAGGCAAAAGCCCAGGACGGGCTGCAGGCAAGTTGACTCCGAATGGAGGCACTTTTCCCCAAGAAGCCAAACTCAAGAGCCCACTTGGCAGGTGTCATTTTGTAGGGCGCGTTTGGGCCTCTGATGGCAGCCAGGTTTGGAGGAGGGGGCAGCTTTGGTCTGGGAGAAATCCTCGTCCTTATGGAATTTTTGTAGGCAAAAGCCCTTGTCGGGCTGCAGGCAACTTAGGCATGTTGGCTTTGAAAGGAGGCACTTTTCCCCAAGAAGCCAAACTCAAGAACCCACAATGCAGATGTCATTTTGTAGGGCGCGTTTGGGCCTCCGATGGCAGCCAGGTTTGGAGGAGGGGGCAGCTTTGGTCTGGGAGAAATCCTCGTCCTTATGGAATTTTTGTAGGCAAAAGCCCTGGACGGGCCGCAGGCAAGTTGACTCCGAATGGAGGCACGTTTCCCCATGAAGCCAAACTCAAGAGCCCACTTGGCAGGTGTCATTTTGTAGGGCGCGTTTGGGCCTCTGATGGCAGCCAGGTTAGGAGGAGGGGGCGGCTTTGGTCTGGGAGAAATCCTCGTCCTTATGGAATTTTTGTAGGCAAAAGCCCAGGACGGGCTGCAGGCAAGTTAGGCATGTTGGCTTTGAAAGGAGGCACTTTTCCCCAAGAAGCCAAACTCAAGAGCCCACTTGGCATATGTCATTTTGTAGGGCGCGTTTGGGCCTCCGATGGCAGCCAGGTTTGGAGGAGGGGGCAGCTTTGGTCTGGGAGAAATCCTCGTCCTTATGGAATTTTTGTAGGCAAAAGCCCAGGACGGGCCGCAGGCAAGTTGACTCCGAATGGAGGCACTTTTCCCCAAGAAGCCAAACTCAAGAGCCCACTTGGCAGGTGTCATTTTGTAGGGCGCGTTTGGGCCTCTGATGGCAGCCAGGTTTGGAGGAGGGGGCAGCTTTGGTCTGGGAGAAATCCTCGTCCTTTTGGAATTTTTGTAGGCAAAAGCCCAGGACGTGCCGCAGGCAAGTTGACTCTGAATGGAGGCACTTTTCCCCAAGAAGCCAAACTCAAGAGCCCACTTGGCAGGTGTCATTTTGTAGGGCGCGTTTGGGCCTCTGATGGCAGCCAGGTTAGGAGGAGGGGGCAGCTTTGGTCTGGGAGAAATCCTCGTCCTTATGGAATTTTTGTAGGCAAAAGCCCTGGACGGGCCGCAGGCAAGTTGACTCCGAAAGGAGGCACTTTTCCCCAAGAAGCCAAACTCAAGAGCCCACTTGGCATATGTCATTTTGTAGGGCGCGTTTGGGCCTCCGATGGCAGCCAGGTTTGGAGGAGGGGGCAGCTTTGGTCTGGGAGAAATCCTCGTCCTTATGGAATTTTTGTAGGCAAAAGCCCTGCATGGGCCGCAGGCAAGTTGACTCCGAAAGGAGGCACTTTTCCCCAAGAAGCCAAACTCAAGAATCCACAATGCAGATGTCATTTTGTAGGGCGCGTTTGGGCCTCCGATGGCAGCCAGGTTTGGAGGAGGGGGCAGCTTTGGTCTGGGAGAAATCCTCGTCCTTATGGAATTTTTGTAGGCAAAAGCCCAGGACGGGCCGCAGGCAAGTTGACTCCGAATGGAGGCACTTTTCCCCAAGAAGCCAAACTCAAGAGCCCACTTGGCAGGTGTCATTTTGTAGGGCGCGTTTGGGCCTCTGATGGCAGCCAGGTTTGGAGGAGGGGGCAGCTTTGGTCTGGGAGAAATCCTCGTCCTTATGGAATTTTTGTAGGCAAAAGCCCTGCATGGGCCGCAGGCAAGTTGACTCCGAAAGGAGGCACTTTTCCCCAAGAAGCCAAACTCAAGAGCCCACTTGGCATATGTCATTTTGTAGGGCGCGTTTGGGCCTCCGATGGCAGCCAGGTTTGGAGGAGGGGGCAGCTTTGTTCTGGGAGAAATCCTCGTCCTTATGGAATTTTTGTAGGCAAAAGCCCAGGACGGGTTGCAGGCAAGTTGACTCCGAATGGAGGCACTTTTCCCCAAGAAGCCAAACTCAAGAGCCCACTTGGCAGATGTCATTTTGTAGGGCGCGTTTGGGCCTCTGATGGCAGCCAGGTTAGGAGGAGGGGGCAGCTTTGGTCTGGGAGAAATCCTCGTCCTTATGGAATTTTTGTAGGCAAAAGCCCAGGACGGGCTGCAGGCAAGTTGACTCCGAATGGAGGCACTTTTCCCCAAGAAGCCAAACTCAAGAGCCCACTTGGCAGGTGTCATTTTGTAGGGCGCGTTTGGGCCTCTGATGGCAGCCAGGTTAGGAGGAGGGGGCAGCTTTGGTCTGGGAGAAATCCTCGTCCTTATGGAATTTTTGTAGGCAAAAGCCCTGCATGGGCCGCAGGCAAGTTGACTCCGAAAGGAGGCACTTTTCCCCAAGAAGCCAAACTCAAGAGCCCACTTGGCATATGTCATTTTGTAGGGCGCGTTTGGGCCTCCGATGGCAGCCAGGTTTGGAGGAGGGGGCAGCTTTGGTCTGGGAGAAATCCTCGTCCTTATGGAATTTTTGTAGGCAAAAGCCCTGCATGGGCCGCAGGCAAGTTGACTCCGAAAGGAGGCACTTTTCCCCAAGAAGCCAAACTCAAGAATCCACAATGCAGATGTCATTTTGTAGGGCGCGTTTGGGCCTCCGATGGCAGCCAGGTTTGGAGGAGGGGGCAGCTTTGGTCTGGGAGAAATCCTCGTCCTTATGGAATTTTTGTAGGCAAAAGCCCAGGACGGGCTGCAGGCAAGTTGACTCCGAATGGAGGCACTTTTCCCCAAGAAGCCAAACTCAAGAGCCCACTTGGCAGATGTCATTTTGTAGGGCGCGTTTGGGCCTCCGATGGCAGCCAGGTTAGGAGGAGGGGGCAGCTTTGGTCTGGGAGAAATCCTCGTCCTTATGGAATTTTTGTAGGCAAAAGCCCTGCATGGGCCGCAGGCAAGTTGACTCCGAAAGGAGGCACTTTTCCCCAAGAAGCCAAACTCAAGAGCCCACTTGGCATATGTCATTTTGTAGGGCGCGTTTGGGCCTCCGATGGCAGCCAGGTTTGGAGGAGGGGGCAGCTTTGGTCTGGGAGAAATCCTCGTCCTTATGGAATTTTTGTAGGCAAAAGCCCAGGACGGGCTGCAGGCAAGTTGACTCCGAATGGAGGCACTTTTCCCCAAGAAGCCAAACTCAAGAGCCCACTTGGCAGATGTCATTTTGTAGGGCGCGTTTGGGCCTCTGATGGCAGCCAGGTTAGGAGGAGGGGGCAGCTTTGGTCTGGGAGAAATCCTCGTCCTTATGGAATTTTTGTAGGCAAAAGCCCAGGACGGGCTGCAGGCAAGTTAGGCATGTTGACTTTGAAAGGAGGCACTTTTCCCCAAGAAGCCAAACTCAAGAACCCACAATGCAGATGTCATTTTGTAGGGCGCGTTTGGGCCTCCGATGGCAGCCAGGTTTGGAGGAGGGGGCAGCTTTGGTCTGGGAGAAATCCTCGTGCTTATGGAATTTTTATAGGAAAAAGCCCAGGACGGGCCGCAGGCAAGTTGACTCCGAATGGAGGCACTTTTCCCCAAGAAGCCAAACTCAAGAGCCCACTTGGCAGGTGTCATTTTGTAGGGCGCGTTTGAGCCTCTGATGGCAGCCAGGTTTGGAGGAGGGGGCAGCTTTGGTCTGGGAGAAATCCTCGTCCTTATGGAATTTTTGTAGGCAAAAGCCCTGCATGGGCCGCAGGCAAGTTGACTCCGAAAGGAGGCACTTTTCCCCAAGAAGCCAAACTCAAGAGCCCACTTGGCATATGTCATTTTGTAGGGCGCGTTTGGGCCTCCGATGGCAGCCAGGTTTGGAGGAGGTGGCAGCTTTGGTCTGGGAGAAATCCTCGTCCTTATGGAATTTTTGTAGGCAAAAGCCCAGGACGGGCTGCAGGCAAGTTGACTCCGAATGGAGGCACTTTTCCCCAAGAAGCCAAACTCAAGAGCCCACTTGGCAGATGTCAATTTGTACGGCGCGTTTGGGCCTCTGATGGCAGCCAGGTTTGGAGGAGGGGGCAGCTTTGGTCTGGGAGAAATCCTCGTCCTTATGGAATTTTTGTAGGCAAAAGCCCAGGACGGGCTGCAGGCAAGTTGACTCCGAAAGGAGGCACTTTTCCCCAAGAAGCCAAACTCAAGAGCCCACTTGGCAGGTGTCATTTTGTAGGGCGCGTTTGGGCCTCTGATGGCAGCCAGGTTTGGAGGAGGGGGCAGCTTTGGTCTGGGAGAAATCCTCCTCCTTATGGAATTTTTGTAGGCAAAAGCCCAGGACGGGCTGCAGGCACGTTGACTCCGAATGGAGGCACTTTTCCCCAAGAAGCCAAACTCAAGAGCCCACTTGGCAGATGTCATTTTGTAGGGCGCGTTTGGGCCTCTGATGGCAGCCAGGTTAGGAGGAGGGGGCAGCTTTGGTCTGGGAGAAATCCTCGTCCTTATGGAATTTTTGTAGGCAAAAGCCCTGGAAGGGCTGCAGGCAAGTTAGGCATGTTGGATTTGAAAGGAGGCACTTTTCCCCAAGAAGCCAAACTCAAGAACCCACAATGCAGATGTCATTTTGTAGGGCGCGTTTGGGCCTCCGATGGCAGCCAGGTTTGTAGGAGGGGGCAGCTTTGGTCTGGGAGAAATCCTCGTCCTTATGGAATTTTTGTAGGCAAAAGCCCAGGACGGGCCGCAGGCAAGTTGACTCCGAATGGAGGCACTTTTCCCCAAGAAGCCAAACTCAAGAGCCCACTTGGCAGGTGTCATTTTGTAGGGCGCATTTGGGCCTCTGATGGCAGCCAGGTTTGGAGGAGGGGGCAGCTTTGGTCTGGGAGAAATCCTCGTCCTTATGGAATTTTTGTAGGCAAAAGCCCAGGACGGGCTGCAGGCAAGTTGACTCCGAAAGGAGGCACTTTTCCCCAAGAAGCCAAACTCAAGAGCCCACTTGGCAGGTGTCATTTTGTAGGGCGCGTTTGGGCCTCTGATGGCAGCCAGGTTTGGAGGAGGGGGCAGCTTTGGTCTGGGAGAAATCCTCCTCCTTATGGAATTTTTGTAGGCAAAAGCCCAGGACGGGCTGCAGGCACGTTGACTCCGAATGGAGGCACTTTTCCCCAAGAAGCCAAACTCAAGAGCCCACTTGGCAGATGTCATTTTGTAGGGCGCGTTTGGGCCTCTGATGGCAGCCAGGTTAGGAGGAGGGGGCAGCTTTGGTCTGGGAGAAATCCTCGTCCTTATGGAATTTTTGTAGGCAAAAGCCCTGGAAGGGCTGCAGGCAAGTTAGGCATGTTGGATTTGAAAGGAGGCACTTTTCCCCAAGAAGCCAAACTCAAGAACCCACAATGCAGATGTCATTTTGTAGGGCGCGTTTGGGCCTCCGATGGCAGCCAGGTTTGTAGGAGGGGGCAGCTTTGGTCTGGGAGAAATCCTCGTCCTTATGGAATTTTTGTAGGCAAAAGCCCAGGACGGGCCGCAGGCAAGTTGACTCCGAATGGAGGCACTTTTCCCCAAGAAGCCAAACTCAAGAGCCCACTTGGCAGGTGTCATTTTGTAGGGCGCATTTGGGCCTCTGATGGCAGCCAGGTTTGGAGGAGGGGGCAGCTTTGGTCTGGGAGAAATCCTCGTCCTTATGGAATTTTTGTAGGCAAAAGCCCTGCATGGGCCGCAGGCAAGTTGACTCCGAAAGGAGGCACTTTTCCCCAAGAAGCCAAACTCAAGAGCCCACTTGGCATATGTCATTTTGTAGGGCGCGTTTGGGCCTCCGATGGCAGCCAGGTTTGGAGGAGGGGGCAGCTTTGTTCTGGGAGAAATCCTCGTCCTTATGGAATTTTTGTAGGCAAAAGCCCAGGACGGGCTGCAGGCAAGTTGACTCCGAATGGAGGCACTTTTCCCCAAGAAGCCAAACTCAAGAGCCCACATGGCAGATGTCATTTTGTAGGGCGCGTTTGGGCCTCTGATGGCAGCCAGGTTAGGAGGAGGGGGCAGCTTTGGTCTGGGAGAAATCCTCGTCCTTATGGAATTTTTGTAGGCAAAAGCCCAGGACGGGCTGCAGGCAAGTTAGGCATGTTGGCTTTGAAAGGAGGCACTTTTCCCCAAGAAGCCAAACTCAAGAACCCACAATGCAGATGTCATTTTGTAGGGCGCGTTTGGGCCTCCGATGGCAGCCAGGTTTGGAGGAGGGGGCAGCTTTGGTCTGGGAGAAATCCTCGTCCTTATGGAATTTTTGTAGGCAAAAGCCCAGGACGGGCCGCAGGCAAGTTGACTCCGAATGGAGGCACTTTTCCCCAAGAAGCCAAACTCAAGAGCCCACTTGGCAGGTGTCATTTTGTAGGGCGCGTTTGGGCCTCTGATGGCAGCCAGGTTTGGAGGAGGGGGCAGCTTTGGTCTGGGAGAAATCCTCGTCCTTATGGAATTTTTGTAGGCAAAAGCCCTGCATGGGCCGCAGGCAAGTTGACTCCGAAAGGAGGCACTTTTCCCCAAGAAGCCAAACTCAAGAGCCCACTTGGCATATGTCATTTTGTAGGGCGCGTTTGGGCCTCCGATGGCAGCCAGGTTTGGAGGAGGGGGCAGCTTTGGTCTGGGAGAAATCCTCGTCCTTATGGAATTTTTGTAGGCAAAAGCCCAGGACGGGCTGCAGGCAAGTTGACTCCGAATGGAGGCACTTTTCCCCAAGAAGCCAAACTCAAGAGCCCACTTGGCAGATGTCATTTTGTAGGGCGCGTTTGGGCCTCTGATGGCAGCCAGGTTAGGAGGAGGGGGCGGCTTTGGTCTGGGAGAAATCCTCGTCCTTATGGAATTTTTGTAGGCAAAAGCCCTGGACGGGCTGCAGGCAAGTTAGGCATGTTGGCTTTGAAAGGAGGCACTTTTCCCCAAGAAGCCAAACTCAAGAGCCCACTTGGCATATGTCATTTTGTAGGGCGCGTTTGGGCCTCCGATGGCAGCCAGGTTTGGAGGAGGGGGCAGCTTTGTTCTGGGAGAAATCCTCGTCCTTATGGAATTTTTGTAGGCAAAAGCCCAGGACGGGTTGCAGGCAAGTTGACTCCGAATGGAGGCACTTTTCCCCAAGAAGCCAAACTCAAGAGCCCACTTGGCAGATGTCATTTTGTAGGGCGCGTTTGGGCCTCTGATGGCAGCCAGGTTAGGAGGAGGGGGCAGCTTTGGTCTGGGAGAAATCCTCGTCCTTATGGAATTTTTGTAGGCAAAAGCCCAGGACGGGCTGCAGGCAAGTTGACTCCGAATGGAGGCACTTTTCCCCAAGAAGCCAAACTCAAGAGCCCACTTGGCAGGTGTCATTTTGTAGGGCGCGTTTGGGCCTCTGATGGCAGCCAGGTTAGGAGGAGGGGGCAGCTTTGGTCTGGGAGAAATCCTCGTCCTTATGGAATTTTTGTAGGCAAAAGCCCTGCATGGGCCGCAGGCAAGTTGACTCCGAAAGGAGGCACTTTTCCCCAAGAAGCCAAACTCAAGAGCCCACTTGGCATATGTCATTTTGTAGGGCGCGTTTGGGCCTCCGATGGCAGCCAGGTTTGGAGGAGGGGGCAGCTTTGGTCTGGGAGAAATCCTCGTCCTTATGGAATTTTTGTAGGCAAAAGCCCTGCATGGGCCGCAGGCAAGTTGACTCCGAAAGGAGGCACTTTTCCCCAAGAAGCCAAACTCAAGAATCCACAATGCAGATGTCATTTTGTAGGGCGCGTTTGGGCCTCCGATGGCAGCCAGGTTTGGAGGAGGGGGCAGCTTTGGTCTGGGAGAAATCCTCGTCCTTATGGAATTTTTGTAGGCAAAAGCCCAGGACGGGCTGCAGGCAAGTTGACTCCGAATGGAGGCACTTTTCCCCAAGAAGCCAAACTCAAGAGCCCACTTGGCAGATGTCATTTTGTAGGGCGCGTTTGGGCCTCTGATGGCAGCCAGGTTAGGAGGAGGGGGCAGCTTTGGTCTGGGAGAAATCCTCGTCCTTATGGAATTTTTGTAGGCAAAAGCCCTGCATGGGCCGCAGGCAAGTTGACTCCGAAAGGAGGCACTTTTCCCCAAGAAGCCAAACTCAAGAGCCCACTTGTCATATGTCATTTTGTAGGGCGCGTTTGGGCCTCCGATGGCAGCCAGGTTTGGAGGAGGGGGCAGCTTTGGTCTGGGAGAAATCCTCGTCCTTATGGAATTTTTGTAGGCAAAAGCCCAGGACGGGCTGCAGGCAAGTTGACTCCGAATGGAGGCACTTTTCCCCAAGAAGCCAAACTCAAGAGCCCACTTGGCAGATGTCATTTTGTAGGGCGCGTTTGGGCCTCTGATGGCAGCCAGGTTAGGAGGAGGGGGCAGCTTTGGTCTGGGAGAAATCCTCGTCCTTATGGAATTTTTGTAGGCAAAAGCCCAGGACGGGCTGCAGGCAAGTTAGGCATGTTGACTTTGAAAGGAGGCACTTTTCCCCAAGAAGCCAAACTCAAGAACCCACAATGCAGATGTCATTTTGTAGGGCGCGTTTGGGCCTCCGATGGCAGCCAGGTTTGGAGGAGGGGGCAGCTTTGGTCTGGGAGAAATCCTCGTGCTTATGGAATTTTTATAGGCAAAAGCCCAGGACGGGCCGCAGGCAAGTTGACTCCGAATGGAGGCACTTTTCCCCAAGAAGCCAAACTCAAGAGCCCACTTGGCAGGTGTCATTTTGTAGGGCGCGTTTGAGCCTCTGATGGCAGCCAGGTTTGGAGGAGGGGGCAGCTTTGGTCTGGGAGAAATCCTCGTCCTTATGGAATTTTTGTAGGCAAAAGCCCTGCATGGGCCGCAGGCAAGTTGACTCCGAAAGGAGGCACTTTTCCCCAAGAAGCCAAACTCAAGAGCCCACTTGGCATATGTCATTTTGTAGGGCGCGTTTGGGCCTCCGATGGCAGCCAGGTTTGGAGGAGGTGGCAGCTTTGGTCTGGGAGAAATCCTCGTCCTTATGGAATTTTTGTAGGCAAAAGCCCAGGACGGGCTGCAGGCAAGTTGACTCCGAATGGAGGCACTTTTCCCCAAGAAGCCAAACTCAAGAGCCCACTTGGCAGATGTCAATTTGTACGGCGCGTTTGGGCCTCTGATGGCAGCCAGGTTTGGAGGAGGGGGCAGCTTTGGTCTGGGAGAAATCCTCGTCCTTATGGAATTTTTGTAGGCAAAAGCCCAGGACGGGCTGCAGGCAAGTTGACTCCGAATGGAGGCACTTTTCCCCAAGAAGCCAAACTCAAGAGCCCACTTGGCAGGTGTCATTTTGTAGGGCGCGTTTGGGCCTCTGATGGCAGCCAGGTTTGGAGGAGGGGGCAGCTTTGGTCTGGGAGAAATCCTCGTCCTTATGGAATTTTTGTAGGCAAAAGCCCAGGACGGGCTGCAGGCACGTTGACTCCGAATGGAGGCACTTTTCCCCAAGAAGCCAAACTCAAGAGCCCACTTGGCAGATGTCATTTTGTAGGGCGCGTTTGGGCCTCTGATGGCAGCCAGGTTAGGAGGAGGGGGCAGCTTTGGTCTGGGAGAAATCCTCGTCCTTATGGAATTTTTGTAGGCAAAAGCCCTGGAAGGGCTGCAGGCAAGTTAGGCATGTTGGATTTGAAAGGAGGCACTTTTCCCCAAGAAGCCAAACTCAAGAACCCACAATGCAGATGTCATTTTGTAGGGCGCGTTTGGGCCTCCGATGGCAGCCAGGTTTGTAGGAGGGGGCAGCTTTGGTCTGGGAGAAATCCTCGTCCTTATGGAATTTTTGTAGGCAAAAGCCCAGGACGGGCCGCAGGCAAGTTGACTCCGAATGGAGGCACTTTTCCCCAAGAAGCCAAACTCAAGAGCCCACTTGGCAGGTGTCATTTTGTAGGGCGCATTTGGGCCTCTGATGGCAGCCAGGTTTGGAGGAGGGGGCAGCTTTGGTCTGGGAGAAATCCTCGTCCTTATGGAATTTTTGTAGGCAAAAGCCCTGCATGGGCCGCAGGCAAGTTGACTCCGAAAGGAGGCACTTTTCCCCAAGAAGCCAAACTCAAGAGCCCACTTGGCATATGTCATTTTGTAGGGCGCGTTTGGGCCTCCGATGGCAGCCAGGTTTGGAGGAGGGGGCAGCTTTGGTCTGGGAGAAATCCTCGTCCTTATGGAATTTTTGTAGGCAAAAGCCCAGGACGGGCTGCAGGCAAGTTGACTCCGAATGGAGGCACTTTTCCCCAAGAAGCCAAACTCAAGAGCCCACATGGCAGATGTCATTTTGTAGGGCGCGTTTGGGCCTCTGATGGCAGCCAGGTTAGGAGGAGGGGGCAGCTTTGGTCTGGGAGAAATCCTCGTCCTTATGGAATTTTTGTAGGCAAAAGCCCAGGACGGGCTGCAGGCAAGTTAGGCATGTTGGCTTTGAAAGGAGGCACTTTTCCCCAAGAAGCCAAACTCAAGAACCCACAATGCAGATGTCATTTTGTAGGGCGCGTTTGGGCCTCCGATGGCAGCCAGGTTTGGAGGAGGGGGCAGCTTTGGTCTGGGAGAAATCCTCGTCCTTATGGAATTTTTGTAGGCAAAAGCCCAGGACGGGCCGCAGGCAAGTTGACTCCGAATGGAGGCACTTTTCCCCAAGAAGCCAAACTCAAGAGCCCACTTGGCAGGTGTCATTTTGTAGGGCGCGTTTGGGCCTCTGATGGCAGCCAGGTTTGGAGGAGGGGGCAGCTTTGGTCTGGGAGAAATCCTCGTCCTTATGGAATTTTTGTAGGCAAAAGCCCTGCATGGGCCGCAGGCAAGTTGACTCCGAAAGGAGGCACTTTTCCCCAAGAAGCCAAACTCAAGAGCCCACTTGGCATATGTCATTTTGTAGGGCGCGTTTGGGCCTCCGATGGCAGCCAGGTTTGGAGGAGGGGGCAGCTTTGGTCTGGGAGAAATCCTCGTCCTTATGGAATTTTTGTAGGCAAAAGCCCAGGACGGGCTGCAGGCAAGTTGACTCCGAATGGAGGCACTTTTCCCCAAGAAGCCAAACTCAAGAGCCCACTTGGCAGATGTCATTTTGTAGGGCGCGTTTGGGCCTCTGATGGCAGGCAGGTTAGGAGGAGGGGGCGGCTTTGGTCTGGGAGAAATCCTCGTCCTTATGGAATTTTTGTAGGCAAAAGCCCAGGACGGGCTGCAGGCAAGTTAGGCATGTTGGCTTTGAAAGGAGGCACTTTTCCCCAAGAAGCCAAACTCAAGAGCCCACTTGGCATATGTCATTTTGTAGGGCGCGTTTGGGCCTCCGATGGCAGCCAGGTTTGGAGGAGGGGGCAGCTTTGGTCTGGGAGAAATCCTCGTCCTTATGGAATTTTTGTAGGCAAAAGCCCAGGACGGGCTGCAGGCAAGTTGACTCCGAATGGAGGCACTTTTCCCCAAGAAGCCAAACTCAAGAGCCCACTTGGCAGATGTCAATTTGTACGGCGCGTTTGGGCCTCTGATGGCAGCCAGGTTTGGAGGAGGGGGCAGCTTTGGTCTGGGAGAAATCCTCGTCCTTATGGAATTTTTGTAGGCAAAAGCCCAGGACGTGCCGCAGGCAAGTTGACTCCGAATGGAGGCACTTTTCCCCAAGAAGCCAAACTCAAGAGCCCACTTGGCAGATGTCATTTTGTAGGGCGCGTTTGGGCCTCTGATGGCAGCCAGGTTTGGAGGAGGGGGCAGCTTTGGTCTGGGAGAAATCCTCGTCCTTATGGAATTTTTGTAGGCAAAAGCCCAGGACGGGCCGCAGGCAAGTTGACTCCGAAAGGAGGCACTTTTCCCCAAGAAGCCAAACTCAAGAGCCCACTTGGCATATGTCATTTTGTAGGGCGCGTTTGGGCCTCCGATGGCAGCCAGGTTTGGAGGAGGGGGCAGCTTTGGTCTGGGAGAAATCCTCGTCCTTATGGAATTTTTGTAGGCAAAAGCCCTGCATGGGCCGCAGGCAGGTTGACTCCGAAAGGAGGCACTTTTCCACAAGAAGCCAAACTCAAGAATCCACAATGCAGATGTCATTTTGTAGGGCGCGTTTGGGCCTCCGATGGCAGCCAGGTTTGGAGGAGGGGGCAGCTTTGGTCTGGGAGAAATCCTCGTCCTTATGGAATTTTTGTAGGCAAAAGCCCAGGACGGGCTGCAGGCAAGTTGACTCCGAATGGAGGCACTTTTCCCCAAGAAGCCAAACTCAAGAGCCCACTTGGCAGATGTCATTTTGTAGGGCGCGTTTGGGCCTCTGATGGCAGCCAGGTTAGGAGGAGGGGGCAGCTTTGGTCTGGGAGAAATCCTCGTCCTTATGGAATTTTTGTAGGCAAAAGCCCTGCATGGGCCGCAGGCAAGTTGACTCCGAAAGGAGGCACTTTTCCCCAAGAAGCCAAACTCAAGAGCCCACTTGGCATATGTCATTTTGTAGGGCGCGTTTGGGCCTCCGATGGCAGCCAGGTTTGGAGGAGGGGGCAGCTTTGGTCTGGGAGAAATCCTCGTCCTTATGGAATTTTTGTAGGCAAAAGCCCAGGACGGGCTGCAGGCAAGTTGACTCCGAATGGAGGCACTTTTCCCCAAGAAGCCAAACTCAAGAGCCCACTTGGCAGATGTCATTTTGTAGGGCGCGTTTGGGCCTCTGATGGCAGCCAGGTTTGGAGGAGGGGGCAGCTTTGGTCTGGGAGAAATCCTCGTCCTTTTGGAATTTTTGTAGGCAAAAGCCCAGGACGTGCCGCAGGCAAGTTGACTCTGAATGGAGGCACTTTTCCCCAAGAAGCCAAACTCAAGAGCCCACTTGGCAGGTGTCATTTTGTAGGGCGCGTTTGGGCCTCTGATGGCAGCCAGGTTAGGAGGAGGGGGCAGCTTTGGTCTGGGAGAAATCCTCGTCCTTATGGAATTTTTGTAGGCAAAAGCCCTGGACGGGCCGCAGGCAAGTTGACTCCGAAAGGAGGCACTTTTCCCCAAGAAGCCAAACTCAAGAGCCCACTTGGCATATGTCATTTTGTAGGGCGCGTTTGGGCCTCCGATGGCAGCCAGGTTTGGAGGAGGGGGCAGCTTTGGTCTGGGAGAAATCCTCGTCCTTATGGAATTTTTGTAGGCAAAAGCCCTGCATGGGCCGCAGGCAAGTTGACTCCGAAAGGAGGCACTTTTCCCCAAGAAGCCAAACTCAAGAGCCCACTTGGCATATGTCATTTTGTAGGGCGCGTTTGGGCCTCCGATGGCAGCCAGGTTTGGAGGAGGGGGCAGCTTTGGTCTGGGAGAAATCCTCGTCCTTATGGAATTTTTGTAGGCAAAAGCCCAGGACGGGCCGCAGGCAAGTTGACTCCGAATGGAGGCACTTTTCCCCAAGAAGCCAAACTCAAGAGCCCACTTGGCAGGTGTCATTTTGTAGGGCGCGTTTGGGCCTCTGATGGCAGCCAGGTTTGGAGGAGGGGGCAGCTTTGGTCTGGGAGAAATCCTCGTCCTTATGGAATTTTTGTAGGCAAAAGCCCTGCATGGGCCGCAGGCAAGTTGACTCCGAAAGGAGGCACTTTTCCCCAAGAAGCCAAACTCAAGAGCCCACTTGGCATATGTCATTTTGTAGGGCGCGTTTGGGCCTCCGATGGCAGCCAGGTTTGGAGGAGGGGGCAGCTTTGGTCTGGGAGAAATCCTCGTCCTTATGGAATTTTTGTAGGCAAAAGCCCAGGACGGGCTGCAGGCAAGTTGACTCCGAATGGAGGCACTTTTCCCCAAGAAGCCAAACTCAAGAGCCCACTTGGCAGATGTCATTTTGTAGGGCGCGTTTGGGCCTCTGATGGCAGCCAGGTTAGGAGGAGGGGGCAGCTTTGGTCTGGGAGAAATCCTCGTCCTTATGGAATTTTTGTAGGCAAAAGCCCAGGACGGGCTGCAGGCAAGTTGACTCCGAATGGAGGCACTTTTCCCCAAGAAGCCAAACTCAAGAGCCCACTTGGCAGGTGTCATTTTGTAGGGCGCGTTTGGGCCTCTGATGGCAGCCAGGTTAGGAGGAGGGGGCAGCTTTGGTCTGGGAGAAATCCTCGTCCTTATGGAATTTTTGTAGGCAAAAGCCCTGCATGGGCCGCAGGCAAGTTGACTCCGAAAGGAGGCACTTTTCCCCAAGAAGCCAAACTCAAGAGCCCACTTGGCATATGTCATTTTGTAGGGCGCGTTTGGGCCTCCGATGGCAGCCAGGTTTGGAGGAGGGGGCAGCTTTGGTCTGGGAGAAATCCTCGTCCTTATGGAATTTTTGTAGGCAAAAGCCCAGGACGGGCTGCAGGCAAGTTGACTCCGAATGGAGGCACTTTTCCCCAAGAAGCCAAACACAAGAGCCCACTTGGCAGATGTCATTTTGTAGGGCGCGTTTGGGCCTCTGATGGCAGCCAGGTTAGGAGGATGGGGCAGCTTTGGTCTGGGAGAAATCCTCGTCCTTATGGAATTTTTGTAGGCAAAAGCCCAGGACGGGCTGCAGGCAAGTTGACTCCGAATGGAGGCACTTTTCCCCAAGAAGCCAAACTCAAGAGCCCACTTGGCAGGTGTCATTTTGTAGGGCGCGTTTGGGCCTCTGATGGCAGCCAGGTTTGGAGGAGGGGGCAGCTTTGGTCTGGGAGAAATCCTCGTCCTTATGGAATTTTTGTAGGCAAAAGCCCTTGTCGGGCTGCAGGCAACTTAGGCATGTTGGCTTTGAAAGGAGGCACTTTTCCCCAAGAAGCCAAACTCAAGAACCCACAATGCAGATGTCATTTTGTAGGGCGCGTTTGGGCCTCCGATGGCAGCCAGGTTTGGAGGAGGGGGCAGCTTTGGTCTGGGAGAAATCCTCGTCCTTATGGAATTTTTGTAGGCAAAAGCCCTGGACGGGCCGCAGGCAAGTTGACTCCGAATGGAGGCACGTTTCCCCATGAAGCCAAACTCAAGAGCCCACTTGGCAGGTGTCATTTTGTAGGGCGCGTTTGGGCCTCTGATGGCAGCCAGGTTAGGAGGAGGGGGCGGCTTTGGTCTGGGAGAAATCCTCGTCCTTATGGAATTTTTGTAGGCAAAAGCCCAGGACGGGCTGCAGGCAAGTTAGGCATGTTGGCTTTGAAAGGAGGCACTTTTCCCCAAGAAGCCAAACTCAAGAGCCCACTTGGCATATGTCATTTTGTAGGGCGCGTTTGGGCCTCCGATGGCAGCCAGGTTTGGAGGAGGGGGCAGCTTTGGTCTGGGAGAAATCCTCGTCCTTATGGAATTTTTGTAGGCAAAAGCCCAGGACGGGCCGCAGGCAAGTTGACTCCGAATGGAGGCACTTTTCCCCAAGAAGCCAAACTCAAGAGCCCACTTGGCAGGTGTCATTTTGTAGGGCGCGTTTGGGCCTCTGATGGCAGCCAGGTTTGGAGGAGGGGGCAGCTTTGGTCTGGGAGAAATCCTCGTCCTTTTGGAATTTTTGTAGGCAAAAGCCCAGGACGTGCCGCAGGCAAGTTGACTCTGAATGGAGGCACTTTTCCCCAAGAAGCCAAACTCAAGAGCCCACTTGGCAGGTGTCATTTTGTAGGGCGCGTTTGGGCCTCTGATGGCAGCCAGGTTAGGAGGAGGGGGCAGCTTTGGTCTGGGAGAAATCCTCGTCCTTATGGAATTTTTGTAGGCAAAAGCCCTGGACGGGCCGCAGGCAAGTTGACTCCGAAAGGAGGCACTTTTCCCCAAGAAGCCAAACTCAAGAGCCCACTTGGCATATGTCATTTTGTAGGGCGCGTTTGGGCCTCCGATGGCAGCCAGGTTTGGAGGAGGGGGCAGCTTTGGTCTGGGAGAAATCCTCGTCCTTATGGAATTTTTGTAGGCAAAAGCCCTGCATGGGCCGCAGGCAAGTTGACTCCGAAAGGAGGCACTTTTCCCCAAGAAGCCAAACTCAAGAGCCCACTTGGCAGGTGTCATTTTGTAGGGCGCGTTTGGGCCTCTGATGGCAGCCAGGTTAGGAGGAGGGGGCAGCTTTGGTCTGGGAGAAATCCTCGTCCTTATGGAATTTTTGTAGGCAAAAGCCCTTGTCGGGCTGCAGGCAACTTAGGCATGTTGGCTTTGAAAGGAGGCACTTTTCCCCAAGAAGCCAAACTCAAGAACCCACAATGCAGATGTCATTTTGTAGGGCGCGTTTGGGCCTCCGATGGCAGCCAGGTTTGGAGGAGGGGGCAGCTTTGGTCTGGGAGAAATCCTCGTCCTTATGGAATTTTTGTAGGCAAAAGCCCTGGACGGGCCGCAGGCAAGTTGACTCCGAATGGAGGCACGTTTCCCCATGAAGCCAAACTCAAGAGCCCACTTGGCAGGTGTCATTTTGTAGGGCGCGTTTGGGCCTCTGATGGCAGCCAGGTTAGGAGGAGGGGGCGGCTTTGGTCTGGGAGAAATCCTCGTCCTTATGGAATTTTTGTAGGCAAAAGCCCAGGACGGGCTGCAGGCAAGTTAGGCATGTTGGCTTTGAAAGGAGGCACTTTTCCCCAAGAAGCCAAACTCAAGAGCCCACTTGGCAGGTGTCATTTTGTAGGGCGCGTTTGGGCCTCTGATGGCAGCCAGGTTTGGAGGAGGGGGCAGCTTTGGTCTGGGAGAAATCCTCGTCCTTTTGGAATTTTTGTAGGCAAAAGCCCAGGACGTGCCGCAGGCAAGTTGACTCTGAATGGAGGCACTTTTCCCCAAGAAGCCAAACTCAAGAGCCCACTTGGCAGGTGTCATTTTGTAGGGCGCGTTTGGGCCTCTGATGGCAGCCAGGTTAGGAGGAGGGGGCAGCTTTGGTCTGGGAGAAATCCTCGTCCTTATGGAATTTTTGTAGGCAAAAGCCCTGGACGGGCCGCAGGCAAGTTGACTCCGAAAGGAGGCACTTTTCCCCAAGAAGCCAAACTCAAGAGCCCACTTGGCATATGTCATTTTGTAGGGCGCGTTTGGGCCTCCGATGGCAGCCAGGTTTGGAGGAGGGGGCAGCTTTGGTCTGGGAGAAATCCTCGTCCTTATGGAATTTTTGTAGGCAAAAGCCCTGCATGGGCCGCAGGCAAGTTGACTCCGAAAGGAGGCACTTTTCCCCAAGAAGCCAAACTCAAGAATCCACAATGCAGATGTCATTTTGTAGGGCGCGTTTGGGCCTCCGATGGCAGCCAGGTTTGGAGGAGGGGGCAGCTTTGGTCTGGGAGAAATCCTCGTCCTTATGGAATTTTTGTAGGCAAAAGCCCAGGACGGGTTGCAGGCAAGTTGACTCCGAATGGAGGCACTTTTCCCCAAGAAGCCAAACTCAAGAGCCCACTTGGCAGATGTCATTTTGTAGGGCGCGTTTGGGCCTCTGATGGCAGCCAGGTTAGGAGGAGGGGGCAGCTTTGGTCTGGGAGAAATCCTCGTCCTTATGGAATTTTTGTAGGCAAAAGCCCAGGACGGGCTGCAGGCAAGTTGACTCCGAATGGAGGCACTTTTCCCCAAGAAGCCAAACTCAAGAGCCCACTTGGCAGGTGTCATTTTGTAGGGCGCGTTTGGGCCTCTGATGGCAGCCAGGTTTGGAGGAGGGGGCAGCTTTGGTCTGGGAGAAATCCTCGTCCTTATGGAATTTTTGTAGGCAAAAGCCCTGCATGGGCCGCAGGCAAGTTGACTCCGAAAGGAGGCACTTTTCCCCAAGAAGCCAAACTCAAGAGCCCACTTGGCATATGTCATTTTGTAGGGCGCGTTTGGGCCTCCGATGGCAGCCAGGTTTGGAGGAGGGGGCAGCTTTGGTCTGGGAGAAATCCTCGTCCTTATGGAATTTTTGTAGGCAAAAGCCCAGGACGGGCTGCAGGCAAGTTGACTCCGAATGGAGGCACTTTTCCCCAAGAAGCCAAACTCAAGAGCCCACTTGGCAGATGTCATTTTGTAGGGCGCGTTTGGGCCTCTGATGGCAGCCAGGTTAGGAGGAGGGGGCAGCTTTGGTCTGGGAGAAATCCTCGTCCTTATGGAATTTTTGTAGGCAAAAGCCCAGGACGGGCTGCAGGCAAGTTGACTCCGAATGGAGGCACTTTTCCCCAAGAAGCCAAACTCAAGAGCCCACTTGGCAGGTGTCATTTTGTAGGGCGCGTTTGGGCCTCTGATGGCAGCCAGGTTTGGAGGAGGGGGCAGCTTTGGTCTGGGAGAAATCCTCGTCCTTATGGAATTTTTGTAGGCAAAAGCCCTTGTCGGGCTGCAGGCAACTTAGGCATGTTGGCTTTGAAAGGAGGCACTTTTCCCCAAGAAGCCAAACTCAAGAACCCACAATGCAGATGTCATTTTGTAGGGCGCGTTTGGGCCTCCGATGGCAGCCAGGTTTGGAGGAGGGGGCAGCTTTGGTCTGGGAGAAATCCTCGTCCTTATGGAATTTTTGTAGGCAAAAGCCCTGGACGGGCCGCAGGCAAGTTGACTCCGAATGGAGGCACGTTTCCCCATGAAGCCAAACTCAAGAGCCCACTTGGCAGGTGTCATTTTGTAGGGCGCGTTTGGGCCTCTGATGGCAGCCAGGTTAGGAGGAGGGGGCGGCTTTGGTCTGGGAGAAATCCTCGTCCTTATGGAATTTTTGTAGGCAAAAGCCCAGGACGGGCTGCAGGCAAGTTAGGCATGTTGGCTTTGAAAGGAGGCACTTTTCCCCAAGAAGCCAAACTCAAGAGCCCACTTGGCATATGTCATTTTGTAGGGCGCGTTTGGGCCTCCGATGGCAGCCAGGTTTGGAGGAGGGGGCAGCTTTGGTCTGGGAGAAATCCTCGTCCTTATGGAATTTTTGTAGGCAAAAGCCCAGGACGGGCCGCAGGCAAGTTGACTCCGAATGGAGGCACTTTTCCCCAAGAAGCCAAACTCAAGAGCCCACTTGGCAGGTGTCATTTTGTAGGGCGCGTTTGGGCCTCTGATGGCAGCCAGGTTTGGAGGAGGGGGCAGCTTTGGTCTGGGAGAAATCCTCGTCCTTTTGGAATTTTTGTAGGCAAAAGCCCAGGACGTGCCGCAGGCAAGTTGACTCTGAATGGAGGCACTTTTCCCCAAGAAGCCAAACTCAAGAGCCCACTTGGCAGGTGTCATTTTGTAGGGCGCGTTTGGGCCTCTGATGGCAGCCAGGTTAGGAGGAGGGGGCAGCTTTGGTCTGGGAGAAATCCTCGTCCTTATGGAATTTTTGTAGGCAAAAGCCCTGGACGGGCCGCAGGCAAGTTGACTCCGAAAGGAGGCACTTTTCCCCAAGAAGCCAAACTCAAGAGCCCACTTGGCATATGTCATTTTGTAGGGCGCGTTTGGGCCTCCGATGGCAGCCAGGTTTGGAGGAGGGGGCAGCTTTGGTCTGGGAGAAATCCTCGTCCTTATGGAATTTTTGTAGGCAAAAGCCCTGCATGGGCCGCAGGCAAGTTGACTCCGAAAGGAGGCACTTTTCCCCAAGAAGCCAAACTCAAGAATCCACAATGCAGATGTCATTTTGTAGGGCGCGTTTGGGCCTCCGATGGCAGCCAGGTTTGGAGGAGGGGGCAGCTTTGGTCTGGGAGAAATCCTCGTCCTTATGGAATTTTTGTAGGCAAAAGCCCAGGACGGGCCGCAGGCAAGTTGACTCCGAATGGAGGCACTTTTCCCCAAGAAGCCAAACTCAAGAGCCCACTTGGCAGGTGTCATTTTGTAGGGCGCGTTTGGGCCTCTGATGGCAGCCAGGTTTGGAGGAGGGGGCAGCTTTGGTCTGGGAGAAATCCTCGTCCTTATGGAATTTTTGTAGGCAAAAGCCCTGCATGGGCCGCAGGCAAGTTGACTCCGAAAGGAGGCACTTTTCCCCAAGAAGCCAAACTCAAGAGCCCACTTGGCATATGTCATTTTGTAGGGCGCGTTTGGGCCTCCGATGGCAGCCAGGTTTGGAGGAGGGGGCAGCTTTGTTCTGGGAGAAATCCTCGTCCTTATGGAATTTTTGTAGGCAAAAGCCCAGGACGGGTTGCAGGCAAGTTGACTCCGAATGGAGGCACTTTTCCCCAAGAAGCCAAACTCAAGAGCCCACTTGGCAGATGTCATTTTGTAGGGCGCGTTTGGGCCTCTGATGGCAGCCAGGTTAGGAGGAGGGGGCAGCTTTGGTCTGGGAGAAATCCTCGTCCTTATGGAATTTTTGTAGGCAAAAGCCCAGGACGGGCTGCAGGCAAGTTGACTCCGAATGGAGGCACTTTTCCCCAAGAAGCCAAACTCAAGAGCCCACTTGGCAGGTGTCATTTTGTAGGGCGCGTTTGGGCCTCTGATGGCAGCCAGGTTAGGAGGAGGGGGCAGCTTTGGTCTGGGAGAAATCCTCGTCCTTATGGAATTTTTGTAGGCAAAAGCCCTGCATGGGCCGCAGGCAAGTTGACTCCGAAAGGAGGCACTTTTCCCCAAGAAGCCAAACTCAAGAGCCCACTTGGCATATGTCATTTTGTAGGGCGCGTTTGGGCCTCCGATGGCAGCCAGGTTTGGAGGAGGGGGCAGCTTTGGTCTGGGAGAAATCCTCGTCCTTATGGAATTTTTGTAGGCAAAAGCCCTGCATGGGCCGCAGGCAAGTTGACTCCGAAAGGAGGCACTTTTCCCCAAGAAGCCAAACTCAAGAATCCACAATGCAGATGTCATTTTGTAGGGCGCGTTTGGGCCTCCGATGGCAGCCAGGTTTGGAGGAGGGGGCAGCTTTGGTCTGGGAGAAATCCTCGTCCTTATGGAATTTTTGTAGGCAAAAGCCCAGGACGGGCTGCAGGCAAGTTGACTCCGAATGGAGGCACTTTTCCCCAAGAAGCCAAACTCAAGAGCCCACTTGGCAGATGTCATTTTGTAGGGCGCGTTTGGGCCTCTGATGGCAGCCAGGTTAGGAGGAGGGGGCAGCTTTGGTCTGGGAGAAATCCTCGTCCTTATGGAATTTTTGTAGGCAAAAGCCCTGCATGGGCCGCAGGCAAGTTGACTCCGAAAGGAGGCACTTTTCCCCAAGAAGCCAAACTCAAGAGCCCACTTGGCATATGTCATTTTGTAGGGCGCGTTTGGGCCTCCGATGGCAGCCAGGTTTGGAGGAGGGGGCAGCTTTGGTCTGGGAGAAATCCTCGTCCTTATGGAATTTTTGTAGGCAAAAGCCCAGGACGGGCTGCAGGCAAGTTGACTCCGAATGGAGGCACTTTTCCCCAAGAAGCCAAACTCAAGAGCCCACTTGGCAGATGTCATTTTGTAGGGCGCGTTTGGGCCTCTGATGGCAGCCAGGTTAGGAGGAGGGGGCAGCTTTGGTCTGGGAGAAATCCTCGTCCTTATGGAATTTTTGTAGGCAAAAGCCCAGGACGGGCTGCAGGCAAGTTAGGCATGTTGACTTTGAAAGGAGGCACTTTTCCCCAAGAAGCCAAACTCAAGAACCCACAATGCAGATGTCATTTTGTAGGGCGCGTTTGGGCCTCCGATGGCAGCCAGGTTTGGAGGAGGGGGCAGCTTTGGTCTGGGAGAAATCCTCGTGCTTATGGAATTTTTATAGGCAAAAGCCCAGGACGGGCCGCAGGCAAGTTGACTCCGAATGGAGGCACTTTTCCCCAAGAAGCCAAACTCAAGAGCCCACTTGGCAGGTGTCATTTTGTAGGGCGCGTTTGAGCCTCTGATGGCAGCCAGGTTTGGAGGAGGGGGCAGCTTTGGTCTGGGAGAAATCCTCGTCCTTATGGAATTTTTGTAGGCAAAAGCCCTGCATGGGCCGCAGGCAAGTTGACTCCGAAAGGAGGCACTTTTCCCCAAGAAGCCAAACTCAAGAGCCCACTTGGCATATGTCATTTTGTAGGGCGCGTTTGGGCCTCCGATGGCAGCCAGGTTTGGAGGAGGTGGCAGCTTTGGTCTGGGAGAAATCCTCGTCCTTATGGAATTTTTGTAGGCAAAAGCCCAGGACGGGCTGCAGGCAAGTTGACTCCGAATGGAGGCACTTTTCCCCAAGAAGCCAAACTCAAGAGCCCACTTGGCAGATGTCAATTTGTACGGCGCGTTTGGGCCTCTGATGGCAGCCAGGTTTGGAGGAGGGGGCAGCTTTGGTCTGGGAGAAATCCTCGTCCTTATGGAATTTTTGTAGGCAAAAGCCCAGGACGGGCTGCAGGCAAGTTGACTCCGAATGGAGGCACTTTTCCCCAAGAAGCCAAACTCAAGAGCCCACTTGGCAGGTGTCATTTTGTAGGGCGCGTTTGGGCCTCTGATGGCAGCCAGGTTTGGAGGAGGGGGCAGCTTTGGTCTGGGAGAAATCCTCCTCCTTATGGAATTTTTGTAGGCAAAAGCCCAGGACGGGCTGCAGGCACGTTGACTCCGAATGGAGGCACTTTTCCCCAAGAAGCCAAACTCAAGAGCCCACTTGGCAGATGTCATTTTGTAGGGCGCGTTTGGGCCTCTGATGGCAGCCAGGTTAGGAGGAGGGGGCAGCTTTGGTCTGGGAGAAATCCTCGTCCTTATGGAATTTTTGTAGGCAAAAGCCCTGGAAGGGCTGCAGGCAAGTTAGGCATGTTGGATTTGAAAGGAGGCACTTTTCCCCAAGAAGCCAAACTCAAGAACCCACAATGCAGATGTCATTTTGTAGGGCGCGTTTGGGCCTCCGATGGCAGCCAGGTTTGTAGGAGGGGGCAGCTTTGGTCTGGGAGAAATCCTCGTCCTTATGGAATTTTTGTAGGCAAAAGCCCAGGACGGGCCGCAGGCAAGTTGACTCCGAATGGAGGCACTTTTCCCCAAGAAGCCAAACTCAAGAGCCCACTTGGCAGGTGTCATTTTGTAGGGCGCATTTGGGCCTCTGATGGCAGCCAGGTTTGGAGGAGGGGGCAGCTTTGGTCTGGGAGAAATCCTCGTCCTTATGGAATTTTTGTAGGCAAAAGCCCTGCATGGGCCGCAGGCAAGTTGACTCCGAAAGGAGGCACTTTTCCCCAAGAAGCCAAACTCAAGAGCCCACTTGGCATATGTCATTTTGTAGGGCGCGTTTGGGCCTCCGATGGCAGCCAGGTTTGGAGGAGGGGGCAGCTTTGTTCTGGGAGAAATCCTCGTCCTTATGGAATTTTTGTAGGCAAAAGCCCAGGACGGGCTGCAGGCAAGTTGACTCCGAATGGAGGCACTTTTCCCCAAGAAGCCAAACTCAAGAGCCCACATGGCAGATGTCATTTTGTAGGGCGCGTTTGGGCCTCTGATGGCAGCCAGGTTAGGAGGAGGGGGCAGCTTTGGTCTGGGAGAAATCCTCGTCCTTATGGAATTTTTGTAGGCAAAAGCCCAGGACGGGCTGCAGGCAAGTTAGGCATGTTGGCTTTGAAAGGAGGCACTTTTCCCCAAGAAGCCAAACTCAAGAACCCACAATGCAGATGTCATTTTGTAGGGCGCGTTTGGGCCTCCGATGGCAGCCAGGTTTGGAGGAGGGGGCAGCTTTGGTCTGGGAGAAATCCTCGTCCTTATGGAATTTTTGTAGGCAAAAGCCCAGGACGGGCCGCAGGCAAGTTGACTCCGAATGGAGGCACTTTTCCCCAAGAAGCCAAACTCAAGAGCCCACTTGGCAGGTGTCATTTTGTAGGGCGCGTTTGGGCCTCTGATGGCAGCCAGGTTTGGAGGAGGGGGCAGCTTTGGTCTGGGAGAAATCCTCGTCCTTATGGAATTTTTGTAGGCAAAAGCCCTGCATGGGCCGCAGGCAAGTTGACTCCGAAAGGAGGCACTTTTCCCCAAGAAGCCAAACTCAAGAGCCCACTTGGCATATGTCATTTTGTAGGGCGCGTTTGGGCCTCCGATGGCAGCCAGGTTTGGAGGAGGGGGCAGCTTTGGTCTGGGAGAAATCCTCGTCCTTATGGAATTTTTGTAGGCAAAAGCCCAGGACGGGCTGCAGGCAAGTTGACTCCGAATGGAGGCACTTTTCCCCAAGAAGCCAAACTCAAGAGCCCACTTGGCAGATGTCATTTTGTAGGGCGCGTTTGGGCCTCTGATGGCAGCCAGGTTAGGAGGAGGGGGCGGCTTTGGTCTGGGAGAAATCCTCGTCCTTATGGAATTTTTGTAGGCAAAAGCCCAGGACGGGCTGCAGGCAAGTTAGGCATGTTGGCTTTGAAAGGAGGCACTTTTCCCCAAGAAGCCAAACTCAAGAGCCCACTTGGCATATGTCATTTTGTAGGGCGCGTTTGGGCCTCCGATGGCAGCCAGGTTTGGAGGAGGGGGCAGCTTTGTTCTGGGAGAAATCCTCGTCCTTATGGAATTTTTGTAGGCAAAAGCCCAGGACGGGTTGCAGGCAAGTTGACTCCGAATGGAGGCACTTTTCCCCAAGAAGCCAAACTCAAGAGCCCACTTGGCAGATGTCATTTTGTAGGGCGCGTTTGGGCCTCTGATGGCAGCCAGGTTAGGAGGAGGGGGCAGCTTTGGTCTGGGAGAAATCCTCGTCCTTATGGAATTTTTGTAGGCAAAAGCCCAGGACGGGCTGCAGGCAAGTTGACTCCGAATGGAGGCACTTTTCCCCAAGAAGCCAAACTCAAGAGCCCACTTGGCAGGTGTCATTTTGTAGGGCGCGTTTGGGCCTCTGATGGCAGCCAGGTTAGGAGGAGGGGGCAGCTTTGGTCTGGGAGAAATCCTCGTCCTTATGGAATTTTTGTAGGCAAAAGCCCTGCATGGGCCGCAGGCAAGTTGACTCCGAAAGGAGGCACTTTTCCCCAAGAAGCCAAACTCAAGAGCCCACTTGGCATATGTCATTTTGTAGGGCGCGTTTGGGCCTCCGATGGCAGCCAGGTTTGGAGGAGGGGGCAGCTTTGGTCTGGGAGAAATCCTCGTCCTTATGGAATTTTTGTAGGCAAAAGCCCTGCATGGGCCGCAGGCAAGTTGACTCCGAAAGGAGGCACTTTTCCCCAAGAAGCCAAACTCAAGAATCCACAATGCAGATGTCATTTTGTAGGGCGCGTTTGGGCCTCCGATGGCAGCCAGGTTTGGAGGAGGGGGCAGCTTTGGTCTGGGAGAAATCCTCGTCCTTATGGAATTTTTGTAGGCAAAAGCCCAGGACGGGCTGCAGGCAAGTTGACTCCGAATGGAGGCACTTTTCCCCAAGAAGCCAAACTCAAGAGCCCACTTGGCAGATGTCATTTTGTAGGGCGCGTTTGGGCCTCTGATGGCAGCCAGGTTAGGAGGAGGGGGCAGCTTTGGTCTGGGAGAAATCCTCGTCCTTATGGAATTTTTGTAGGCAAAAGCCCTGCATGGGCCGCAGGCAAGTTGACTCCGAAAGGAGGCACTTTTCCCCAAGAAGCCAAACTCAAGAGCCCACTTGGCATATGTCATTTTGTAGGGCGCGTTTGGGCCTCCGATGGCAGCCAGGTTTGGAGGAGGGGGCAGCTTTGGTCTGGGAGAAATCCTCGTCCTTATGGAATTTTTGTAGGCAAAAGCCCAGGACGGGCTGCAGGCAAGTTGACTCCGAATGGAGGCACTTTTCCCCAAGAAGCCAAACTCAAGAGCCCACTTGGCAGATGTCATTTTGTAGGGCGCGTTTGGGCCTCTGATGGCAGCCAGGTTAGGAGGAGGGGGCAGCTTTGGTCTGGGAGAAATCCTCGTCCTTATGGAATTTTTGTAGGCAAAAGCCCAGGACGGGCTGCAGGCAAGTTAGGCATGTTGACTTTGAAAGGAGGCACTTTTCCCCAAGAAGCCAAACTCAAGAACCCACAATGCAGATGTCATTTTGTAGGGCGCGTTTGGGCCTCCGATGGCAGCCAGGTTTGGAGGAGGGGGCAGCTTTGGTCTGGGAGAAATCCTCGTGCTTATGGAATTTTTATAGGCAAAAGCCCAGGACGGGCCGCAGGCAAGTTGACTCCGAATGGAGGCACTTTTCCCCAAGAAGCCAAACTCAAGAGCCCACTTGGCAGGTGTCATTTTGTAGGGCGCGTTTGAGCCTCTGATGGCAGCCAGGTTTGGAGGAGGGGGCAGCTTTGGTCTGGGAGAAATCCTCGTCCTTATGGAATTTTTGTAGGCAAAAGCCCTGCATGGGCCGCAGGCAAGTTGACTCCGAAAGGAGGCACTTTTCCCCAAGAAGCCAAACTCAAGAGCCCACTTGGCATATGTCATTTTGTAGGGCGCGTTTGGGCCTCCGATGGCAGCCAGGTTTGGAGGAGGGGGCAGCTTTGGTCTGGGAGAAATCCTCGTCCTTATGGAATTTTTGTAGGCAAAAGCCCAGGACGGGCTGCAGGCAAGTTGACTCCGAATGGAGGCACTTTTCCCCAAGAAGCCAAACTCAAGAGCCCACTTGGCAGATGTCAATTTGTACGGCGCGTTTGGGCCTCTGATGGCAGCCAGGTTTGGAGGAGGGGGCAGCTTTGGTCTGGGAGAAATCCTCGTCCTTATGGAATTTTTGTAGGCAAAAGCCCAGGACGGGCTGCAGGCAAGTTGACTCCGAATGGAGGCACTTTTCCCCAAGAAGCCAAACTCAAGAGCCCACTTGGCAGGTGTCATTTTGTAGGGCGCGTTTGGGCCTCTGATGGCAGCCAGGTTTGGAGGAGGGGGCAGCTTTGGTCTGGGAGAAATCCTCGTCCTTATGGAATTTTTGTAGGCAAAAGCCCAGGACGGGCTGCAGGCACGTTGACTCCGAATGGAGGCACTTTTCCCCAAGAAGCCAAACTCAAGAGCCCACTTGGCAGATGTCATTTTGTAGGGCGCGTTTGGGCCTCTGATGGCAGCCAGGTTAGGAGGAGGGGGCAGCTTTGGTCTGGGAGAAATCCTCGTCCTTATGGAATTTTTGTAGGCAAAAGCCCTGGAAGGGCTGCAGGCAAGTTAGGCATGTTGGATTTGAAAGGAGGCACTTTTCCCCAAGAAGCCAAACTCAAGAACCCACAATGCAGATGTCATTTTGTAGGGCGCGTTTGGGCCTCCGATGGCAGCCAGGTTTGGAGGAGGGGGCAGCTTTGGTCTGGGAGAAATCCTCGTCCTTATGGAATTTTTGTAGGCAAAAGCCCAGGACGGGCCGCAGGCAAGTTGACTCCGAATGGAGGCACTTTTCCCCAAGAAGCCAAACTCAAGAGCCCACTTGGCAGGTGTCATTTTGTAGGGCGCATTTGGGCCTCTGATGGCAGCCAGGTTTGGAGGAGGGGGCAGCTTTGGTCTGGGAGAAATCCTCGTCCTTATGGAATTTTTGTAGGCAAAAGCCCTGCATGGGCCGCAGGCAAGTTGACTCCGAAAGGAGGCACTTTTCCCCAAGAAGCCAAACTCAAGAGCCCACTTGGCATATGTCATTTTGTAGGGCGCGTTTGGGCCTCCGATGGCAGCCAGGTTTGGAGGAGGGGGCAGCTTTGGTCTGGGAGAAATCCTCGTCCTTATGGAATTTTTGTAGGCAAAAGCCCAGGACGGGCTGCAGGCAAGTTGACTCCGAATGGAGGCACTTTTCCCCAAGAAGCCAAACTCAAGAGCCCACATGGCAGATGTCATTTTGTAGGGCGCGTTTGGGCCTCTGATGGCAGCCAGGTTAGGAGGAGGGGGCAGCTTTGGTCTGGGAGAAATCCTCGTCCTTATGGAATTTTTGTAGGCAAAAGCCCAGGACGGGCTGCAGGCAAGTTAGGCATGTTGGCTTTGAAAGGAGGCACTTTTCCCCAAGAAGCCAAACTCAAGAACCCACAATGCAGATGTCATTTTGTAGGGCGCGTTTGGGCCTCCGATGGCAGCCAGGTTTGGAGGAGGGGGCAGCTTTGGTCTGGGAGAAATCCTCGTCCTTATGGAATTTTTGTAGGCAAAAGCCCAGGACGGGCCGCAGGCAAGTTGACTCCGAATGGAGGCACTTTTCCCCAAGAAGCCAAACTCAAGAGCCCACTTGGCAGGTGTCATTTTGTAGGGCGCGTTTGGGCCTCTGATGGCAGCCAGGTTTGGAGGAGGGGGCAGCTTTGGTCTGGGAGAAATCCTCGTCCTTATGGAATTTTTGTAGGCAAAAGCCCTGCATGGGCCGCAGGCAAGTTGACTCCGAAAGGAGGCACTTTTCCCCAAGAAGCCAAACTCAAGAGCCCACTTGGCATATGTCATTTTGTAGGGCGCGTTTGGGCCTCCGATGGCAGCCAGGTTTGGAGGAGGGGGCAGCTTTGGTCTGGGAGAAATCCTCGTCCTTATGGAATTTTTGTAGGCAAAAGCCCAGGACGGGCTGCAGGCAAGTTGACTCCGAATGGAGGCACTTTTCCCCAAGAAGCCAAACTCAAGAGCCCACTTGGCAGATGTCATTTTGTAGGGCGCGTTTGGGCCTCTGATGGCAGGCAGGTTAGGAGGAGGGGGCGGCTTTGGTCTGGGAGAAATCCTCGTCCTTATGGAATTTTTGTAGGCAAAAGCCCAGGACGGGCTGCAGGCAAGTTAGGCATGTTGGCTTTGAAAGGAGGCACTTTTCCCCAAGAAGCCAAACTCAAGAGCCCACTTGGCATATGTCATTTTGTAGGGCGCGTTTGGGCCTCCGATGGCAGCCAGGTTTGGAGGAGGGGGCAGCTTTGGTCTGGGAGAAATCCTCGTCCTTATGGAATTTTTGTAGGCAAAAGCCCAGGACGGGCTGCAGGCAAGTTGACTCCGAATGGAGGCACTTTTCCCCAAGAAGCCAAACTCAAGAGCCCACTTGGCAGATGTCAATTTGTACGGCGCGTTTGGGCCTCTGATGGCAGCCAGGTTTGGAGGAGGGGGCAGCTTTGGTCTGGGAGAAATCCTCGTCCTTATGGAATTTTTGTAGGCAAAAGCCCAGGACGTGCCGCAGGCAAGTTGACTCCGAATGGAGGCACTTTTCCCCAAGAAGCCAAACTCAAGAGCCCACTTGGCAGATGTCATTTTGTAGGGCGCGTTTGGGCCTCTGATGGCAGCCAGGTTTGGAGGAGGGGGCAGCTTTGGTCTGGGAGAAATCCTCGTCCTTATGGAATTTTTGTAGGCAAAAGCCCAGGACGGGCCGCAGGCAAGTTGACTCCGAAAGGAGGCACTTTTCCCCAAGAAGCCAAACTCAAGAGCCCACTTGGCATATGTCATTTTGTAGGGCGCGTTTGGGCCTCCGATGGCAGCCAGGTTTGGAGGAGGGGGCAGCTTTGGTCTGGGAGAAATCCTCGTCCTTATGGAATTTTTGTAGGCAAAAGCCCTGCATGGGCCGCAGGCAGGTTGACTCCGAAAGGAGGCACTTTTCCACAAGAAGCCAAACTCAAGAATCCACAATGCAGATGTCATTTTGTAGGGCGCGTTTGGGCCTCCGATGGCAGCCAGGTTTGGAGGAGGGGGCAGCTTTGGTCTGGGAGAAATCCTCGTCCTTATGGAATTTTTGTAGGCAAAAGCCCAGGACGGGCTGCAGGCAAGTTGACTCCGAATGGAGGCACTTTTCCCCAAGAAGCCAAACTCAAGAGCCCACTTGGCAGATGTCATTTTGTAGGGCGCGTTTGGGCCTCTGATGGCAGCCAGGTTAGGAGGAGGGGGCAGCTTTGGTCTGGGAGAAATCCTCGTCCTTATGGAATTTTTGTAGGCAAAAGCCCTGCATGGGCCGCAGGCAAGTTGACTCCGAAAGGAGGCACTTTTCCCCAAGAAGCCAAACTCAAGAGCCCACTTGGCATATGTCATTTTGTAGGGCGCGTTTGGGCCTCCGATGGCAGCCAGGTTTGGAGGAGGGGGCAGCTTTGGTCTGGGAGAAATCCTCGTCCTTATGGAATTTTTGTAGGCAAAAGCCCAGGACGGGCTGCAGGCAAGTTGACTCCGAATGGAGGCACTTTTCCCCAAGAAGCCAAACTCAAGAGCCCACTTGGCAGATGTCATTTTGTAGGGCGCGTTTGGGCCTCTGATGGCAGCCAGGTTAGGAGGAGGGGGCAGCTTTGGTCTGGGAGAAATCCTCGTCCTTATGGAATTTTTGTAGGCAAAAGCCCAGGACGGGCTGCAGGCAAGTTAGGCATGTTGGATTTGAAAGGAGGCACTTTTCCCCAAGAAGCCAAACTCAAGAACCCACAATGCAGATGTCATTTTGTAGGGCGCGTTTGGGCCTCCGATGGCAGCCAGGTTTGTAGGAGGGGGCAGCTTTGGTCTGGGAGAAATCCTCGTCCTTATGGAATTTTTGTAGGCAAAAGCCCAGGACGGGCCGCAGGCAAGTTGACTCCGAATGGAGGCACTTTTCCCCAAGAAGCCAAACTCAAGAGCCCACTTGGCAGGTGTCATTTTGTAGGGCGCATTTGGGCCTCTGATGGCAGCCAGGTTTGGAGGAGGGGGCAGCTTTGGTCTGGGAGAAATCCTCGTCCTTATGGAATTTTTGTAGGCAAAAGCCCAGGACGGGCCGCAGGCAAGTTGACTCCGAAAGGAGGCACTTTTCCCCAAGAAGCCAAACTCAAGAGCCCACTTGGCATATGTCATTTTGTAGGGCGCGTTTGGGCCTCCGATGGCAGCCAGGTTTGGAGGAGGGGGCAGCTTTGGTCTGGGAGAAATCCTCGTCCTTATGGAATTTTTGTAGGCAAAAGCCCTGCATGTGCCGCAGGCAGGTTGACTCCGAAAGGAGGCACTTTTCCACAAGAAGCCAAACTCAAGAATCCACAATGCAGATGTCATTTTGTAGGGCGCGTTTGGGCCTCCGATGGCAGCCAGGTTTGGAGGAGGGTGCAGCTTTGGTCTGGGAGAAATCCTCGTCCTTATGGAATTTTTGTAGGCAAAAGCCCAGGACGGGCTGCAGGCAAGTTGACTCCGAATGGAGGCACTTTTCCCCAAGAAGCCAAACTCAAGAGCCCACTTGGCAGGTGTCATTTTGTAGGGCGCGTTTGGGCCTCTGATGGCAGCCAGGTTAGGAGGAGGGGGCAGCTTTGGTCTGGGAGAAATCCTCGTCCTTATGGAATTTTTGTAGGCAAAAGCCCTGCATGGGCCGCAGGCAAGTTGACTCCGAAAGGAGGCACTTTTCCCCAAGAAGCCAAACTCAAGAGCCCACTTGGCATATGTCATTTTGTAGGGCGCGTTTGGGCCTCCGATGGCAGCCAGGTTTGGAGGAGGGGGCAGCTTTGGTCTGGGAGAAATCCTCGTCCTTATGGAATTTTTGTAGGCAAAAGCCCAGGACGGGCTGCAGGCAAGTTGACTCCGAATGGAGGCACTTTTCCCCAAGAAGCCAAACTCAAGAGCCCACTTAGCAGATGTCATTTTGTAGGGCGCGTTTGGGCCTCTGATGGCAGCCAGGTTAGGAGGAGGGGGCAGCTTTGGTCTGGGAGAAATCCTCGTGCTTATGGAATTTTTGTAGGCAAAAGCCCAGGACGGGCCGCAGGCAAGTTGACTCCGAATGGAGGCACTTTTCCCCAAGAAGCCAAACTCAAGAGCCCACTTGGCAGATGTCATTTTGTAGGGCGCGTTTGGGCCTCTGATGGCAGCCAGGTTAGGAGGAGGGGGCAGCTTTGGTCTGGGAGAAATCCTCGTCCTTATGGAATTTTTGTAGGCAAAAGCCCTGGAAGGGCTGCAGGCAAGTTAGGCATGTTGGATTTGAAAGGAGGCACTTTTCCCCAAGAAGCCAAACTCAAGAACGCACAATGCAGATGTCATTTTGTAGGGCGCGTTTGGGCCTCCGATGGCAGCCAGGTTTGTAGGAGGGGGCAGCTTTGGTCTGGGAGAAATCCTCGTCCTTATGGAATTTTTGTAGGCAAAAGCCCAGGACGGGCCGCAGGCAAGTTGACTCCGAATGGAGGCACTTTTCCCCAAGAAGCCAAACTCAAGAGCCCACTTGGCAGGTGTCATTTTGTAGGGCGCATTTGGGCCTCTGATGGCAGCCAGGTTTGGAGGAGGGGGCAGCTTTGGTCTGGGAGAAATCCTCGTCCTTATGGAATTTTTGTAGGCAAAAGCCCTGCATGGGCCGCAGGCAAGTTGACTCCGAAAGGAGGCACTTTTCCCCAAGAAGCCAAACTCAAGAGCCCACTTGGCATATGTCATTTTGTAGGGCGCGTTTGGGCCTCCGATGGCAGCCAGGTTTGGAGGAGGGGGCAGCTTTGGTCTGGGAGAAATCCTCGTCCTTATGGAATTTTTGTAGGCAAAAGCCCAGGACGGGCTGCAGGCAAGTTGACTCCGAATGGAGGCACTTTTCCCCAAGAAGCCAAACTCAAGAGCCCACATGGCAGATGTCATTTTGTAGGGCGCGTTTGGGCCTCTGATGGCAGCCAGGTTAGGAGGAGGGGGCAGCTTTGGTCTGGGAGAAATCCTCGTCCTTATGGAATTTTTGTAGGCAAAAGCCCAGGACGGGCTGCAGGCAAGTTAGGCATGTTGGCTTTGAAAGGAGGCACTTTTCCCCAAGAAGCCAAACTCAAGAACCCACTTGGCATATGTCATTTTGTAGGGCGCGTTTGGGCCTCCGATGGCAGCCAGGTTTGGAGGAGGGGGCAGCTTTGGTCTGGGAGAAATCCTCGTGCTTATGGAATTTTTATAGGCAAAAGCCCAGGACGGGCCGCAGGCAAGTTGACTCCGAATGGAGGCACTTTTCCCCAAGAAGCCAAACTCAAGAGCCCACTTGGCAGGTGTCATTTTGTAGGGCGCGTTTGGGCCTCCGATGGCAGCCAGGTTTGGAGGTGGGGGCAGCTTTGGTCTGGGAGAAATCCTCGTCCTTATGGAATTTTTGTAGGCAAAAGCCCTGCATGGGCCGCAGGCAAGTTGACTCCGAAAGGAGGCACTTTTCCCCAAGAAGCCAAACTCAAGAGCCCACTTGGCATATGTCATTTTGTAGGGCGCGTTTGGGCCTCCGATGGCAGCCAGGTTTGGAGGAGGGGGCAGCTTTGGTCTGGGAGAAATCCTCGTCCTTATGGAATTTTTGTAGGCAAAAGCCCAGGACGGGCTTCAGGCAAGTTGACTCCGAATGGAGGCACTTTTCCCCAAGAAGCCAAACTCAAGAGCCCACTTGGCAGATGTCATTTTGTAGGGCGCGTTTGGGCCTCTGATGGCAGCCAGGTTAGGAGGAGGGGGCGGCTTTGGTCTGGGAGAAATCCTCGTCCTTATAGAATTTTTGTAGGCAAAAGCCCAGGACGGGCTGCAGGCAAGTTAGGCATGTTGGCTTTGAAAGGAGGCACTTTTCCCCAAGAAGCCAAACTCAAGAGCCCACTTGGCATATGTCATTTTGTAGGGCGCGTTTGGGCCTCCGATGGCAGCCAGGTTTGGAGGAGGGGGCAGCTTTGGTCTGGGAGAAATCCTCGTCCTTATGGAATTTTTGTAGGCAAAAGCCCAGGACGGGCCGCAGGCAAGTTGACTCCGAATGGAGGCACTTTTCCCCAAGAAGCCAAACTCAAGAGCCCACTTGGCAGGTGTCATTTTGTAGGGCGCGTTTGGGCCTCTGATGGCAGCCAGGTTTGGAGGAGGGGGCAGCTTTGGTCTGGGAGAAATCCTCGTCCTTATGGAATTTTTGTAGGCAAAAGCCCAGGACGTGCCGCAGGCAAGTTGACTCCGAATGGAGGCACTTTTCCCCAAGAAGCCAAACTCAAGAGCCCACTTGGCAGGTGTCATTTTGTAGGGCGCGTTTGGGCCTCTGATGGCAGCCAGGTTTGGAGGAGGGGGCAGCTTTGGTCTGGGAGAAATCCTCGTCCTTATGGAATTTTTGTAGGCAAAAGCCCAGGACGGGCCGCAGGCAAATTGACTCCGAAAGGAGGCACTTTTCCCCAAGAAGCCAAACTCAAGAGCCCACTTGGCATATGTCATTTTGTAGGGCGCGTTTGGGCCTCCGATGGCAGCCAGGTTTGGAGGAGGGGGCAGCTTTGGTCTGGGAGAAATCCTCGTCCTTATGGAATTTTTGTAGGCAAAAGCCCTGCATGGGCCGCAGGCAGGTTGACTCTGAAAGGAGGCACTTTTCCACAAGAAGCCAAACTCAAGAATCCACAATGCAGATGTCATTTTGTAGGGCGCGTTTGGGCCTCCGATGGCAGCCAGGTTTGGAGGAGGGGGCAGCTTTGGTCTGGGATAAATCCTCGTCCTTATGGAATTTTTGTAGGCAAAAGCCCAGGACGGGCTGCAGGCAAGTTGACTCCGAATGGAGGCACTTTTCCCCAAGAAGCCAAACTCAAGAGCCCACTTGGCAGATGTCATTTTGTAGGGCGCGTTTGGGCCTCTGATGGCAGCCAGGTTAGGAGGAGGGGGCAGCTTTGGTCTGGGAGAAATCCTCGTCCTTATGGAATTTTTGTAGGCAAAAGCCCTGCATGGGCCGCAGGCAAGTTGACTCCGAAAGGAGGCACTTTTCCCCAAGAAGCCAAACTCAAGAGCCCACTTGGCATATGTCATTTTGTAGGGCGCGTTTGGGCCTCCGATGGCAGCCAGGTTTGGAGGAGGGGGCAGCTTTGGTCTGGGAGAAATCCTCGTCCTTTTGGAATTTTTATAGGCAAAAGCCCAGGACGGGCCGCAGGCAAGTTGACTCCGAATGGAGGCACTTTTCCCCAAGAAGCCAAACTCAAGAGCCCACTTGGCAGATGTCATTTTGTAGGGCGCGTTTGGGCCTCTGATGGCAGCCAGGTTAGGAGGAGGGGGCAGCTTTGGTCTGGGAGAAATCCTCGTCCTTATGGAATTTTTGTAGGCAAAAGCCCTGGAAGGGCTGCAGGCAAGTTAGGCATGTTGGATTTGAAAGGAGGCACTTTTCCCCAAGAAGCCAAACTCAAGAACGCACAATGCAGATGTCATTTTGTAGGGCGCGTTTGGGCCTCCGATGGCAGCCAGGTTTGTAGGAGGGGGCAGCTTTGGTCTGGGAGAAATCCTCGTCCTTATGGAATTTTTGTAGGCAAAAGCCCAGGACGGGCCGCAGGCAAGTTGACTCCGAATGGAGGCACTTTTCCCCAAGAAGCCAAACTCAAGAGCCCACTTGGCAGGTGTCATTTTGTAGGGCGCATTTGGGCCTCTGATGGCAGCCAGGTTTGGAGGAGGGGGCAGCTTTGGTCTGGGAGAAATCCTCGTCCTTATGGAATTTTTGTAGGCAAAAGCCCTGCATGGGCCGCAGGCAAGTTGACTCCGAAAGGAGGCACTTTTCCCCAAGAAGCCAAACTCAAGAGCCCACTTGGCATATGTCATTTTGTAGGGCGCGTTTGGGCCTCCGATGGCAGCCAGGTTTGGAGGAGGGGGCAGCTTTGGTCTGGGAGAAATCCTCGTCCTTATGGAATTTTTGTAGGCAAAAGCCCAGGACGGGCTGCAGGCAAGTTGACTCCGAATGGAGGCACTTTTCCCCAAGAAGCCAAACTCAAGAGCCCACATGGCAGATGTCATTTTGTAGGGCGCGTTTGGGCCTCTGATGGCAGCCAGGTTAGGAGGAGGGGGCAGCTTTGGTCTGGGAGAAATCCTCGTCCTTATGGAATTTTTGTAGGCAAAAGCCCAGGACGGGCTGCAGGCAAGTTAGGCATGTTGGCTTTGAAAGGAGGCACTTTTCCCCAAGAAGCCAAACTCAAGAACCCACTTGGCATATGTCATTTTGTAGGGCGCGTTTGGGCCTCCGATGGCAGCCAGGTTTGGAGGAGGGGGCAGCTTTGGTCTGGGAGAAATCCTCGTCCTTATGGAATTTTTATAGGCAAAAGCCCAGGACGGGCCGCAGGCAAGTTGACTCCGAATGGAGGCACTTTTCCCCAAGAAGCCAAACTCAAGAGCCCACTTGGCAGGTGTCATTTTGTAGGGCGCGTTTGGGCCTCTGATGGCAGCCAGGTTTGGAGGAGGGGGCAGCTTTGGTCTGGGAGAAATCCTCGTCCTTATGGAATTTTTGTAGGCAAAAGCCCTGCATGGGCCGCAGGCAAGTTGACTCCGAAAGGAGGCACTTTTCCCCAAGAAGCCAAACTCAAGAGCCCACTTGGCATATGTCATTTTGTAGGGCGCGTTTGGGCCTCCGATGGCAGCCAGGTTTGGAGGAGGGGGCAGCTTTGGTCTGGGAGAAATCCTCGTCCTTATGGAATTTTTGTAGGCAAAAGCCCAGGACGGGCTTCAGGCAAGTTGACTCCGAATGGAGGCACTTTTCCCCAAGAAGCCAAACTCAAGAGCCCACTTGGCAGATGTCATTTTGTAGGGCGCGTTTGGGCCTCTGATGGCAGCCAGGTTAGGAGGAGGGGGCGGCTTTGGTCTGGGAGAAATCCTCGTCCTTATAGAATTTTTGTAGGCAAAAGCCCAGGACGGGCTGCAGGCAAGTTAGGCATGTTGGCTTTGAAAGGAGGCACTTTTCCCCAAGAAGCCAAACTCAAGAGCCCACTTGGCAGATGTCATTTTGTAGGGCGCGTTTGGGCCTCCGATGGCAGCCAGGTTTGGAGGAGGGGGCAGCTTTGGTCTGGGAGAAATCCTCGTCCTTATGGAATTTTTGTAGGCAAAAGCCCAGGACGGGCCGCAGGCAAGTTGACTCCGAATGGAGGCACTTTTCCCCAAGAAGCCAAACTCAAGAGCCCACTTGGCAGGTGTCATTTTGTAGGGCGCGTTTGGGCCTCTGATGGCAGCCAGGTTTGGAGGAGGGGGCAGCTTTGGTCTGGGAGAAATCCTCGTCCTTATGGAATTTTTGTAGGCAAAAGCCCAGGACGTGCCGCAGGCAAGTTGACTCCGAATGGAGGCACTTTTCCCCAAGAAGCCAAACTCAAGAGCCCACTTGGCAGGTGTCATTTTGTAGGGCGCGTTTGGGCCTCTGATGGCAGCCAGGTTTGGAGGAGGGGGCAGCTTTGGTCTGGGAGAAATCCTCGTCCTTATGGAATTTTTGTAGGCAAAAGCCCAGGACGGGCCGCAGGCAAATTGACTCCGAAAGGAGGCACTTTTCCCCAAGAAGCCAAACTCAAGAGCCCACTTGGCATATGTCATTTTGTAGGGCGCGTTTGGGCCTCCGATGGCAGCCAGGTTTGGAGGAGGGGGCAGCTTTGGTCTGGGAGAAATCCTCGTCCTTATGGAATTTTTGTAGGCAAAAGCCCTGCATGGGCCGCAGGCAGGTTGACTCTGAAAGGAGGCACTTTTCCACAAGAAGCCAAACTCAAGAATCCACAATGCAGATGTCATTTTGTAGGGCGCGTTTGGGCCTCCGATGGCAGCCAGGTTTGGAGGAGGGGGCAGCTTTGGTCTGGGATAAATCCTCGTCCTTATGGAATTTTTGTAGGCAAAAGCCCAGGACGGGCTGCAGGCAAGTTGACTCCGAATGGAGGCACTTTTCCCCAAGAAGCCAAACTCAAGAGCCCACTTGGCAGATGTCATTTTGTAGGGCGCGTTTGGGCCTCTGATGGCAGCCAGGTTAGGAGGAGGGGGCAGCTTTGGTCTGGGAGAAATCCTCGTCCTTATGGAATTTTTGTAGGCAAAAGCCCTGCATGGGCCGCAGGCAAGTTGACTCCGAAAGGAGGCACTTTTCCCCAAGAAGCCAAACTCAAGAGCCCACTTGGCATATGTCATTTTGTAGGGCGCGTTTGGGCCTCCGATGGCAGCCAGGTTTGGAGGAGGGGGCAGCTTTGGTCTGGGAGAAATCCTCGTCCTTTTGGAATTTTTATAGGCAAAAGCCCAGGACGGGCCGCAGGCAAGTTGACTCCGAATGGAGGCACTTTTCCCCAAGAAGCCAAACTCAAGAACCCACAATGCAGATGTCATTTTGTAGGGCGCGTTTGGGCCTCCGATGGCAGCCAGGTTTGGAGGAGGGGGCAGCTTTGGTCTGGGAGAAATCCTCGTGCTTATGGAATTTTTATAGGCAAAAGCCCAGGACGGGCCGCAGGCAAGTTGACTCCGAATGGAGGCACTTTTCCCCAAGAAGCCAAACTCAAGAGCCCACTTGGCAGGTGTCATTTTGTAGGGCGCGTTTGGGCCTCTGATGGCAGCCAGGTTTGGAGGAGGGGGCAGCTTTGGTCTGGGAGAAATCCTCGTCCTTATGGAATTTTTGTAGGCAAAAGCCCTGCATGGGCCGCAGGCAAGTTGACTCCGAAAGGAGGCACTTTTCCCCAAGAAGCCAAACTTAAGAGCCCACTTGGCATATGTCATTTTGTAGGGCGCGTTTGGGCCTCCGATGGCAGCCAGGTTTGGAGGAGGGGGCAGCTTTGGTCTGGGAGAAATCCTCGTCCTTATGGAATTTTTGTAGGCAAAAGCCCAGGACGGGCTGCAGGCAAGTTGACTCCGAATGGAGGCACTTTTCCCCAAGAAGCCAAACTCAAGAACCCACAATGCAGATGTCATTTTGTAGGGCGCGTTTGGGCCTCTGATGGCAGCCAGGTTAGGAGGAGGGGGCAGCTTTGGTCTGGGAGAAATCCTCGTCCTTATGGAATTTTTGTAGGCAAAAGCCCAGGACGGGCTGCAGGCAAGTTAGGCATGTTGGCTTTGAAAGGAGGCACTTTTCCCCAAGAAGCCAAACTCAAGAACCCACAATGCAGATGTCATTTTGTAGGGCGCGTTTGGGCCTCCGATGGCAGCCAGGTTTGGAGGAGGGGGCAGCTTTGGTCTGGGAGAAATCCTCGTCCTTATGGAATTTTTGTAGGCAAAAGCCCAGGACGGGCCGCAGGCAAGTTGACTCCGAATGGAGGCACTTTTCCCCAAGAAGCCAAACTCAAGAGCCCACTTGGCAGGTGTCATTTTGTAGGGCGCGTTTGGGCCTCTGATGGCAGCCAGGTTTGGAGGAGGGGGCAGCTTTGGTCTGGGAGAAATCCTCGTCCTTATGGAATTTTTGTAGGCAAAAGCCCTGCATGGGCCGCAGGCAAGTTGACTCCGAAAGGAGGCACTTTTCCCCAAGAAGCCAAACTCAAGAGCCCACTTGGCATATGTCATTTTGTAGGGCGCGTTTGGGCCTCCGATGGCAGCCAGGTTTGGAGGAGGGGGCAGCTTTGGTCTGGGAGAAATCCTCGTCCTTATGGAATTTTTGTAGGCAAAAGCCCAGGACGGGCTGCAGGCAAGTTGACTCCGAATGGAGGCACTTTTCCCCAAGAAGCCAAACTCAAGAGCCCACTTGGCAGATGTCATTTTTTAGGGCGCGTTTGGGCCTCTGATGGCAGCCAGGTTAGGAGGAGGGGGCAGCTTTGGTCTGGGAGAAATCCTCGTCCTTATGGAATTTTTGTAGGCAAAAGCCCTGGAAGGGCTGCAGGCAAGTTAGGCATGTTGGATTTGAAAGGAGGCACTTTTCCCCAAGAATCCAAACTCAAGAACCCACAATGCAGATGTCATTTTGTAGGGCGCGTTTGGGCCTCCGATGGCAGCCAGGTTTGGAGGAGGGGGCAGCTTTGGTCTGGGAGAAATCCTCGTCCTTATGGAATTTTTGTAGGCAAAAGCCCAGGACGGGCCGCAGGCAAGTTGACTCCGAATGGAGGCACTTTTCCCCAAGAAGCCAAACTCAAGAGCCCACTTGGCAGGTGTCATTTTGTAGGGCGCGTTTGGGCCTCCGATGGCAGCCAGGTTTGGAGGAGGGGGCAGCTTTGGTCTGGGAGAAATCCTCGTCCTTCTGGAATTTTTGTAGGCAAAAGCCCTGCATGGGCCGCAGGCAAGTTGACTCCGAAAGGAGGCACTTTTCCCCAAGAAGCCAAACTCAAGAGCCCACTTGGCATATGTCATTTTGTAGGGCGCGTTTGGGCCTCCGATGGCAGCCAGGTTTGGAGGAGGGGGCAGCTTTGGTCTGGGAGAAATGCTTGTCCTTATGGAATTTTTGTAGGCAAAAGCCCAGGACGGGCTGCAGGCAAGTTGACTCCGAATGGAGGCACTTTTCCCCAAGAAGCCAAACTCAAGAGCCCACTTGGCAGATGTCATTTTGTAGGGCGCGTTTGGGCCTCTGATGGCAGCCAGGTTAGGAGGAGGGGGCAGCTTTGGTCTGGGAGAAATCCTCGTCCTTATGGAATTTTTGTAGGCAAAAGCCCTGGACGGGCTGCAGGCAAGTTAGGCATGTTGGCTTTGAAAGGAGGCACTTTTCCCCAAGAAGCCAAACTCAAGAACCCACAATGCAGATGTCATTTTGTAGGGCGCGTTTGGGCCTCCGATGGCAGCCAGGTTTGGAGGAGGGGGCAGCTTTGGTCTGGGAGAAATCCTCGTCCTTATGGAATTTTTATAGGCAAAAGCCCAGGACGGGCCGCAGGCAAGTTGACTCCGAATGGAGGCACTTTTCCCCAAGAAGCCAAACTCAAGAGCCCACTTGGCAGGTGTCATTTTGTAGGGCGCGTTTGGGCCTCTGATGGCAGCCAGGTTAGGAGGAGGGGGCAGCTTTGGTCTGGGAGAAATCCTCGTCCTTATGGAATTTTTGTAGGCAAAAGCCCTGCATGGGCCGCAGGCAAGTTGACTCCGAAAGGAGGCACTTTTCCCCAAGAAGCCAAACTCAAGAGCCCACTTGGCATATGTCATTTTGTAGGGCGCGTTTGGGCCTCCGATGGCAGCCAGGTTTGGAGGAGGGGGCAGCTTTGGTCTGGGAGAAATCCTCGTCCTTATGGAATTTTTGTAGGCAAAAGCCCAGGACGGGCTGCAGGCAAGTTGACTCCGAATGGAGGCACTTTTCCCCAAGAAGCCAAACTCAAGAGCCCACTTGGCAGATGTCATTTTGTAGGGCGCGTTTGGGCCTCTGATGGCAGCCAGGTTAGGAGGAGGGGGCAGCTTTGGTCTGGGAGAAATCCTCGTCCTTATGGAATTTTTGTAGGCAAAAGCCCAGGACGGGCTGCAGGCAAGTTAGGCATGTTGGCTTTGAAAGGAGGCACTTTTCCCCAAGAAGCCAAACTCAAGAACCCACAATGCAGATGTCATTTTGTAGGGCGCGTTTGGGCCTCCGATGGCAGCCAGGTTTGGAGGAGGGGGCAGCTTTGGTCTGGGAGAAATCCTCGTCCTTATGGAATTTTTGTAGGCAAAAGCCCAGGACGGGCCGCAGGCAAGTTGACTCCGAATGGAGGCACTTTTCCCCAAGAAGCCAAACTCAAGAGCCCACTTGGCAGGTGTCATTTTGTAGGGCGCGTTTGGGCCTCTGATGGCAGCCAGGTTTGGAGGAGGGGGCAGCTTTGGTCTGGGAGAAATCCTCGTCCTTATGGAATTTTTGTAGGCAAAAGCCCTGCATGGGCCGCAGGCAAGTTGACTCCGAAAGGAGGCACTTTTCCCCAAGAAGCCAAACTCAAGAGCCCACTTGGCAGGTGTCATTTTGTAGGGCGCGTTTGGGCCTCCTATGGCAGCCAGGTTTGGAGGAGGGGGCAGCTTTGGTCTGGGAGAAATCCTTGTCCTTATGGAATTTTTGTAGGCAAAAGCCCAGGACGGGCCGCAGGCAAGTTGACTCCGAATGGAGGCACTTTTCCCCAAGAAGCCAAACTCAAGAGCCCACTTGGCAGGTGTCATTTTGTAGGGTGCCTTTGGGCCTCTGATGGCAGCCAGGTTAGGAGGAGGGGGCAGCTTTGGTCTGGGAGAAATCCTCGTCCTTATGGAATTTTTGTAGGCAAAAGCCCAGGATGGGCCGCAGGCAAGTTAGGCATGTTGGCTTTGAAAGGAGGCACTTTTCCACAAGAAGCCAAACTCAAGAACCCACAATGCAGATGTCATTTTGTAGGGCGCGTTTGGGCCTCCGATGGCAGCCAGATTTGGAGGAGGGGGCAGCTTTGGTCTGGGAGAAATCCTCGTCCTTATGGAATTTTTGTAGGCAAAAGCCCAGGACGGGCCGCAGGCAAGTTGACTCCGAATGGAGGCACTTTTCCCCAAGAAGCCAAACTCAAGAGCCCACTTGGCAGATGTCATTTTGTAGGGCGCGTTTGGGCCTCTGATGGCAGCCAGGTTAGGAGGAGGGGGCAGCTTTGGTCTGGGAGAAATCCTCGTCCTTATGGAATTTTTGTAGGCAAAAGCCCAGGACGGGCTGCAGGCAAGTTAGGCATGTTGGCTTTGAAAGGAGGCACTTTTCCCCAAGAAGCCAAACTCAAGAACCCACAATGCAGATGTCATTTTGTAGGGCGCGTTTGGGCCTCCGATGGCAGCCAGGTTTGGAGGAGGGGGCAGCTTTGGTCTGGGAGAAATCCTCGTCCTTATGGAATTTTTGTAGGCAAAAGCCCAGGACGGGCCGCAGGCAAGTTGACTCCGAATGGAGGCACTTTTCCCCAAGAAGCCAAACTCAAGAGCCCACTTGGCAGGTGTCATTTTGTAGGGCGCGTTTGGGCCTCTGATGGCAGCCAGGTTAGGAGGAGGGGGCAGCTTTGGTCTGGGAGAAATCCTCGTCCTTATGGAATTTTTGTAGGCAAAAGCCCTGCATGGGCCGCAGGCAAGTTGACTCCGAAAGGAGGCACTTTTCCCCAAGAAGCCAAACTCAAGAGCCCACTTGGCATATGTCATTTTGTAGGGCGCGTTTGGGCCTCCGATGGCAGCCAGGTTTGGAGGAGGGGGCAGCTTTGGTCTGGGAGAAATCCTCGTGCTTATGGAATTTTTATAGGCAAAAGCCCAGGACGGGCCGCAGGCAAGTTGACTCCGAATGGAGGCACTTTTCCCCAAGAAGCCAAACTCAAGAGCCCACTTGGCAGATGTCATTTTGTAGGGCGCGTTTGGGCCTCTGATGGCAGCCAGGTTAGGAGGAGGGGGCAGCTTTGGTCTGGGAGAAATCCTCGTCCTTATGGAATTTTTGTAGGCAAAAGCCCTGGACGGGCTGCAGGCAAGTTAGGCATGTTGGATTTGAAAGGAGGCACTTTTCCCCAAGAAGCCAAACTCAAGAACCCACAATGCAGATGTCATTTTGTAGGGCGCGTTTGGGCCTCCAATGGCAGCCAGGTTTGGAGGAGGGGGCAGCTTTGGTCTGGGAGAAATCCTCGTCCTTATGGAATTTTTGTAGGCAAAAGCCCAGGACGGGCCGCAGGCAAGTTGACTCCGAATGGAGGCACTTTTCCCCAAGAAGCCAAACTCAAGAGCCCACTTGGCAGGTGTCATTTTGTAGGGCGCATTTGGGCCTCTGATGGCAGCCAGGTTTGGAGGAGGGGGCAGCTTTGGTCTGGGAGAAATCCTCGTCCTTATGGAATTTTTGTAGGCAAAAGCCCTGCATGGGCCGCAGGCAAGTTGACTCCGAAAGGAGGCACTTTTCCCCAAGAAGCCAAACTCAAGAGCCCACTTGGCATATGTCATTTTGTAGGGCGCGTTTGGGCCTCCGATGGCAGCCAGGTTTGGAGGAGGGGGCAGCTTTGGTCTGGGAGAAATCCTCGTCCTTATGGAATTTTTGTAGGCAAAAGCCCAGGACGGGCTGCAGGCAAGTTGACTCCGAATGGAGGCACTTTTCCCCAAGAAGCCAAACTCAAGAGCCCACTTGGCAGATGTCATTTTGTAGGGCGCGTTTGGGCCTCTGATGGCAGCCAGGTTAGGAGGAGGGGGCAGCTTTGGTCTGGGAGAAATCCTCGTCCTTATGGAATTTTTGTAGGCAAAAGCCCTGGACGGGCTGCAGGCAAGTTAGGCATGTTGGCTTTGAAAGGAGGCACTTTTCCCCAAGAAGCCAAACTCAAGAACCCACAATGCAGATGTCATTTTGTAGGGCGCGTTTGGGCCTCCGATGGCAGCCAGGTTTGGAGGAGGGGGCAGCTTTGGTCTGGGAGAAATCCTCGTCCTTATGGAATTTTTGTAGGCAAAAGCCCAGGACGGGCCGCAGGCAAGTTGACTCCGAATGGAGGCACTTTTCCCCAAGAAGCCAAACTCAAGAGCCCACTTGGCAGGTGTCATTTTGTAGGGCGCGTTTGGGCCTCTGATGGCAGCCAGGTTAGGAGGAGGGGGCAGCTTTGGTCTGGGAGAAATCCTCGTCCTTATGGAATTTTTGTTGGTCAAAAGCCCTGCATGGGCCGCAGGCAAGTTGACTCCGAAAGGAGGCACTTTTCCCCAAGAAGCCAAACTCAAGAGCCCACTTGGCAGGTTTCATTTTGTAGGGCGCGTTTGGGCCTCCGATGGCAGCCAGGTTTGGAGGAGGGGGCAGCTTTGGTCTGGGAGAAATCCTCGTGCTTATGGAATTTTTATAGGCAAAAGCCCAGGACGGGCCGCAGGCAAGTTGACTCCGAATGGAGGCACTTTTCCCCAAGAAGCCAAACTCAAGAGCCCACTTGGCAGATGTCATTTTGTAGGGCGCGTTTGGGCCTCTGATGGCAGCCAGGTTAGGAGGAGGGGGCAGCTTTGGTCTGGGAGAAATCCTCGTCCTTATGGAATTTTTGTAGGCAAAAGCCCTGGACGGGCTGCAGGCAAGTTAGGCATATTGGATTTGAAAGGAGGCACTTTTCCCCAAGAAGCCAAACTCAAGAACCCACAATGCAGATGTCATTTTGTAGGGCGCGTTTGGGCCTCCGATGGCAGCCAGGTTTGGAGGAGGGGGCAGCTTTGGTCTGGGAGAAATCCTCGTCCTTATGGAATTTTTGTAGGCAAAAGCCCAGGACGGGCCGCAGGCAAGTTGACTCCGAATGGAGGCACTTTTCCCCAAGAAGCCAAACTCAAGAGCCCACTTGGCAGGTGTCATTTTGTAGGGCGCATTTGGGCCTCTGATGGCAGCCAGGTTTGGAGGAGGGGGCAGCTTTGGTCTGGGAGAAATCCTCGTCCTTATGGAATTTTTGTAGGCAAAAGCCCTGCATGGGCCGCAGGCAAGTTGACTCCGAAAGGAGGCACTTTTCCCCAAGAAGCCAAACTCAAGAGCCCACTTGGCATATGTCATTTTGTAGGGCGCGTTTGGGCCTCCGATGGCAGCCAGGTTTGGAGGAGGGGGCAGCTTTGGTCTGGGAGAAATCCTCGTCCTTATGGAATTTTTGTAGGCAAAAGCCCAGGACGGGCCGCAGGCAAGTTGACTCCGAATGGAGGCACTTTTCCCCAAGAAGCCAAACTCAAGAGCCCACTTGGCAGGTGTCATTTTGTAGGGCGCGTTTGGGCCTCTGATGGCAGCCAGGTTAGGAGGAGGGGGCAGCTTTGGTCTGGGAGAAATCCTCGTCCTTATGGAATTTTTGTAGGCAAAAGCCCTGGACGGGCTGCAGGCAAGTTAGGCATGTTGGCTTTGAAAGGAGGCACTTTTCCCCAAGAAGCCAAACTCAAGAGCCCACTTGGCATATGTCATTTTGTAGGGCGCCTTTGGGCCTCCGATGGCAGCCAGGTTTGGAGGAGGGGGCAGCTTTGGTCTGGGAGAAATCCTCGTCCTTATGGAATTTTTATAGGCAAAAGCCCAGGACGGGCCGCAGGCAAGTTGACTCCGAATGGAGGCACTTTTCCCCAAGAAGCCAAACTCAAGAACCCACTTGGCAGGTGTCATTTTGTAGGGCGCGTTTGGGCCTCTGATGGCAGCCAGGTTTGGAGGAGGGGGCAGCTTTGGTCTGGGAGAAATCCTCGTCCTTATGGAATTTTTGTAGGCAAAAGCCCAGGACGGGCCGCAGGCAAGTTGACTCCGAATGGAGGCACTTTTCCCCAAGAAGCCAAACTCAAGAGCCCACTTGGCAGGTGTCATTTTGTAGGGCGCATTTGGGCCTCTGATGGTAGCCAGGTTAGGAGGAGGGGGCAGCTTTGGTCTGGGAGAAATCCTCGTCCTTCTGGAATTTTTGTAGGCAAAAGCCCAGGACGGGCCGCAGGCAAGTTGACTCCGAAAGGAGGCACTTTTCCCCAAGAAGCCAAACTCAAGAGCCCACTTGGCATATGTCATTTTGTAGGGCGCGTTTGGGCCTCCGATGGCAGCCAGGTTTGGAGGAGGGGGCAGCTTTGGTCTGGGAGAAATCCTCGTCCTTATGGAATTTTTGTAGGCAAAAGCCCAGGACGGGCTGCAGGCAAGTTGACTCCGAATGGAGGCACTTTTCCCCAAGAAGCCAAACTCAAGAGCCCACTTGGCAGATGTCATTTTGTAGGGCGCGTTTGGGCCTCTGATGGCAGCCAGGTTAGGAGGAGGGGGCAGCTTTGGTCTGGGAGAAATCCTCGTCCTTATGGAATTTTTGTAGGCAAAAGCCCAGGACGGGCTGCAGGCAAGTTGACTCCGAATGGAGGCACTTTTCCCCAAGAAGCCAAACTCAAGAGCCCACTTGGCAGATGTCATTTTGTAGGGCGCGTTTGGGCCTCCGATGGCAGCCAGGTTTGGAGGAGGGGGCAGCTTTGGTCTGGGAGAAATCCTCGTCCTTATGGAATTTTTGTAGGCAAAAGCCCTGGACGGGCTGCAGGCAAGTTAGGCATGTTGGATTTGAAAGGAGGCACTTTTCCCCAAGAAGCCAAACTCAAGAACCCACAATGCAGATGTCATTTTGTAGGGCGCGTTTGGGCCTCCGATGGCAGCCAGGTTTGGAGGAGGGGGCAGCTTTGGTCTGGGAGAAATCCTCGTCCTTATGGAATTTTTGTAGGCAAAAGCCCAGGACGGGCCGCAGGCAAGTTGACTCCGAATGGAGGCACTTTTCCCCAAGAAGCCAAACTCAAGAGCCCACTTGGCAGGTGTCATTTTGTAGGGCGCGTTTGGGCCTCTGATGGCAGCCAGGTTTGGAGGAGGGGGCAGCTTTGGTCTGGGAGAAATCCTCGTCCTTATGGAATTTTTGTAGGCAAAAGCCCTGCATGGGCCGCAGGAAAGTTGACTCCGAAAGGAGGCACTTTTCCCCAAGAAGCCAAACTCAAGAGCCCACTTGGCATATGTCATTTTGTAGGGCGCGTTTGGGCCTCCGATGGCAGCCAGGTTTGGAGGAGGGGGCAGCTTTGGTCTGGGAGAAATCCTCGTCCTTATGGAATTTTTGTAGGCAAAAGCCCAGGACGGGCTGCAGGCAAGTTGACTCCGAATGGAGGCACTTTTCCCCAAGAAGCCAAACTCAAGAGCCCACTTGGCAGATGTCATTTTGTAGGGCGCGTTTGGGCCTCTGATGGCAGCCAGGTTAGGAGGAGGGGGCAGCTTTGGTCTGGGAGAAATCCTCGTCCTTATGGAATTTTTGTAGGCAAAAGCCCAGGACGGGCTGCAGGCAAGTTAGGCATGTTGGCTTTGAAAGGAGGCACTTTTCCCCAAGAAGCCAAACTCAAGAACCCACAATGCAGATGTCATTTTGTAGGGCGCGTTTGGGCCTCCGATGGCAGCCAGGTTTGGAGGAGGGGGCAGCTTTGGTCTGGGAGAAATCCTCGTCCTTATGGAATTTTTGTAGGCAAAAGCCCAGGACGGGCCGCAGGCAAGTTGACTCCGAATGGAGGCACTTTTCCCCAAGAAGCCAAACTCAAGAGCCCACTTGGCAGGTGTCATTTTGTAGGGCGCGTTTGGGCCTCTGATGGCAGCCAGGTTAGGAGGAGGGGGCAGCTTTGGTCTGGGAGAAATCCTCGTCCTTATGGAATTTTTGTTGGTCAAAAGCCCTGCATGGGCCGCAGGCAAGTTGACTCCGAAAGGAGGCACTTTTCCCCAAGAAGCCAAACTCAAGAGCCCACTTGGCAGGTGTCATTTTGTAGGGCGCGTTTGGGCCTCCGATGGCAGCCAGGTTTGGAGGAGGGGGCAGCTTTGGTCTGGGAGAAATCCTCGTGCTTATGGAATTTTTATAGGCAAAAGCCCAGGACGGGCCGCAGGCAAGTTGACTCCGAATGGAGGCACTTTTCCCCAAGAAGCCAAACTCAAGAGCCCACTTGGCAGATGTCATTTTGTAGGGCGCGTTTGGGCCTCTGATGGCAGCCAGGTTAGGAGGAGGGGGCAGCTTTGGTCTGGGAGAAATCCTCGTCCTTATGGAATTTTTGTAGGCAAAAGCCCTTGTCGGGCTGCAGGCAAGTTAGGCATGTTGGATTTGAAAGGAGGCACTTTTCCCCAAGAAGCCAAACTCAAGAACCCACAATGCAGATGTCATTTTGTAGGGCGCGTTTGGGCCTCCGATGGCAGCCAGGTTTGGAGGAGGGGGCAGCTTTGGTCTGGGAGAAATCCTCGTCCTTATGGAATTTTTGTAGGCAAAAGCCCAGGACGGGCCGCAGGCAAGTGGACTCCGAATGGAGGCACTTTTCCCCAAGAAGCCAAACTCAAGAGCCCACTTGGCAGGTGTCATTTTGTAGGGCGCATTTGGGCCTCTGATGGCAGCCAGGTTTGGAGGAGGGGGCAGCTTTGGTCTGGGAGAAATCCTCGTCCTTATGGAATTTTTGTAGGCAAAAGCCCTGCATGGGCCGCAGGCAAGTTGACTCCGAAAGGAGGCACTTTTCCCCAAGAAGCCAAACTCAAGAGCCCACTTGGCATATGTCATTTTGTAGGGCGCGTTTGGGCCTCCGATGGCAGCCAGGTTTGGAGGAGGGGGCAGCTTTGGTCTGGGAGAAATCCTCGTCCTTATGGAATTTTTGTAGGCAAAAGCCCAGGACGGGCCGCAGGCAAGTTGACTCCGAATGGAGGCACTTTTCCCCAAGAAGCCAAACTCAAGAGCCCACTTGGCAGGTGTCATTTTGTAGGGCGCGTTTGGGCCTCTGATGGCAGCCAGGTTAGGAGGAGGGGGCAGCTTTGGTCTGGGAGAAATCCTCGTCCTTATGGAATTTTTGTAGGCAAAAGCCCTGGACGGGCTGCAGGCAAGTTAGGCATGTTGGCTTTGAAAGGAGGCACTTTTCCCCAAGAAGCCAAACTCAAGAGCCCACTTGGCATATGTCATTTTGTAGGGCGCCTTTGGGCCTCCGATGGCAGCCAGGTTTGGAGGAGGGGGCAGCTTTGGTCTGGGAGAAATCCTCGTCCTTATGGAATTTTTATAGGCAAAAGCCCAGGACGGGCCGCAGGCAAGTTGACTCCGAATGGAGGCACTTTTCCCCAAGAAGCCAAACTCAAGAACCCACTTGGCAGGTGTCATTTTGTAGGGCGCGTTTGGGCCTCTGATGGCAGCCAGGTTTGGAGGAGGGGGCAGCTTTGGTCTGGGAGAAATCCTCGTCCTTATGGAATTTTTGTAGGCAAAAGCCCAGGACGGGCCGCAGGCAAGTTGACTCCGAATGGAGGCACTTTTCCCCAAGAAGCCAAACTCAAGAGCCCACTTGGCAGGTGTCATTTTGTAGGGCGCATTTGGGCCTCTGATGGTAGCCAGGTTAGGAGGAGGGGGCAGCTTTGGTCTGGGAGAAATCCTCGTCCTTCTGGAATTTTTGTAGGCAAAAGCCCAGGACGGGCCGCAGGCAAGTTGACTCCGAAAGGAGGCACTTTTCCCCAAGAAGCCAAACTCAAGAGCCCACTTGGCATATGTCATTTTGTAGGGCGCGTTTGGGCCTCCGATGGCAGCCAGGTTTGGAGGAGGGGGCAGCTTTGGTCTGGGAGAAATCCTCGTCCTTATGGAATTTTTGTAGGCAAAAGCCCAGGACGGGCTGCAGGCAAGTTGACTCCGAATGGAGGCACTTTTCCCCAAGAAGCCAAACTCAAGAGCCCACTTGGCAGATGTCATTTTGTAGGGCGCGTTTGGGCCTCTGATGGCAGCCAGGTTAGGAGGAGGGGGCAGCTTTGGTCTGGGAGAAATCCTCGTCCTTATGGAATTTTTGTAGGCAAAAGCCCAGGACGGGCTGCAGGGAAGTTAGTCATGTTGGCTTTGAAAGGAGGCACTTTTCCCCAAGAAGCCAAACTCAAGAACCCACAATGCAGATGTCATTTTGTAGGGCGCGTTTGGGCCTCCGATGGCAGCCAGGTTTGGAGGAGGGGGCAGCTTTGGTCTGGGAGAAATCCTCGTCCTTATGGAATTTTTGTAGGCAAAAGCCCAGGACGGGCCGCAGGCAAGTTGACTCCGAATGGAGGCACTTTTCCCCAAGAAGCCAAACTCAACAGCCCACTTGGCAGGTGTCATTTTGTAGGGCGCGTTTGGGCCTCTGATGGCAGCCAGGTTTGGAGGAGGGGGCAGCTTTGGTCTGGGAGAAATCCTCGTCCTTATGGAATTTTTGTAGGCAAAAGCCCTGCATGGGCCGCAGGCAAGTTGACTCCGAAAGGAGGCACTTTTCCCCAAGAAGCCAAACTCAAGAGCCCACTTGGCATATGTCATTTTGTAGGGCGCGTTTGGGCCTCCGATGGCAGCCAGGTTTGGAGGAGGGGGCAGCTTTGGTCTGGGAGAAATCCTCGTCCTTATGGAATTTTTGTAGGCAAAAGCCCAGGACGGGCCGCAGGCAAGTTGACTCCGAATGGAGGCACTTTTCCCCAAGAAGCCAAACTCAAGAGCCCACTTGGCAGGTGTCATTTTGTAGGGCGCATTTGGGCCTCTGATGGCAGCCAGGTTTGGAGGAGGGGGCAGCTTTGGTCTGGGAGAAATCCTCGTCCTTCTGGAATTTTTGTAGGCAAAAGCCCTGCATGGGCCGCAGGCAAGTTGACTCCGAAAGGAGGCACTTTTCCCCAAGAAGGCAAACTCAAGAGCCCACTTGGCATATGTCATTTTGTAGGGCGCGTTTGGGCCTCCGATGGCAGCCAGGTTTGGAGGAGGGGGCAGCTTTGGTCTGGGAGAAATCCTCGTCCTTATGGAATTTTTGTAGGCAAAAGCCCAGAACGGGCTGCAGGCAAGTTGACTCCGAATGGAGGCACTTTTCCCCAAGAAGCCAAACTCAAGAGCCCACTTGGCAGATGTCATTTTGTAGGGCGCGTTTGGGCCTCTGATGGCAGCCAGGTTAGGAGGAGGGGGCAGCTTTGGTCTGGGAGAAATCCTCGTCCTTATGGAATTTTTGTAGGCAAAAGCCCAGGACGGGCTGCAGGCAAGTTAGGCATGTTGGCTTTGAAAGGAGGCACTTTTCCCCAAGAAGCCAAACTCAAGAACCCACAATGCAGATGTCATTTTGTAGGGCGCGTTTGGGCCTCCGATGGCAGCCAGGTTTGGAGGAGGGGGCAGCTTTGGTCTGGGAGAAATCCTCGTCCTTATGGAATTTTTGTAGGCAAAAGCCCAGGACGGGCCGCAGGCAAGTTGACTCCGAATGGAGGCACTTTTCCCCAAGAAGCCAAACTCAACAGCCCACTTGGCAGGTGTCATTTTGTAGGGCGCGTTTGGGCCTCTGATGGCAGCCAGGTTTGGAGGAGGGGGCAGCTTTGGTCTGGGAGAAATCCTCGTCCTTATGGAATTTTTGTAGGCAAAAGCCCTGCATGGGCCGCAGGCAAGTTGACTCCGAATGGAGGCACTTTTCCCCAAGAAGCCAAACTCAAGAACCCACAATGCAGATGTCATTTTGTAGGGCGCGTTTGGGCCTCCGATGGCAGCCAGGTTTGGAGGAGGGGGCAGCTTTGGTCTGGGAGAAATCCTCGTCCTTATGGAATTTTTGTAGGCAAAAGCCCAGGACGGGCCGCAGGCAAGTTGACTCCGAATGGAGGCACTTTTCCCCAAGAAGCCAAACTCAAGAGCCCACTTGGCAGGTGTCATTTTGTAGGGCGCGTTTGGGCCTCTGATGGCAGCCAGGTTTGGAGGAGGGGGCAGCTTTGGTCTGGGAGAAATCCTCGTCCTTATGGAATTTTTGTAGGCAAAAGCCCTGCATGGGCCGCAGGCAAGTTGACTCCGAAAGGAGGCACTTTTCCCCAAGAAGCCAAACTCAAGAGCCCACTTGGCAGATGTCATTTTGTAGGGCGCGTTTGGGCCTCCGATGGCAGCCAGGTTTGGAGGAGGGGGCAGCTTTGGTCTGGGAGAAATCCTCGTCCTTATGGAATTTTTGTAGGCAAAAGCCCTGGACGGGCTGCAGGCAAGTTAGGCATGTTGGATTTGAAAGGAGGCACTTTTCCCCAAGAAGCCAAACTCAAGAACCCACAATGCAGATGTCATTTTGTAGGGCGCGTTTGGGCCTCCGATGGCAGCCAGGTTTGTAGGAGGGGGCAGCTTTGGTCTGGGAGAAATCCTCGTCCTTATGGAATTTTTGTAGGCAAAAGCCCAGGACGGGCCGCAGGCAAGTTGACTCCGAATGGAGGCACTTTTCCCCAAGAAGCCAAACTCAAGAGCCCACTTGGCAGGTGTCATTTTGTAGGGCGCATTTGGGCCTCTGATGGCAGCCAGGTTTGGAGGAGGGGGCAGCTTTGGTCTGGGAGAAATCCTCGTCCTTATGGAATTTTTGTAGGCAAAAGCCCTGCATGGGCCGCAGGCAAGTTGACTCCGAAAGGAGGCACTTTTCCCCAAGAAGCCAAACTCAAGAGCCCACTTGGCATATGTCATTTTGTAGGGCGCGTTTGGGCCTCCGATGGCAGCCAGGTTTGGAGGAGGGGGCAGCTTTGGTCTGGGAGAAATCCTCGTCCTTATGGAACTTTTATAGGCAAAAGCCCAGGACGGGCTGCAGGCAAGTTGACTCCGAATGGAGGCACTTTTCCCCAAGAAGCCAAACTCAAGAGCCCACTTGGCAGATGTCATTTTGTAGGGCGCGTTTGGGCCTCTGATGGCAGCCAGGTTAGGAGGAGGGGGCAGCTTTGGTCTGGGAGAAATCCTCGTCCTTATGGAATTTTTGTAGGCAAAAGCCCAGGACGGGCTGCAGGCAAGTTGACTCCGAAAGGAGGCACTTTTCCCCAAGAAGCCAAACTCAAGAGCCCACTTGGCAGATGTCATTTTGTAGGGCGCGTTTGGGCCTCTGATGGCAGCCAGGTTAGGAGGAGGGGGCAGCTTTGGTCTGGGAGAAATCCTCGTCCTTATGGAATTTTTGTAGGCAAAAGCCCTGCATGGGCTGCAGGCAAGTTAGGCATGTTGGATTTGAAAGGAGGCACTTTTCCCCAAGAAGCCAAACTCAAGAGCCCACTTGGCATATGTCATTTTGTAGGGTGCGTTTGGGCCTCCGATGGCAGCCAGGTTTGTAGGAGGGGGCAGCTTTGTTCTGGGAGAAATCCTCGTCCTTATGGAATTTTTATAGGCAAAAGCCCAGGACGGGCCGCAGGCAAGTTGACTCCGAATGGAGGCACTTTTCCCCAAGAAGCCAAACTCAAGAGCCCACTTGGCAGGTGTCATTTTGTAGGGCGCGTTTGGGCCTCTGATGGCAGCCAGGTTTGGAGGAGGGGGCAGCTTTGGTCTGGGAGAAATCCTCGTCCTTATGGAATTTTTGTAGGCAAAAGCCCTGCATGGGCTGCAGGCAAGTTAGGCATGTTGGATTTGAAAGGAGGCACTTTTCCCCAAGAAGCCAAACTCAAGAGCCCACTTGGCATATGTCATTTTGTAGGGCGCGTTTGGGCCTCCGATGGCAGCCAGGTTTGGAGGAGGGGGCAGCTTTGGTCTGGGAGAAATCCTCGTCCTTATGGAACTTTTGTAGGCAAAAGCCCAGGACGGGCTGCAGGCAAGTTGACTCCGAATGGAGGCACTTTTCCCCAAGAAGCCAAACTCAAGAGCCCACTTGTCAGATGTCATTTTGTAGGGCGCGTTTGGGCCTCTGATGGCAGCCAGGTTAGGAGGAGGGGGCAGCTTTGGTCTGGGAGAAATCCTCGTCCTTCTGGAAATTTTTGTAGGCAAAAGCCCTGGACGGGCTGCAGGCAAGTTAGGCATGTTGGCTTTGAAAGGAGGCACTTTTCCCCAAGAAGCCAAACTCAAGAACCCACAATGCAGATGTCATTTTGTAGGGCGCGTTTGGGCCTCCGATGGCAGCCAGGTTTGGAGGAGGGGGCAGCTTTGGTCTGGGAGAAATCCTCGTCCTTATGGAATTTTTGTAGGCAAAAGCCCAGGACGGGCCGCAGGCAAGTTGACTCCGAATGGAGGCACTTTTCCCCAAGAAGCCAAACTCAAGAGCCCACTTGGCAGGTGTCATTTTGTAGGGCGCATTTGGGCCTCTGATGGCAGCCAGGTTTGGAGGAGGGGGCAGCTTTGGTCTGGGAGAAATCCTCGTCCTTATGGAATTTTTGTAGGCAAAAGCCCTGCATGGGCCGCAGGCAAGTTGACTCCGAAAGGAGGCACTTTTCCCCAAGAAGCCAAACTCAAGAGCCCACTTGGCATATGTCATTTTGTAGGGCGCGTTTGGGCCTCCGATGGCAGCCAGGTTTGGAGGAGGGGGCAGCTTTGGTCTGGGAGAAATCCTCGTCCTTATGGAATTTTTGTAGGCAAAAGCCCAGGACGGGCTGCAGGCAAGTTGACTCCGAATGGAGGCACTTTTCCCCAAGAAGCCAAACTCAAGAGCCCACTTGGCAGATGTCATTTTGTAGGGCGCGTTTGGGCCTCTGATGGCAGCCAGGTTAGGAGGAGGGGGCAGCTTTGGTCTGGGAGAAATCCTCGTCCTTATGGAATTTTTGTAGGCAAAAGCCCTGGACGGGCTGCAGGCAAGTTAGGCATGTTGGCTTTGAAAGGAGGCACTTTTCCTCAAGAAGCCAAACTCAAGAACCCACAATGCAGATGTCATTTTGTAGGGTGCGTTTGGGCCTCCGATGGCAGCCAGGTTTGTAGGAGGGGGCAGCTTTGTTCTGGGAGAAATCCTCGTCCTTATGGAATTTTTATAGGCAAAAGCCCAGGACGGGCCGCAGGCAAGTTGACTCCGAATGGAGGCACTTTTCCCCAAGAAGCCAAACTCAAGAGCCCACTTGGCAGGTGTCATTTTGTAGGGCGCGTTTGGGCCTCTGATGGCAGCCAGGTTTGGAGGAGGGGGCAGCTTTGGTCTGGGAGAAATCCTCGTCCTTATGGAATTTTTGTAGGCAAAAGCCCTGCATGGGCCGCAGGCAAGTTGACTCCGAAAGGAGGCACTTTTCCCCAAGAAGCCAAACTCAAGAGCCCACTTGGCAGATGTCATTTTGTAGGGCGCGTTTGGGCCTCCGATGGCAGCCAGGTTTGGAGGAGGGGGCAGCTTTGGTCTGGGAGAAATCCTCGTCCTTATGGAATTTTTGTAGGCAAAAGCCCAGGACGGGCTGCAGGCAAGTTGACTCCGAATGGAGGCACTTTTCCCCAAGAAGCCAAACTCAAGAGCCCACTTGGCAGATGTCATTTTGTAGGGCGCGTTTGGGCCTCTGATGGCAGCCAGGTTAGGAGGAGGGGGCAGCTTTGGTCTGGGAGAAATCCTCGTCCTTATGGAATTTTTGTAGTCAAAAGCCCAGGACGGGCTGCAGGCAAGTTAGGCATGTTGGCTTTGAAAGGAGGCACTTTTCCCCAAGAAGCCAAACTCAAGAACCCACTTGGCAGATGTCATTTTGTAGGGCGCGTTTGGGCCTCCGATGGCAGCCAGGTTTGGAGGAGGGGGCAGCTTTGGTCTGGGAGAAATCCTCGTCCTTATGGAATTTTTGTAGGCAAAAGCCCTGGACGGGCCGCAGGCAAGTTGACTCCGAATGGAGGCACTTTTCCCCAAGAAGCCAAACTCAAGAGACCACTTGGCAGGTGTCATTTTGTAGGGCGCGTTTGGGCCTCCGATGGCAGCCAGGTTTGGAGGAGGGGGCAGCTTTGGTCTGGGAGAAATCCTCGTCCTTATGGAATTTTTGTAGGCAAAAGCCCAGGACGGGCCGCAGGCAAGTTGACTCCGAATGGAGGCACTTTTCCCCAAGAAGCCAAACTCAAGAGCCCACTTGGCATATGTCATTTTGTAGGGCGCGTTTGGGCCTCCGATGGCAGCCAGGTTTGGAGGAGGGGGCAGCTTTGGTCTGGGAGAAATCCTCGTCCTTATGGAACTTTTGTAGGCAAAAGCCCTGGACGGGCTGCAGGCAAGTTGACTCCGAATGGAGGCACTTTTCCCCAAGAAGCCAAACTCAAGAGCCCACTTGGCAGATGTCATTTTGTAGGGCGCGTTTGGGCCTCTGATGGCAGCCAGGTTAGGAGGAGGGGGCAGCTTTGGTCTGGGAGAAATCCTCGTCCTTCTGGAATTTTTGTAGGCAAAAGCCCAGGACGGGCTGCAGGCAAGTTAGGCATGTTGGCTTTGAAAGGAGGCACTTTTCCCCAAGAAGCCAAACTCAAGAACCCACAATGCAGATGTCATTTTGTAGGGCGCGTTTGGGCCTCCGATGGCAGCCAGGTTTGGAGGAGGGGGCAGCTTTGGTCTGGGAGAAATCCTCGTCCTTATGGAATTTTTGTAGGCAAAAGCCCAGGACGGGCCGCAGGCAAGTTGACTCCGAATGGAGGCACTTTTCCCCAAGAAGCCAAACTCAAGAGCCCACTTGGCAGGTGTCATTTTGTAGGGCGCATTTGGGCCTCTGATGGCAGCCAGGTTTGGAGGAGGGGGCAGCTTTGGTCTGGGAGAAATCCTCGTCCTTATGGAATTTTTGTAGGCAAAAGCCCTGCATGGGCCGCAGGCAAGTTGACTCCGAAAGGAGGCACTTTTCCCCAAGAAGCCAAACTCAAGAGCCCACTTGGCATATGTCATTTTGTAGGGCGCGTTTGGGCCTCCGATGGCAGCCAGGTTTGGAGGAGGGGGCAGCTTTGGTCTGGGAGAAATCCTCGTCCTTATGGAATTTTTGTAGGCAAAAGCCCAGGACGGGCTGCAGGCAAGTTGACTCCGAATGGAGGCACTTTTCCCCAAGAAGCCAAACTCAAGAGCCCACTTGGCAGATGTCATTTTGTAGGGCGCGTTTGGGCCTCTGACGGCAGCCAGGTTAGGAGGAGGGGGCAGCTTTGGTCTGGGAGAAATCCTCGTCCTTATGGAATTTTTGTAGGCAAAAGCCCAGGACGGGCCGCAGGCAAGTTGACTCCGAATGGAGGCACTTTTCCCCAAGAAGCCTAACTCAAGAGCCCACTTTGCAGGTGTCATTTTGTAGGGCGCGTTTGGGCCTCTGAAGGCAGCCAGGTTAGGAGGAGGGGGCAGCTTTGGTCTGGGAGAAATCCTCGTCCTTATGGAATTTTTGTAGGCAAAAGCCCAGGATGGGCCGCAGGCAAGTTAGGCATGTTGGCTTTGAAAGGAGGCACTTTTCCCCAAGAAGCCAAACTCAAGAACCCACAATGCAGATGTCATTTTGTAGGGCGCGTTTGGGCCTCCGATGGCAGCCAGGTTTGGAGGAGGGGGCAGCTTTGGTCTGGGAGAAATCCTCGTCCTTATGGAATTTTTGTAGGCAAAAGCCCAGGACGGGCTGCAGGCAAGTTGACTCCGAATGGAGGCACTTTTCCCCAAGAAGCCAAACTCAAGAGCCCACTTGGCAGGTGTCATTTTGTAGGGCGCGTTTGGGCCTCCGATGGCAGCCAGGTTTGGAGGAGGGGGCAGCTTTGGTCTGGGAGAAATCCTCGTCCTTATGGAATTTTTGTAGGCAAAAGCCCTGCATGGGCCGCAGGCAAGTTGACTCCGAAAGGAGGCACTTTTCCCCAAGAAGCCAAACTCAAGAGCCCACTTGGCAGATGTCATTTTGTAGGGCGCGTTTGGGCCTCTGATGGCAGCCAGGTTTGGAGGAGGGGGCAGCTTTGGTCTGGGAGAAATCCTCGTCCTTATGGAATTTTTGTAGGCAAAAGCCCAGGACGGGCTGCAGGCAAGTTGACTCCGAATGGAGGCACTTTTCCCCAAGAAGCCAAACTCAAAAGCCCACTTGGCAGATGTCATTTTGTAGGGCGCGTTTGGGCCTCTGATGGCAGCCAGGTTAGGAGGAGGGGGCAGCTTTGGTCTGGGAGAAATCCTCATCCTTATGGAATTTTTGTAGGCAAAAGCCCAGGACGGGCTGCAGGCAAGTTAGGCATGTTGGCTTTGAAAGGAGGCACTTTTCCCCAAGAAGCCAAACTCAAGAACCCACAATGCAGTTGTCATTTTGTAGGGCGCGTTTGGGCCTCCGATGGCAGCCAGGTTTGGAGGAGGGGGCATCTTTGGTCTGGGAGAAATCCTCGTCCTTATGGAATTTTTGTAGGCAAAAGCCCAGGACGGGCCGCAGGCAAGTTGACTCCGAATGGAGGCACTTTTCCCCAAGAAGCCAAACTCAAGAGCCCACTTGGCATATGTCATTTTGTAGGGCGCGTTTGGGCCTCCGATGGCAGCCAGGTTTGGAGGAGGGGGCAGCTTTGGTCTGGGAGAAATCCTCGTCCTTATGGAATTTTTGTAGGCAAAAGCCCAGGACGGGCTGCAGGCAAGTTGACTCCGAATGGAGGCACTTTTCCCCAAGAAGCCAAACTCAAGAGCCCACTTGGCAGATGTCATTTTGTAGGGCGCGTTTGGGCCTCTGATGGCAGCCAGGTTAGGAGGAGGGGGCAGCTTTGGTCTGGGAGAAATCCTCGTCCTTATGGAATTTTTGCAGGCAAAAGCCCAGGACGGGCTGCAGGCAAGTTAGGCATGTTGGCTTTGAAAGGAGGCACTTTTCCCCAAGAAGCCAAACTCAAGAACCCACAATGCAGATGTCATTTTGTAGGGCGCGTTTGGGCCTCCGATGGCAGCCAGGTTTGGAGGAGGGGGCAGCTTTGGTCTGGGAGAAATCCTCGTCCTTATGGAATTTTTGTAGGCAAAAGCCCAGGACGGGCCGCAGGCAAGTTGACTCCGAATGGAGGCACTTTTCCCCAAGAAGCCAAACTCAAGAGCCCACTTGGCAGGTGTCATTTTGTAGGGCGCGTTTGGGCCTCCGATGGCAGCCAGGTTTGGAGGAGGGGGCAGCTTTGGTCTGGGAGAAATCCTCGTCCTTATGGAATTTTTGTAGGCAAAAGCCCAGGACGGGCCGCAGGCAAGTTGACTCCGAATGGAGGCACTTTTCCCCAAGAAGCCAAACTCAAGAGCCCACTTGGCATATGTCATTTTGTAGGGCGCGTTTGGGCCTCCGATGGCAGCCAGGTTTGGAGGAGGGGGCAGCTTTGGTCTGGGAGAAATCCTCGTCCTTATGGAATTTTTGTAGGCAAAAGCCCAGGACGGGCTGCAGGCAAGTTGACTCCGAATGGAGGCACTTTTCCCCAAGAAGCCAAACTCAAGAGCCCACTTGGCAGATGTCATTTTGTAGGGCGCGTTTGGGCCTCTGATGGCAGCCAGGTTAGGAGGAGGGGGCAGCTTTGGTCTGGGAGAAATCCTCGTCCTTATGGAATTTTTGTAGGCAAAAGCCCAGGACGGGCTGCAGGCAAGTTAGGCATGTTGGCTTTGAAAGGAGGCACTTTTCCCCAAGAAGCCAAACTCAAGAACCCACAATGCAGTTGTCATTTTGTAGGGCGCGTTTGGGCCTCCGATGGCAGCCAGGTTTGGAGGAGGGGGCAGCTTTGGTCTGGGAGAAATCCTCGTCCTTATGGAATTTTTGTAGGCAAAAGCCCAGGACGGGCCGCAGGCAAGTTGACTCCGAATGGAGGCACTTTTCCCCAAGAAGCCAAACTCAAGAGCCCACTTGGCAGGTGTCATTTTGTAGGGCGCATTTGGGCCTCTGATGGCAGCCAGGTTTGGAGGAGGGGGCAGCGTTGGTCTGGGAGAAATCCTCGTCCTTATGGAATTTTTGTAGGCAAAAGCCCTGCATGGGCCGCAGGCAAGTTGACTCCGAAAGGAGGCACTTTTCCCCAAGAAGCCAAACTCAAGAGCCCACTTGGCATATGTCATTTTGTAGGGCGCATTTGGGCCTCCGATGGCAGCCAGATTTGGAGGAGGGGGCAGCTTTGGTCTGGGAGAAATCCTCGTCCTTATGGAATTTTTGTAGGCAAAAGCCCTGCATGGGCCGCAGGCAAGTTGACTCCGAATGGAGGCACTTTTCCCCAAGAAGCCAAACTCAAGAGCCCACTTGGCAGATGTCATTTTGTAGGGCGCGTTTGGGCCTCTGATGGCAGCCAGGTTAGGAGGAGGGGGCAGCTTTAGTCTGGGAGAAATCCTCGTCCTTATGGAATTTTTGTAGGCAAAAGCCCTTGTCGGGCTGCAGGCAAGTTAGGCATGTTGGCTTTGAAAGGAGGCACTTTTCCCCAAGAAGCCAAACTCAAGAACCCACAATGCAGATGTCATTTTGTATGGCGCGTTTGGGCCTCCGATGGCAGCCAGGTTAGGAGGAGGGGGCAGCTTTGGTCTGGGAGAAATCCTCGTCCTTATGGAATTTTTATAGGCAAAAGCCCAGGACGGGCCGCAGGCAAGTTGACTCCGAATGGAGGCACTTTTCCCCAAGAAGCCAAACTCAAGAGCCCACTTGGCAGGTGTCATTTTGTAGGGCGCGTTTGGGCCTCCGATGGCAGCCAGGTTTGGAGGAGGGGGCAGCTTTGGTCTGGGAGAAATCCTCGTCCTTATGGAATTTTTGTAGGCAAAAGCCCAGGACGGGCTGCAGGCAAGTTGACTCCGAAAGGAGGCACTTTTCCCCAAGAAGCCAAACTCAAGAGCCCACTTGGCAGATGTCATTTTGTAGGGCGCGTTTGGGCCTCTGATGGCAGCCAGGTTAGGAGGAGGGGGCAGCTTTGGTCTGGGAGAAATCCTCGTCCTTATGGAATTTTTGTAGGCAAAAGCCCAGGACGGGCTGCAGGTAAGTTAGGCATGTTGGCTCCGAATGGAGGCACTTTTCCCCAAGAAGCCGAACTCAAGAACCCACAATGCAGATGTCATTTTGTAGGGCGCGTTTGGGCCTCCGATGGCAGCCAGGTTTGGAGGAGGGGGCAGCTTTGGTCTGGGAGAAATCCTCGTGCTTATGGAATTTTTATAGGCAAAAGCCCAGGACGGGCCGCAGGCAAGTTGACTCCGAATGGAGGCACTTTTCCCCAAGAAGCCAAACTCAAGAGCCCACTTGGCAGGTGTCATTTTGTAGGGCGCGTTTGGGCCTCTGATGGCAGCCAGGTTTGGAGGAGGGGGCAGCTTTGGTCTGGGAGAAATCCTCGTCCTTATGGAATTTTTGTAGGCAAAAGCCCTGCATGGGCCGCAGGCAAGTTGACTCCGAAAGGAGGCACTTTTCCCCAAGAAGCCAAACTCAAGAGCCCACTTGGCATATGTCATTTTGTAGGGCGCGTTTGGGCCTCCGATGGCAGCCAGGTTTGGAGGAGGGGGCAGCTTTGGTCTGGGAGAAATCCTCGTCCTTATGGAATTTTTGTAGGCAAAAGCCCAGGACGGGCTGCAGGCAAGTTGACTCCGAATGGAGGCACTTTTCCCCAAGAAGCCAAACTCAAAAGCCCACTTGGCAGATGTCATTTTGTAGGGCGCGTTTGGGCCTCTGATGGCAGCCAGGTTAGGAGGAGGGGGCAGCTTTGGTCTGGGAGAAATCCTCATCCTTATGGAATTTTTGTAGGCAAAAGCCCAGGACGGGCTGCAGGCAAGTTAGGCATGTTGGCTTTGAAAGGAGGCACTTTTCCCCAAGAAGCCAAACTCAAGAACCCACAATGCAGTTGTCATTTTGTAGGGCGCGTTTGGGCCTCCGATGGCAGCCAGGTTTGGAGGAGGGGGCAGCTTTGGTCTGGGAGAAATCCTCGTCCTTATGGAATTTTTGTAGGCAAAAGCCCAGGACGGGCCGCAGGCAAGTTGACTCCGAATGGAGGCACTTTTCCCCAAGAAGCCAAACTCAAGAGCCCACTTGGCAGGTGTCATTTTGTAGGGCGCGTTTGGGCCTCTGATGGCAGCCAGGTTTGGAGGAGGGGGCAGCTTTGGTCTGGGAGAAATCCTCGTCCTTATGGAATTTTTGGAGGCAAAGGCCCTGCATGGGCCGCAGGCAAGTTGACTCCGAATGGAGGCACTTTTCCCCAAGAAGCCAAACTCAAGAGCCCACTTGGCATATGTCATTTTGTAGGGCGCGTTTGGGCCTCCGATGGCAGCCATGTTTGGAGGAGGGGGCAGCTTTGGTCTGGGAGAAATCCACGTCCTTATGGAATTTTTGTAGGCAAAAGCCCAGGACGGGCTGCAGGCAAGTTGACTCCGAATGGAGGCACTTTTCCCCAAGAAGCCAAACTCAAGAGCCCACTTGGCAGATGTCATTTTGTAGGGTGTGTTTGGGCCTCTGATGGCAGCCAGGTTAGGAGGAGGGGGCAGCTTTGGTCTGGGAGAAATCCTCGTCCTTATGGAATTTTTGTAGGCAAAAGCCCTGGACGGGCTGCAGGCAAGTTAGGCATGTTGGCTTTGAAAGGAGGCACTTTTCCCCAAGAAGCCAAACTCAAGAACCCACAATGCAGATGTCATTTTGTAGGGCGCGTTTGGGCCTCCGATGGCAGCCAGGTTTGGAGGAGGGGGCAGCTTTGGTCTGGGAGAAATCCTCGTCCTTATGGAATTTTTGTAGGCAAAAGCCCAGGACGGGCCGCAGGCAAGTTGACTCCGAATGGAGGCACTTTTCCCCAAGAAGCCAAACTCAAGAGCCCACTTGGCAGGTGTCATTTTGTAGGGCGCGTTTGGGCCTCCGATGGCAGCCAGGTTTGGAGGAGGGGGCAGCTTTGGTCTGGGAGAAATCCTCGTCCTTATGGAATTTTTGTAGGCAAAAGCCCAGGACGGGCCGCAGGCAAGTTGACTCCGAATGGAGGCACTTTTCCCCAAGAAGCCAAACTCAAGAACCCACAATGCAGATGTCATTTTGTAGGGCGCGTTTGGGCCTCCGATGGCAGCCAGGTTTGGAGGAGGGGGCAGCTTTGGTCTGGGAGAAATCCTCGTCCTTATGGAATTTTTGTAGGCAAAAGCCCTGGACGGGCTGCAGGCAAGTTGACTCCGAATGGAGGCACTTTTCCCCAAGAAGCCAAACTCAAGAGCCCACTTGGCAGGTGTCATTTTGTAGGGCGCGTTTGGGCCTCTGATGGCAGCCAGGTTAGGAGGAGGGGGCAGCTTTGGTCTGGGAGAAATCCTCGTCCTTATGGAATTTTTGTAGGCAAAAGCCCTGGACGGGCTGCAGGCAAGTTAGGCATGTTGGCTTTGAAAGGAGGCACTTTTCCCCAAGAAGCCAAACTCAAGAACCCACAATGCAGATGTCATTTTGTAGGGCGCGTTTGGGCCTCCGATGGCAGCCAGGTTTGGAGGAGGGGGCAGCTTTGGTCTGGGAGAAATCCTCGTCCTTATGGAATTTTTGTAGGCAAAAGCCCAGGACGGGCCGCAGGCAAGTTGACTCCGAAAGGAGGCACTTTTCCCCAAGAAGCCAAACTCAAGAGCCCACTTGGCAGGTGTCATTTTGTAGGGCGCGTTTGGGCCTCTGATGGCAGCCAGGTTTGGAGGAGGGGGCATCTTTGGTCTGGGAGAAATCCTCGTCCTTATGGAATTTTTGTAGGCAAAAGCCCTGCATGGGCCGCAGGCAAGTTGACTCCGAAAGGAGGCACTTTTCCCCAAGAAGCCAAACTCAAGAGCCCACTTGGCATATGTCATTTTGTAGGGCGCGTTTGGGCCTCCGATGGCAGCCAGGTTTGGAGGAGGGGGCAGCTTTGGTCTGGGAGAAATCCTCGTCCTTATGGAATTTTTGTAGGCAAAAGCCCAGGACGGGCTGCAGGCAAGTTGACTCCGAAAGGAGGCACTTTTCCCCAAGAAGCCAAACTCAAGAGCCCACTTGGCAGATGTCATTTTGTAGGGCGTGTTTGGGCCTCCGATGGCAGCCAGGTTAGGAGGAGGGGGCAGCTTTGGTCTGGGAGAAATCCTCGTCCTTATGGAATTTTTGTAGGCAAAAGCCCTGGACGGGCTGCAGGCAAGTTAGGCATGTTGGATTTGAAAGGAGGCACTTTTCCCCAAGAAGCCAAACTCAAGAACCCACAATGCAGATGTCATTTTGTAGGGCGCGTTTGGGCCTCCGATGGCAGCCAGGTTTGTAGGAGGGGGCAGCTTTGGTCTGGGAGAAATCCTCGTCCTTATGGAATTTTTGTAGGCAAAAGCCCAGGACGGGCCGCAGGCAAGTTGACTCCGAATGGAGGCACTTTTCCCCAAGAAGCCAAACTCAAGAGCCCACTTGGCAGGTGTCATTTTGTAGGGCGCGTTTGGGCCTCTGATGGCAGCCAGGTTTGGAGGAGGGGGCAGCTTTGGTCTGGGAGAAATCCTCGTCCTTATGGAATTTTTGTCGGCAAAAGCCCTGCATGGGCCGCAGGCAAGTTGACTCCGAAAGGAGGCACTTTTCCCCAAGAAGCCAAACTCAAGAGCCCACTTGGCATATGTCATTTTGTAGGGCGCGTTTGGGCCTCCGATGGCAGCCAGGTTTGGAGGAGGGGGCAGCTTTGGTCTGGGAGAAATCCTCGTCCTTATGGAATTTTTGTAGGCAAAAGCCCAGGACGGGCTGCAGGCAAGTTGACTCCGAATGGAGGCACTTTTCCCCAAGAAGCCAAACTCAAGAGCCCACTTGGCAGATGTCATTTTGTAGGGCGCGTTTGGGCCTCTGATGGCAGCCAGGTTAGGAGGAGGGGGCAGCTTTGGTCTGGGAGAAATCCTCGTCCTTATGGAATTTTTGTAGGCAAAAGCCCAGGACGGGCTGCAGGGAAGTTAGGCATGTTGGCTTTGAAAGGAGGCACTTTTCCCCAAGAAGCCAAACTCAAGAACCCACAATGCAGTTGTCATTTTGTAGGGCGCGTTTGGGCCTCCGATGGGAGCCAGGTTTGGAGGAGGGGGCAGCTTTGGTCTGGGAGAAATCCTCGTCCTTATGGAATTTTTGTAGGCAAAAGCCCAGGACGGGCCGCAGGCAAGTTGACTCCGAATGGAGGCACTTTTCCCCAAGAAGCCAAACTCAAGAGCCCACTTGGCAGATGTCATTTTGTAGGGCGCGTTTGGGCCTCTGATGGCAGCCAGGTTTGGAGGAGGGGGCAGCTTTGGTCTGGGAGAAATCCTCGTCCTTATGGAATTTTTGTAGGCAAAAGCCCAGGACGGGCTGCAGGCAAGTTGACTCCGAATGGAGGCACTTTTCCCCAAGAAGCCAAACTCAAGAGCCCACTTGGCAGATGTCATTTTGTAGGGCGCGTTTGGGCCTCCGATGGCAGCCAGGTTTGGAGGAGGGGGCAGCTTTGGTCTGGGAGAAATCCTCGTCCTTATGGAATTTTTGTAGGCAAAAGCCCAGGACGGGCTGCAGGCAAGTTGACTCCGAATGGAGGCACTTTTCCCCAAGAAGCCAAACTCAAGAGCCCACTTGGCAGATGTCATTTTGTAGGGCTCGTTTGGGCCTCTGATGGCAGCCAGGTTAGGAGGAGGGGGCAGCTTTGGTCTGGGAGAAATCCTCGTCCTTATGGAATTTTTGTAGGCAAAAGCCCAGGACGGGCTGCAGGCAAGTTAGGCATGTTGGCTCCGAATGGAGGCACTTTTCCCCAAGAAGCCAAACTCAAGAACCCACAATGCAGATGTCATTTTGTAGGGCGCGTTTGGGCCTCCGATGGCAGCCAGGTTTGGAGGAGGGGGCAGCTTTGGTCTGGGAGAAATCCTCGTCCTTATGGAATTTTTGGAGGCAAAAGCCCTGCATGGGCCGCAGGCAAGTTGACTCCGAAAGGAGGCACTTTTCCCCAAGAAGCCAAACTCAAGAACCCACTTGGCATATGTCATTTTGTAGGGCGCGTTTGGGCCTCCGATGGCAGCCAGGTTTGGAGGAGGGGGCAGCTTTGGTCTGGGAGAAATCCTCGTCCTTATGGAATTTTTGTAGGCAAAAGCCCAGGACGGGCTGCAGGCAAGTTGACTCCGAATGGAGGCACTTTTCCCCAAGAAGCCAAACTCAAGAGCCCACTTGGCATATGTCATTTTGTAGGGCGCGTTTGGGCCTCTGATGGCAGCCAGGTTAGGAGGAGGGGGCAGCTTTGGTCTGGGAGAAATCCTCGTCCTTATGGAATTTTTGTAGGCAAAAGCCCTGGACGGGCTGCAGGCAAGTTAGGCATGTTGGCTTTGAAAGGAGGCACTTTTCCCCAAGAAGCCAAACTCAAGAACCCACAATGCAGATGTCATTTTGTAGGGCGCGTTTGGGCCTCCGATGGCAGCCAGGTTTGGAGGAGGGGGCAGCTTTGGTCTGGGAGAAATCCTCGTCCTTATGGAATTTTTGTAGGCAAAAGCCCAGGACGGGCCGCAGGCAAGTTGACTCCGAATGGAGGCACTTTTCCCCAAGAAGCCAAACTCAAGAGCCCACTTGGCAGGTGTCATTTTGTAGGGCGCGTTTGGGCCTCCGATGGCAGCCAGGTTTGGAGGAGGGGGCAGCTTTGGTCTGGGAGAAATCCTCGTCCTTATGGAATTTTTGTAGGCAAAAGCCCAGGACGGGCCGCAGGCAAGTTGACTCCGAATGGAGGCACTTTTCCCCAAGAGGCCAAACTCAAGAGCCCACTTGGCATATGTCATTTTGTAGGGCGCGTTTGGGCCTCCGATGGCAGCCAGGTTAGGAGGAGGGGGCAGCTTTGGTCTGGGAGAAATCCTCGTCCTTATGGAATTTTTGTAGGCAAAAGCCCAGGACGGGCTGCAGGCAAGTTGACTCCGAATGGAGGCACTTTTCCCCAAGAAGCCAAACTCAAGAGCCCACTTGGCAGATGTCATTTTGTAGGGCGCGTTTGGGCCTCTGATGGCAGCCAGGTTAGGAGGAGGGGGCAGCTTTGGTCTGGGAGAAATCCTCGTCCTTATGGAATTTTTGTAGGCAAAAGCCCTGGACGGGCTGCAGGCAAGTTAGGCATGTTGGCTTTGAAAGGAGGCACTTTTCCCCAAGAAGCCAAACTCAAGAACCCACAATGCAGATGTCATTTTGTAGGGCGCGTTTGGGCCTCCGATGGCAGCCAGGTTTGGAGGAGGGGGCAGCTTTGGTCTGGGAGAAATCCTCGTCCTTATGGAATTTTTGTAGGCAAAAGCCCAGGACGGGCCGCAGGCAAGTTGACTCCGAATGGAGGCACTTTTCCCCAAGAAGCCAAACTCAAGAGCCCACTTGGCAGGTGTCATTTTGTAGGGCGCGTTTGGGCCTCTGATGGCAGCCAGGTTTGGAGGAGGGGGCAGCTTTGGTCTGGGAGAAATCCTCGTCCTTATGGAATTTTTGTAGGCAAAAGCCCTGCATGGGCCGCAGGCAAGTTGACTCCGAAAGGAGGCACTTTTCCCCAAGAAGCCAAACTCAAGAACCCACAATGCAGATGTCATTTTGTAGGGCGCGTTTGGGCCTCCGATGGCAGCCAGCTTTGTAGGAGGGGGCAGCTTTGGTCTGGGAGAAATCCTCGTCCTTATGGAATTTTTGTAGGCAAAAGCCCAGGACGGGCTGCAGGCAAGTTGACTCCGAATGGAGGCACTTTTCCCCAAGAAGCCAAACTCAAGAGCCCACTTGGCAGATGTCATTTTGTAGGGCGCGTTTGGGCCTCTGATGGCAGCCAGGTTAGGAGGAGGGGGCAGCTTTGGTCTGGGAGAAATCCTCGTCCTTATGGAATTTTTGTAGGCAAAAGCCCAGGACGGGCTGCAGGCAAGTTAGGCATGTTGGCTTTGAAAGGAGGCACTTTTCCCCAAGAAGCCAAACTCAAGAACCCACAATGCAGATGTCATTTTGTAGGGCGCGTTTGGGCCTCCGATGGCAGCCAGGTTTGGAGGAGGGGGCAGCTTTGGTCTGGGAGAAATCCTCGTCCTTATGGAATTTTTGTAGGCAAAAGCCCAGGACGGGCCGCAGGCAAGTTGACTCCGAATGGAGGCACTTTTCCCCAAGAAGCCAAACTCAAGAGCCCACTTGGCAGGTGTCATTTTGTAGGGCGCGTTTGGGCCTCTGATGGCAGCCAGGTTTGGAGGAGGGGGCAGCTTTGGTCTGGGAGAAATCCTCGTCCTTATGGAATTTTTGTAGGCAAAAGCCCTGCATGGGCCGCAGGCAAGTTGACTCCGAAAGGAGGCACTTTTCCCCAAGAAGCCAAACTCAAGAGCCCACTTGGCATATGTCATTTTGTAGGGCGCGTTTGGGCCTCCGATGGCAGCCAGGTTTGGAGGAGGGGGCAGCTTTGGTCTGGGAGAAATCCTCGTCCTTATGGAATTTTTGTAGGCAAAAGCCCAGGACGGGCTGCAGGCAAGTTGACTCCGAATGGAGGCACTTTTCCCCAAGAAGCCAAACTCAAGAGCCCACTTGTCAGATGTCATTTTGTAGGGCGCGTTTGGGCCTCTGATGGCAGCCAGGTTAGGAGGAGGGGGCAGCTTTGGTCTGGGAGAAATCCTCGTCCTTATGGAATTTTTGTAGGCAAAAGCCCAGGACGGGCTGCAGGCAAGTTAGGCATGTTGGATTTGAAAGGAGGCACTTTTCCCCAAGAAGCCAAACTCAAGAACCCACAATGCAGATGTCATTTTGTAGGGCGCGTTTGGGCCTCCGATGGCAGCCAGGTTTGTAGGAGGGGGCAGCTTTGGTCTGGGAGAAATCCTCGTCCTTATGGAATTTTTGTAGGCAAAAGCCCAGGACGGGCCGCAGGCAAGTTGACTCCGAATGGAGGCACTTTTCCCCAAGAAGCCAAACTCAAGAGCCCACTTGGCAGGTGTCATTTTGTAGGGCGCATTTGGGCCTCCGATGGCAGCCAGGTTTGGAGGAGGGGGCAGCTTTGGTCTGGGAGAAATCCTCGTCCTTATGGAATTTTTGTAGGCAAAAGCCCAGGACGGGCTGCAGGCAAGTTGACTCCGAATGGAGGCACTTTTCCCCAAGAAGCCAAACTCAAGAGCCCACTTGGCAGATGTCATTTTGTAGGGCGCGTTTGGGCCTCTGATGGCAGCCAGGTTTGGAGGAGGGGGCAGCTTTGGTCTGGGAGAAATCCTCGTCCTTATGGAATTTTTGTAGGCAAAAGCCCTGGACGGGCCGCAGGCAAGTTAGGCATGTTGGATTTGAAAGGAGGCACTTTTCCCCAAGAAGCCAAACTCAAGAACCCACAATGCAGATGTCATTTTGTAGGGCGCGTTTGGGCCTCCGATGGCAGCCAGGTTTGGAGGAGGGGGCAGCTTTGGTCTGGGAGAAATCCTCGTCCTTATGGAATTTTTGTAGGCAAAAGCCCAGGACGGGCCGCAGGCAAGTTGACTCCGAATGGAGGCACTTTTCCCCAAGAAGCCAAACTCAAGAGCCCACTTGGCAGGTGTCATTTTGTAGGGCGCGTTTGGGCCTCCGATGGCAGCCAGGTTTGGAGGAGGGGGCAGCTTTGGTCTGGGAGAAATCCTCGTCCTTATGGAATTTTTGTAGGCAAAAGCCCAGGACGGGCCGCAGGCAAGTTGACTCCGAATGGAGGCACTTTTCCCCAAGAAGCCAAACTCAAGAGCCCACTTGGCATATGTTATTTTGTAGGGCGCGTTTGGGCCTCCGATGGCAGCCAGGTTTTGAGGAGGGGGCAGCTTTGGTCTGGGAGAAATCCTCGTCCTTATGGAATTTTTGTAGGCAAAAGCCCAGGACGGGCTGCAGGCAAGTTGACTCCGAATGGAGGCACTTTTCCCCAAGAAGCCAAACTCAAGAGCCCACTTGGCAGATGTCATTTTGTAGGGCGCGTTTGGGCCTCTGATGGCAGCCAGGTTAGGAGGAGGGGGCAGCTTTGGTCTGGGAGAAATCCTCGTCCTTATGGAATTTTTGTAGGCAAAAGCCCTGGACGGGCTGCAGGCAAGTTAGGCATGTTGGATTTGAAAGGAGGCACTTTTCCCCAAGAAGCCAAACTCAAGAACCCACAATGCATATGTCATTTTGTAGGGCGCGTTTGGGCCTCCGATGGCAGCCAGGTTTGTAGGAGGGGGCAGCTTTGGTCTGGGAGAAATCCTCGTCCTTATGGAATTTTTGTAGGCAAAAGCCCAGGACGGGCCGCAGGCAAGTTGACTCCGAATGGAGGCACTTTTCCCCAAGAAGCCAAACTCAAGAGCCCACTTGGCAGGTGTCATTTTGTAGGGCGCATTTGGGCCTCTGATGGCAGCCAGGTTTGGAGGAGGGGGCAGCTTTGGTCTGGGAGAAATCCTCGTCCTTATGGAATTTTTGTAGGCAAAAGCCCTGCATGGGCCGCAGGCAAGTTGACTCCGAAAGGAGGCACTTTTCCCCAAGAAGCCAAACTCAAGAGCCCACTTGGCATATGTCATTTTGTAGGGCGCGTTTGGGCCTCCGATGGCAGCCAGGTTTGGAGGAGGGGGCAGCTTTGGTCTGGGAGAAATCCTCGTCCTTATGGAATTTTTGTAGGCAAAAGCCGAGGACGGGCCGCAGGCAAGTTGACTCCGAATGGAGGCACTTTTCCCCAAGAAGCCAAACTCAAGAGCCCACTTGGCAGGTGTCATTTTGTAGGGCGCGTTTGGGCTTCTGATGGCAGCCAGGTTTGGAGGAGGGGGCAGCTTTGGTCTGGGAGAAATCCTCGTCCTTATGGAATTTTTGTAGGCAAAAGCCCAGGACGGGCCGCAGGCAAGTTGACTCCGAATGGAGGCACTTTTCCCCAAGAAGCCAAACTCAAGAGCCCACTTGGCAGATGTCATTTTGTAGGGCGCGTTTGGGCCTCTGATGGCAGCCAGGTTTGGAGGAGGGGGCAGCTTTGGTCTGGGAGAAATCCTCGTCCTTATGGAATTTTTGTAGGCAAAAGCCCAGGATGGGCCGCAGGCAAGTTAGGCATGTTGGCTTTGAAAGGAGGCACTTTTCCCCAAGAAGCCAAGCTCAAGAACCCACAATGCAGATGTCATTTTGTAGGGCGCGTTTGGGCCTCCGATGGCAGCCAGGTTTGCAGGAGGGAGCAGCTTTGGTCTGGGAGAAATCCTCGTCCTTATGGAATTTTTGTAGGCAAAAGCCCAGGACGGGCTGCAGGCAAGTTGACTCCGAATGGAGGCACTTTTCCCCAAGAAGCCAAACTCAAGAGCCCACAATGCAGATGTCATTTTGTAGGGCGCGTTTGGGCCTCCGATGGCAGCCAGGTTTGGAGGAGGGGGCAGCTTTGGTCTGGGAGAAATCCTCGTCCTTATGGAATTTTTGTAGGCAAAAGCCCAGGACGGGCTGCAGGCAAGTTGACTCCGAATGGAGGCACTTTTCCCCAAGAAGCCAAACTCAAGAGCCCACTTGGCATATGTCATTTTGTAGGGCGCGTTTGGGCCTCCGATGGCAGCCAGGTTTGGAGGAGGGGGCAGCTTTGGTCTGGGAGAAATCCTCGTCCTTATGGAATTTTTGTAGGCAAAAGCCCTGCATGGGCCGCAGGCAAGTTGACTCCGAAAGGAGGCACTTTTCCCCAAGAAGCCAAACTCAAGAGCCCACTTGGCATATGTCATTTTGTAGGGCGCGTTTGGGCCTCCGATGGCAGCCAGGTTTGGAGGAGGGGGCAGCTTTGGTCTGGGAGAAATCCTCGTCCTTATGGAATTTTTGTAGGCAAAAGCCCAGGACGGGCTGCAGGCAAGTTGACTCCGAAAGGAGGCACTTTTCCCCAAGAAGCCAAACTCAAGAGCCCACTTGGCAGGTGTCATTTTGTAGGGCGCGTTTGGGCCTCTGATGGCAGCCAGGTTAGGAGGAGGGGGCAGCTTTGGTCTGGGAGAAATCCTCGTCCTTATGGAATTTTTGTAGGCAAAAGCCCAGGACGGGCTGCAGGCAAGTTAGGCATGTTGGCTTTGAAAGGAGGCACTTTTCCCCAAGAAGCCAAACTCAAGAACCCACAATGCAGATGTCATTTTGTAGGGCGCGTTTGGGCCTCCGATGGCAGCCAGGTTTGGAGGAGGGGGCAGCTTTGGTCTGGGAGAAATCCTCGTCCTTATGGAATTTTTGTAGGCAAAAGCCCAGGACGGGCTGCAGGCAAGTTGACTCCGAATGGAGGCACTTTTCCCCAAGAAGCCAAACTCAAGAGCCCACTTGGCAGATGTCATTTTGTAGGGCGCGTTTGGGCCTCTGATGGCAGCCAGGTTAGGAGGAGGGGGCAGCTTTGGTCTGGGAGAAATCCTCGTCCTTATGGAATTTTTGTAGGCAAAAGCCCTGCATGGGCCGCAGGCAAGTTGACTCCGAAAGGAGGCACTTTTCCCCAAGAAGCCAAACTCAAGAGCCCACTTGGCATATGTCATTTTGTAGGGCGCGTTTGGGCCTCCGATGGCAGCCAGGTTTGGAGGAGGGGGCAGCTTTGGTCTGGGAGAAATCCTCGTCCTTATGGAATTTTTGTAGGCAAAAGCCCAGGACGGGCTGCAGGCAAGTTGACTCCGAATGGAGGCACTTTTCCCCAAGAAGCCAAACTCAAGAGCCCACTTGGCAGATGTCATTTTGTAGGGCGCGTTTGGGCCTCTGATGGCAGCCAGGTTAGGAGGAGGGGGCAGCTTTGGTCTGGGAGAAATCCTCGTCCTTATGGAATTTTTGTAGGCAAAAGCCCTGGACGGGGTGCAGGCAAGTTGACTCCGAATGGAGGCACTTTTCCCCAAGAAGCCAAACTCAAGAGCCCACTTGGCAGATGTCATTTTGTAGGGCGCGTTTGGGCCTCCGATGGCAGCCAGGTTTGGAGGAGGGGGCAGCTTTGGTCTGGGAGAAATCCTCGTCCTTATGGAATTTTTGTAGGCAAAAGCCCAGGACGGGCCGCAGGCAAGTTGACTCCGAATGGAGGCACTTTTCCCCAAGAAGCCAAACTCAAGAGCCCACTTGGCAGGTGTCATTTTGTAGGGCGCGTTTGGGCTTCTGATGGCAGCCAGGTTTGGAGGAGGGGGCAGCTTTGGTCTGGGAGAAATCCTCGTCCTTATGGAATTTTTGTAGGCAAAAGCCCAGGACGGGCCGCAGGCAAGTTGACTCCGAATGGAGGCACTTTTCCCCAAGAAGCCAAACTCAAGAGCCCACTTGGCAGATGTCATTTTGTAGGGCGCGTTTGGGCCTCTGATGGCAGCCAGGTTTGGAGGAGGGGGCAGCTTTGGTCTGGGAGAAATCCTCGTCCTTATGGAATTTTTGTAGGCAAAAGCCCAGGATGGGCCGCAGGCAAGTTAGGCATGTTGGCTTTGAAAGGAGGCACTTTTCCCCAAGAAGCCAAGCTCAAGAACCCACAATGCAGATGTCATTTTGTAGGGCGCGTTTGGGCCTCCGATGGCAGCCAGGTTTGCAGGAGGGAGCAGCTTTGGTCTGGGAGAAATCCTCGTCCTTATGGAATTTTTGTAGGCAAAAGCCCAGGACGGGCTGCAGGCAAGTTGACTCCGAATGGAGGCACTTTTCCCCAAGAAGCCAAACTCAAGAGCCCACAATGCAGATGTCATTTTGTAGGGCGCGTTTGGGCCTCCGATGGCAGCCAGGTTTGGAGGAGGGGGCAGCTTTGGTCTGGGAGAAATCCTCGTCCTTATGGAATTTTTGTAGGCAAAAGCCCAGGACGGGCTGCAGGCAAGTTGACTCCGAATGGAGGCACTTTTCCCCAAGAAGCCAAACTCAAGAGCCCACTTGGCATATGTCATTTTGTAGGGCGCGTTTGGGCCTCCGATGGCAGCCAGGTTTGGAGGAGGGGGCAGCTTTGGTCTGGGAGAAATCCTCGTCCTTATGGAATTTTTGTAGGCAAAAGCCCTGCATGGGCCGCAGGCAAGTTGACTCCGAAAGGAGGCACTTTTCCCCAAGAAGCCAAACTCAAGAGCCCACTTGGCATATGTCATTTTGTAGGGCGCGTTTGGGCCTCCGATGGCAGCCAGGTTTGGAGGAGGGGGCAGCTTTGGTCTGGGAGAAATCCTCGTCCTTATGGAATTTTTGTAGGCAAAAGCCCAGGACGGGCTGCAGGCAAGTTGACTCCGAAAGGAGGCACTTTTCCCCAAGAAGCCAAACTCAAGAGCCCACTTGGCAGGTGTCATTTTGTAGGGCGCGTTTGGGCCTCTGATGGCAGCCAGGTTAGGAGGAGGGGGCAGCTTTGGTCTGGGAGAAATCCTCGTCCTTATGGAATTTTTGTAGGCAAAAGCCCAGGACGGGCTGCAGGCAAGTTAGGCATGTTGGCTTTGAAAGGAGGCACTTTTCCCCAAGAAGCCAAACTCAAGAACCCACAATGCAGATGTCATTTTGTAGGGCGCGTTTGGGCCTCCGATGGCAGCCAGGTTTGGAGGAGGGGGCAGCTTTGGTCTGGGAGAAATCCTCGTCCTTATGGAATTTTTGTAGGCAAAAGCCCAGGACGGGCTGCAGGCAAGTTGACTCCGAATGGAGGCACTTTTCCCCAAGAAGCCAAACTCAAGAGCCCACTTGGCAGATGTCATTTTGTAGGGCGCGTTTGGGCCTCTGATGGCAGCCAGGTTAGGAGGAGGGGGCAGCTTTGGTCTGGGAGAAATCCTCGTCCTTATGGAATTTTTGTAGGCAAAAGCCCTGCATGGGCCGCAGGCAAGTTGACTCCGAAAGGAGGCACTTTTCCCCAAGAAGCCAAACTCAAGAGCCCACTTGGCATATGTCATTTTGTAGGGCGCGTTTGGGCCTCCGATGGCAGCCAGGTTTGGAGGAGGGGGCAGCTTTGGTCTGGGAGAAATCCTCGTCCTTATGGAATTTTTGTAGGCAAAAGCCCAGGACGGGCTGCAGGCAAGTTGACTCCGAATGGAGGCACTTTTCCCCAAGAAGCCAAGCTCAAGAACCCACAATGCAGATGTCATTTTGTAGGGCGCGTTTGGGCCTCCGATGGCAGCCAGGTTTGCAGGAGGGAGCAGCTTTGGTCTGGGAGAAATCCTCGTCCTTATGGAATTTTTGTAGGCAAAAGCCCAGGACGGGCTGCAGGCAAGTTGACTCCGAATGGAGGCACTTTTCCCCAAGAAGCCAAACTCAAGAGCCCACAATGCAGATGTCATTTTGTAGGGCGCGTTTGGGCCTCCGATGGCAGCCAGGTTTGGAGGAGGGGGCAGCTTTGGTCTGGGAGAAATCCTCGTCCTTATGGAATTTTTGTAGGCAAAAGCCCAGGACGGGCTGCAGGCAAGTTGACTCCGAATGGAGGCACTTTTCCCCAAGAAGCCAAACTCAAGAGCCCACTTGGCATATGTCATTTTGTAGGGCGCGTTTGGGCCTCCGATGGCAGCCAGGTTTGGAGGAGGGGGCAGCTTTGGTCTGGGAGAAATCCTCGTCCTTATGGAATTTTTGTAGGCAAAAGCCCTGCATGGGCCGCAGGCAAGTTGACTCCGAAAGGAGGCACTTTTCCCCAAGAAGCCAAACTCAAGAGCCCACTTGGCATATGTCATTTTGTAGGGCGCGTTTGGGCCTCCGATGGCAGCCAGGTTTGGAGGAGGGGGCAGCTTTGGTCTGGGAGAAATCCTCGTCCTTATGGAATTTTTGTAGGCAAAAGCCCAGGACGGGCTGCAGGCAAGTTGACTCCGAAAGGAGGCACTTTTCCCCAAGAAGCCAAACTCAAGAGCCCACTTGGCAGGTGTCATTTTGTAGGGCGCGTTTGGGCCTCTGATGGCAGCCAGGTTAGGAGGAGGGGGCAGCTTTGGTCTGGGAGAAATCCTCGTCCTTATGGAATTTTTGTAGGCAAAAGCCCAGGACGGGCTGCAGGCAAGTTAGGCATGTTGGCTTTGAAAGGAGGCACTTTTCCCCAAGAAGCCAAACTCAAGAACCCACAATGCAGATGTCATTTTGTAGGGCGCGTTTGGGCCTCCGATGGCAGCCAGGTTTGGAGGAGGGGGCAGCTTTGGTCTGGGAGAAATCCTCGTCCTTATGGAATTTTTGTAGGCAAAAGCCCAGGACGGGCTGCAGGCAAGTTGACTCCGAATGGAGGCACTTTTCCCCAAGAAGCCAAACTCAAGAGCCCACTTGGCAGATGTCATTTTGTAGGGCGCGTTTGGGCCTCTGATGGCAGCCAGGTTAGGAGGAGGGGGCAGCTTTGGTCTGGGAGAAATCCTCGTCCTTATGGAATTTTTGTAGGCAAAAGCCCTGCATGGGCCGCAGGCAAGTTGACTCCGAAAGGAGGCACTTTTCCCCAAGAAGCCAAACTCAAGAGCCCACTTGGCATATGTCATTTTGTAGGGCGCGTTTGGGCCTCCGATGGCAGCCAGGTTTGGAGGAGGGGGCAGCTTTGGTCTGGGAGAAATCCTCGTCCTTATGGAATTTTTGTAGGCAAAAGCCCAGGACGGGCTGCAGGCAAGTTGACTCCGAATGGAGGCACTTTTCCCCAAGAAGCCAAACTCAAGAGCCCACTTGGCAGATGTCATTTTGTAGGGCGCGTTTGGGCCTCTGATGGCAGCCAGGTTAGGAGGAGGGGGCAGCTTTGGTCTGGGAGAAATCCTCGTCCTTATGGAATTTTTGTAGGCAAAAGCCCTGGACGGGGTGCAGGCAAGTTGACTCCGAATGGAGGCACTTTTCCCCAAGAAGCCAAACTCAAGAGCCCACTTGGCAGATGTCATTTTGTAGGGCGCGTTTGGGCCTCTGATGGCAGCCAGGTTAGGAGGAGGGGGCAGCTTTGGTCTGGGAGAAATCCTCGTCCTTATGGAATTTTTGTAGGCAAAAGCCCTGGACGGGCTGCAGGCAAGTTAGGCATGTTGGATTTGAAAGGAGGCACTTTTCCCCAAGAAGCCAAACTCAAGAACCCACAATGCAGATGTCATTTTGTAGGGCGCGTTTGGGCCTCCGATGGCAGCCAGCTTTGTAGGAGGGGGCAGCTTTGGTCTGGGAGAAATCCTCGTCCTTATGGAATTTTTGTAGGCAAAAGCCCAGGACGGGCCGCAGGCAAGTTGACTCCGAATGGAGGCACTTTTCCCCAAGAAGCCAAACTCAAGAGCCCACTTGGCAGGTGTCATTTTGTAGGGCGCATTTGGGCCTCTGATGGCAGCCAGGTTTGGAGGAGGGGGCAGCTTTGGTCTGGGAGAAATCCTCGTCCTTATGGAATTTTTGTAGGCAAAAGCCCTGCATGGGCCGCAGGCAAGTTGACTCCGAAAGGAGGCACTTTTCCCCAAGAAGCCAAACTCAAGAGCCCACTTGGCATATGTCATTTTGTAGGGCGCGTTTGGGCCTCCGATGGCAGCCAGGTTTGGAGGAGGGGGCAGCTTTGGTCTGGGAGAAATCCTCGTCCTTATGGAATTTTTGTAGGCAAAAGCCGAGGACGGGCCGCAGGCAAGTTGACTCCGAATGGAGGCACTTTTCCCCAAGAAGCCAAACTCAAGAGCCCACTTGGCAGGTGTCATTTTGTAGGGCGCGTTTGGGCCTCTGATGGCAGCCAGGTTTGGAGGAGGGGGCAGCTTTGGTCTGGGAGAAATCCTCGTCCTTATGGAATTTTTGTAGGCAAAAGCCCAGGACGGGCCGCAGGCAAGTTGACTCCGAATGGAGGCACTTTTCCCCAAGAAGCCAAACTCAAGAGCCCACTTGGCAGATGTCATTTTGTAGGGCGCGTTTGGGCCTCTGATGGCAGCCAGGTTAGGAGGAGGGGGCAGCTTTGGTCTGGGAGAAATCCTCGTCCTTATGGAATTTTTGTAGGCAAAAGCCCAGGATGGGCCGCAGGCAAGTTAGGCATGTTGGCTTTGAAAGGAGGCACTTTTCCCCAAGAAGCCAAACTCAAGAACCCACAATGCAGATGTCATTTTGTAGGGCGCGTTTGGGCCTCCGATGGCAGCCAGGTTTGCAGGAGGGAGCAGCTTTGGTCTGGGAGAAATCCTCGTCCTTATGGAATTTTTGTAGGCAAAAGCCCAGGACGGGCTGCAGGCAAGTTGACTCCGAATGGAGGCACTTTTCCCCAAGAAGCCAAACTCAAGAGCCCACTTGGCAGATGTCATTTTGTAGGGCGCGTTTGGGCCTCCGATGGCAGCCAGGTTTGGAGGAGGGGGCAGCTTTGGTCTGGGAGAAATCCTCGTCCTTATGGAATTTTTGTAGGCAAAAGCCCTGCATGGGCCGCAGGCAAGTTGACTCCGAAAGGAGGCACTTTTCCCCAAGAAGCCAAACTCAAGAGCCCACTTGGCATATGTCATTTTGTAGGGCGCGTTTGGGCCTCCGATGGCAGCCAGGTTTGGAGGAGGGGGCAGCTTTGGTCTGGGAGAAATCCTCGTCCTTATGGAATTTTTGTAGGCAAAAGCCCAGGACGGGCTGCAGGCAAGTTGACTCCGAATGGAGGCACTTTTCCCCAAGAAGCCAAACTCAAGAGCCCACTTGGCAGGTGTCATTTTGTAGGGCGCGTTTGGGCCTCTGATGGCAGCCAGGTTTGGAGGAGGGGGCAGCTTTGGTCTGGGAGAAATCCTCGTCCTTATGGAATTTTTGTAGGCAAAAGCCCTGCATGGGCCGCAGGCAAGTTGACTCCGAAAGGAGGCACTTTTCCCCAAGAAGCCAAACTCAAGAGCCCACTTGGCATATGTCATTTTGTAGGGCGCGTTTGGGCCTCCGATGGCAGCCAGGTTTGGAGGAGGGGGCAGCTTTGGTCTGGGAGAAATCCTCGTCCTTATGGAATTTTTGTAGGCAAAAGCCCAGGACGGGCTGCAGGCAAGTTGACTCCGAATGGAGGCACTTTTCCCCAAGAAGCCAAACTCAAGAGCCCACTTGGCAGATGTCATTTTGTAGGGCGCGTTTGGGCCTCTGATGGCAGCCAGGTTAGGAGGAGGGGGCAGCTTTGGTCTGGGAGAAATCCTCGTCCTTATGGAATTTTTGTAGGCAAAAGCCCTGGACGGGGTGCAGGCAAGTTGACTCCGAATGGAGGCACTTTTCCCCAAGAAGCCAAACTCAAGAGCCCACTTGTCAGATGTCATTTTGTAGGGCGCGTTTGGGCCTCTGATGGCAGCCAGGTTAGGAGGAGGGGGCAGCTTTGGTCTGGGAGAAATCCTCGTCCTTATGGAATTTTTGTAGGCAAAAGCCCTGGACGGGCTGCAGGCAAGTTAGGCATGTTGGATTTGAAAGGAGGCACTTTTCCCCAAGAAGCCAAACTCAAGAACCCACAATGCAGATGTCATTTTGTAGGGCGCGTTTGGGCCTCCGATGGCAGCCAGCTTTGTAGGAGGGGGCAGATTTGGTCTGGGAGAAATCCTCGTCCTTATGGAATTTTTGTAGGCAAAAGCCCAGGACGGGCCGCAGGCAAGTTGACTCCGAATGGAGGCACTTTTCCCCAAGAAGCCAAACTCAAGAGCCCACTTGGCAGGTGTCATTTTGTAGGGCGCATTTGGGCCTCTGATGGCAGCCAGGTTTGGAGGAGGGGGCAGCTTTGGTCTGGGAGAAATCCTCGTCCTTATGGAATTTTTGTAGGCAAAAGCCCTGCATGGGCCGCAGGCAAGTTGACTCCGAAAGGAGGCACTTTTCCCCAAGAAGCCAAACTCAAGAGCCCACTTGGCATATGTCATTTTGTAGGGCGCGTTTGGGCCTCCGATGGCAGCCAGGTTTGGAGGAGGGGGCAGCTTTGGTCTGGGAGAAATCCTCGTCCTTATGGAATTTTTGTAGGCAAAAGCCCAGGACGGGCTGCAGGCAAGTTGACTCCGAATGGAGGCACTTTTCCCCAAGAAGCCAAACTCAAGAGCCCACTTGGCAGATGTCATTTTGTAGGGCGCGTTTGGGCCTCTGATGGCAGCCAGGTTAGGAGGAGGGGGCAGCTTTGGTCTGGGAGAAATCCTCGTCCTTATGGAATTTTTGTAGGCAAAAGCCCTGGACGGGGTGCAGGCAAGTTGACTCCGAATGGAGGCACTTTTCCCCAAGAAGCCAAACTCAAGAGCCCACTTGGCAGATGTCATTTTGTAGGGCGCGTTTGGGCCTCCGATGGCAGCCAGGTTTGGAGGAGGGGGCAGCTTTGGTCTGGGAGAAATCCTCGTCCTTATGGAATTTTTGTAGGCAAAAGCCGAGGACGGGCCGCAGGCAAGTTGACTCCGAATGGAGGCACTTTTCCCCAAGAAGCCAAACTCAAGAGCCCACTTGGCAGGTGTCATTTTGTAGGGCGCGTTTGGGCTTCTGATGGCAGCCAGGTTTGGAGGAGGGGGCAGCTTTGGTCTGGGAGAAATCCTCGTCCTTATGGAATTTTTGTAGGCAAAAGCCCAGGACGGGCCGCAGGCAAGTTGACTCCGAATGGAGGCACTTTTCCCCAAGAAGCCAAACTCAAGAGCCCACTTGGCAGATGTCATTTTGTAGGGCGCGTTTGGGCCTCTGATGGCAGCCAGGTTTGGAGGAGGGGGCAGCTTTGGTCTGGGAGAAATCCTCGTCCTTATGGAATTTTTGTAGGCAAAAGCCCAGGATGGGCCGCAGGCAAGTTAGGCATGTTGGCTTTGAAAGGAGGCACTTTTCCCCAAGAAGCCAAGCTCAAGAACCCACAATGCAGATGTCATTTTGTAGGGCGCGTTTGGGCCTCCGATGGCAGCCAGGTTTGCAGGAGGGAGCAGCTTTGGTCTGGGAGAAATCCTCGTCCTTATGGAATTTTTGTAGGCAAAAGCCCAGGACGGGCTGCAGGCAAGTTGACTCCGAATGGAGGCACTTTTCCCCAAGAAGCCAAACTCAAGAGCCCACAATGCAGATGTCATTTTGTAGGGCGCGTTTGGGCCTCCGATGGCAGCCAGGTTTGGAGGAGGGGGCAGCTTTGGTCTGGGAGAAATCCTCGTCCTTATGGAATTTTTGTAGGCAAAAGCCCAGGACGGGCTGCAGGCAAGTTGACTCCGAATGGAGGCACTTTTCCCCAAGAAGCCAAACTCAAGAGCCCACTTGGCATATGTCATTTTGTAGGGCGCGTTTGGGCCTCCGATGGCAGCCAGGTTTGGAGGAGGGGGCAGCTTTGGTCTGGGAGAAATCCTCGTCCTTATGGAATTTTTGTAGGCAAAAGCCCTGCATGGGCCGCAGGCAAGTTGACTCCGAAAGGAGGCACTTTTCCCCAAGAAGCCAAACTCAAGAGCCCACTTGGCATATGTCATTTTGTAGGGCGCGTTTGGGCCTCCGATGGCAGCCAGGTTTGGAGGAGGGGGCAGCTTTGGTCTGGGAGAAATCCTCGTCCTTATGGAATTTTTGTAGGCAAAAGCCCAGGACGGGCTGCAGGCAAGTTGACTCCGAAAGGAGGCACTTTTCCCCAAGAAGCCAAACTCAAGAGCCCACTTGGCAGGTGTCATTTTGTAGGGCGCGTTTGGGCCTCTGATGGCAGCCAGGTTAGGAGGAGGGGGCAGCTTTGGTCTGGGAGAAATCCTCGTCCTTATGGAATTTTTGTAGGCAAAAGCCCAGGACGGGCTGCAGGCAAGTTAGGCATGTTGGCTTTGAAAGGAGGCACTTTTCCCCAAGAAGCCAAACTCAAGAACCCACAATGCAGATGTCATTTTGTAGGGCGCGTTTGGGCCTCCGATGGCAGCCAGGTTTGGAGGAGGGGGCAGCTTTGGTCTGGGAGAAATCCTCGTCCTTATGGAATTTTTGTAGGCAAAAGCCCAGGACGGGCTGCAGGCAAGTTGACTCCGAATGGAGGCACTTTTCCCCAAGAAGCCAAACTCAAGAGCCCACTTGGCAGATGTCATTTTGTAGGGCGCGTTTGGGCCTCTGATGGCAGCCAGGTTAGGAGGAGGGGGCAGCTTTGGTCTGGGAGAAATCCTCGTCCTTATGGAATTTTTGTAGGCAAAAGCCCTGCATGGGCCGCAGGCAAGTTGACTCCGAAAGGAGGCACTTTTCCCCAAGAAGCCAAACTCAAGAGCCCACTTGGCATATGTCATTTTGTAGGGCGCGTTTGGGCCTCCGATGGCAGCCAGGTTTGGAGGAGGGGGCAGCTTTGGTCTGGGAGAAATCCTCGTCCTTATGGAATTTTTGTAGGCAAAAGCCCAGGACGGGCTGCAGGCAAGTTGACTCCGAATGGAGGCACTTTTCCCCAAGAAGCCAAACTCAAGAGCCCACTTGGCAGATGTCATTTTGTAGGGCGCGTTTGGGCCTCTGATGGCAGCCAGGTTAGGAGGAGGGGGCAGCTTTGGTCTGGGAGAAATCCTCGTCCTTATGGAATTTTTGTAGGCAAAAGCCCTGGACGGGGTGCAGGCAAGTTGACTCCGAATGGAGGCACTTTTCCCCAAGAAGCCAAACTCAAGAGCCCACTTGGCAGATGTCATTTTGTAGGGCGCGTTTGGGCCTCTGATGGCAGCCAGGTTAGGAGGAGGGGGCAGCTTTGGTCTGGGAGAAATCCTCGTCCTTATGGAATTTTTGTAGGCAAAAGCCCTGGACGGGCTGCAGGCAAGTTAGGCATGTTGGATTTGAAAGGAGGCACTTTTCCCCAAGAAGCCAAACTCAAGAACCCACAATGCAGATGTCATTTTGTAGGGCGCGTTTGGGCCTCCGATGGCAGCCAGCTTTGTAGGAGGGGGCAGCTTTGGTCTGGGAGAAATCCTCGTCCTTATGGAATTTTTGTAGGCAAAAGCCCAGGACGGGCCGCAGGCAAGTTGACTCCGAATGGAGGCACTTTTCCCCAAGAAGCCAAACTCAAGAGCCCACTTGGCAGGTGTCATTTTGTAGGGCGCATTTGGGCCTCTGATGGCAGCCAGGTTTGGAGGAGGGGGCAGCTTTGGTCTGGGAGAAATCCTCGTCCTTATGGAATTTTTGTAGGCAAAAGCCCTGCATGGGCCGCAGGCAAGTTGACTCCGAAAGGAGGCACTTTTCCCCAAGAAGCCAAACTCAAGAGCCCACTTGGCATATGTCATTTTGTAGGGCGCGTTTGGGCCTCCGATGGCAGCCAGGTTTGGAGGAGGGGGCAGCTTTGGTCTGGGAGAAATCCTCGTCCTTATGGAATTTTTGTAGGCAAAAGCCGAGGACGGGCCGCAGGCAAGTTGACTCCGAATGGAGGCACTTTTCCCCAAGAAGCCAAACTCAAGAGCCCACTTGGCAGGTGTCATTTTGTAGGGCGCGTTTGGGCCTCTGATGGCAGCCAGGTTTGGAGGAGGGGGCAGCTTTGGTCTGGGAGAAATCCTCGTCCTTATGGAATTTTTGTAGGCAAAAGCCCAGGACGGGCCGCAGGCAAGTTGACTCCGAATGGAGGCACTTTTCCCCAAGAAGCCAAACTCAAGAGCCCACTTGGCAGATGTCATTTTGTAGGGCGCGTTTGGGCCTCTGATGGCAGCCAGGTTAGGAGGAGGGGGCAGCTTTGGTCTGGGAGAAATCCTCGTCCTTATGGAATTTTTGTAGGCAAAAGCCCAGGATGGGCCGCAGGCAAGTTAGGCATGTTGGCTTTGAAAGGAGGCACTTTTCCCCAAGAAGCCAAACTCAAGAACCCACAATGCAGATGTCATTTTGTAGGGCGCGTTTGGGCCTCCGATGGCAGCCAGGTTTGCAGGAGGGAGCAGCTTTGGTCTGGGAGAAATCCTCGTCCTTATGGAATTTTTGTAGGCAAAAGCCCAGGACGGGCTGCAGGCAAGTTGACTCCGAATGGAGGCACTTTTCCCCAAGAAGCCAAACTCAAGAGCCCACTTGGCATATGTCATTTTGTAGGGCGCGTTTGGGCCTCCGATGGCAGCCAGGTTTGGAGGAGGGGGCAGCTTTGGTCTGGGAGAAATCCTCGTCCTTATGGAATTTTTGTAGGCAAAAGCCCTGCATGGGCCGCAGGCAAGTTGACTCCGAAAGGAGGCACTTTTCCCCAAGAAGCCAAACTCAAGAGCCCACTTGGCATATGTCATTTTGTAGGGCGCGTTTGGGCCTCCGATGGCAGCCAGGTTTGGAGGAGGGGGCAGCTTTGGTCTGGGAGAAATCCTCGTCCTTATGGAATTTTTGTAGGCAAAAGCCCAGGACGGGCTGCAGGCAAGTTGACTCCGAATGGAGGCACTTTTCCCCAAGAAGCCAAACTCAAGAGCCCACTTGGCAGGTGTCATTTTGTAGGGCGCGTTTGGGCCTCTGATGGCAGCCAGGTTTGGAGGAGGGGGCAGCTTTGGTCTGGGAGAAATCCTCGTCCTTATGGAATTTTTGTAGGCAAAAGCCCTGCATGGGCCGCAGGCAAGTTGACTCCGAAAGGAGGCACTTTTCCCCAAGAAGCCAAACTCAAGAGCCCACTTGGCATATGTCATTTTGTAGGGCGCGTTTGGGCCTCCGATGGCAGCCAGGTTTGGAGGAGGGGGCAGCTTTGGTCTGGGAGAAATCCTCGTCCTTATGGAATTTTTGTAGGCAAAAGCCCAGGACGGGCTGCAGGCAAGTTGACTCCGAATGGAGGCACTTTTCCCCAAGAAGCCAAACTCAAGAGCCCACTTGGCAGATGTCATTTTGTAGGGCGCGTTTGGGCCTCTGATGGCAGCCAGGTTAGGAGGAGGGGGCAGCTTTGGTCTGGGAGAAATCCTCGTCCTTATGGAATTTTTGTAGGCAAAAGCCCTGGACGGGGTGCAGGCAAGTTGACTCCGAATGGAGGCACTTTTCCCCAAGAAGCCAAACTCAAGAGCCCACTTGTCAGATGTCATTTTGTAGGGCGCGTTTGGGCCTCTGATGGCAGCCAGGTTAGGAGGAGGGGGCAGCTTTGGTCTGGGAGAAATCCTCGTCCTTATGGAATTTTTGTAGGCAAAAGCCCTGGACGGGCTGCAGGCAAGTTAGGCATGTTGGATTTGAAAGGAGGCACTTTTCCCCAAGAAGCCAAACTCAAGAACCCACAATGCAGATGTCATTTTGTAGGGCGCGTTTGGGCCTCCGATGGCAGCCAGCTTTGTAGGAGGGGGCAGATTTGGTCTGGGAGAAATCCTCGTCCTTATGGAATTTTTGTAGGCAAAAGCCCAGGACGGGCCGCAGGCAAGTTGACTCCGAATGGAGGCACTTTTCCCCAAGAAGCCAAACTCAAGAGCCCACTTGGCAGGTGTCATTTTGTAGGGCGCATTTGGGCCTCTGATGGCAGCCAGGTTTGGAGGAGGGGGCAGCTTTGGTCTGGGAGAAATCCTCGTCCTTATGGAATTTTTGTAGGCAAAAGCCCTGCATGGGCCGCAGGCAAGTTGACTCCGAAAGGAGGCACTTTTCCCCAAGAAGCCAAACTCAAGAGCCCACTTGGCAGATGTCATTTTGTAGGGCGCGTTTGGGCCTCCGATGGCAGCCAGGTTTGGAGGAGGGGGCAGCTTTGGTCTGGGAGAAATCCTCGTCCTTATGGAATTTTTGTAGGCAAAAGCCCAGGACGGGCTGCAGGCAAGTTGACTCCGAATGGAGGCACTTTTCCCCAAGAAGCCAAACTCAAGAGCCCACTTGTCAGATGTCATTTTGTAGGGCGCGTTTGGGCCTCTGATGGCAGCCAGGTTAGGAGGAGGGGGCAGCTTTGGTCTGGGAGAAATCCTCGTCCTTATGGAATTTTTGTAGGCAAAAGCCCTGGACGGGGTGCAGGCAAGTTGACTCCGAATGGAGGCACTTTTCCCCAAGAAGCCAAACTCAAGAGCCCACTTGGCAGATGTCATTTTGTAGGGCGCGTTTGGGCCTCTGATGGCAGCCAGGTTAGGAGGAGGGGGCAGCTTTGGTCTGGGAGAAATCCTCGTCCTTATGGAATTTTTGTAGGCAAAAGCCCTGGACGGGCTGCAGGCAAGTTAGGCATGTTGGATTTGAAAGGAGGCACTTTTCCCCAAGAAGCCAAACTCAAGAACCCACAATGCAGATGTCATTTTGTAGGGCGCGTTTGGGCCTCCGATGGCAGCCAGCTTTGTAGGAGGGGGCAGCTTTGGTCTGGGAGAAATCCTCGTCCTTATGGAATTTTTGTAGGCAAAAGCCCAGGACGGGCCGCAGGCAAGTTGACTCCGAATGGAGGCACTTTTCCCCAAGAAGCCAAACTCAAGAGCCCACTTGGCAGGTGTCATTTTGTAGGGCGCATTTGGGCCTCTGATGGCAGCCAGGTTTGGAGGAGGGGGCAGCTTTGGTCTGGGAGAAATCCTCGTCCTTATGGAATTTTTGTAGGCAAAAGCCCTGCATGGGCCGCAGGCAAGTTGACTCCGAAAGGAGGCACTTTTCCCCAAGAAGCCAAACTCAAGAGCCCACTTGGCATATGTCATTTTGTAGGGCGCGTTTGGGCCTCCGATGGCAGCCAGGTTTGGAGGAGGGGGCAGCTTTGGTCTGGGAGAAATCCTCGTCCTTATGGAATTTTTGTAGGCAAAAACCGAGGACGGGCCGCAGGCAAGTTGACTCCGAATGGAGGCACTTTTCCCCAAGAAGCCAAACTCAAGAGCCCACTTGGCAGGTGTCATTTTGTAGGGCGCGTTTGGGCCTCTGATGGCAGCCAGGTTTGGAGGAGGGGGCAGCTTTGGTCTGGGAGAAATCCTCGTCCTTATGGAATTTTTGTAGGCAAAAGCCCTGCATGGGCCGCAGGCAAGTTGACTCCGAAAGGAGGCACTTTTCCCCAAGAAGCCAAACTCAAGAGCCCACTTGGCATATGTCATTTTGTAGGGCGCGTTTGGGCCTCCGATGGCAGCCAGGTTTGGAGGAGGGGGCAGCTTTGGTCTGGGAGAAATCCTCGTCCTTATGGAATTTTTGTAGGCAAAAGCCCAGGACGGGCTGCAGGCAAGTTGACTCCGAATGGAGGCACTTTTCCCCAAGAAGCCAAACTCAAGAGCCCACTTGGCAGATGTCATTTTGTAGGGCGCGTTTGGGCCTCTGATGGCAGCCAGGTTAGGAGGAGGGGGCAGCTTTGGTCTGGGAGAAATCCTCGTCCTTATGGAATTTTTGTAGGCAAAAGCCCTGGACGGGGTGCAGGCAAGTTGACTCCGAATGGAGGCACTTTTCCCCAAGAAGCCAAACTCAAGAGCCCACTTGGCAGATGTCATTTTGTAGGGCGCGTTTGGGCCTCTGATGGCAGCCAGGTTAGGAGGAGGGGGCAGCTTTGGTCTGGGAGAAATCCTCGTCCTTATGGAATTTTTGTAGGCAAAAGCCCTGGACGGGCTGCAGGCAAGTTAGGCATGTTGGATTTGAAAGGAGGCACTTTTCCCCAAGAAGCCAAACTCAAGAACCCACAATGCAGATGTCATTTTGTAGGGCGCGTTTGGGCCTCCGATGGCAGCCAGCTTTGTAGGAGGGGGCAGCTTTGGTCTGGGAGAAATCCTCGTCCTTATGGAATTTTTGTAGGCAAAAGCCCAGGACGGGCCGCAGGCAAGTTGACTCCGAATGGAGGCACTTTTCCCCAAGAAGCCAAACTCAAGAGCCCACTTGGCAGGTGTCATTTTGTAGGGCGCATTTGGGCCTCTGATGGCAGCCAGGTTTGGAGGAGGGGGCAGCTTTGGTCTGGGAGAAATCCTCGTCCTTATGGAATTTTTGTAGGCAAAAGCCCAGGATGGGCCGCAGGCAAGTTGACTCCGAAAGGAGGCACTTTTCCCCAAGAAGCCAAACTCAAGAGCCCACTTGGCATATGTCATTTTGTAGGGCGCGTTTGGGCCTCCGATGGCAGCCAGGTTTGGAGGAGGGGGCAGCTTTGGTCTGGGAGAAATCCTCGTCCTTATGGAATTTTTGTAGGCAAAAGCCCAGGACGGGCTGCAGGCAAGTTGACTCCGAATGGAGGCACTTTTCCCCAAGAAGCCAAACTCAAGAGCCCACTTGGCAGATGTCATTTTGTAGGGCGCGTTTGGGCCTCTGATGGCAGCCAGGTTAGGAGGAGGGGGCAGCTTTGGTCTGGGAGAAATCCTCGTCCTTATGGAATTTTTGTAGGCAAAAGCCCTTGTCGGGCTGCAGGCAAGTTAGGCATGTTGGCTTTGAAAGGAGGCACTTTTCCCCAAGAAGCCAAACTCAAGAACCCATAATGCAGATGTCATTTTGTAGGGCGCGTTTGGGCCTCCGATGGCAGCCAGGTTTGGAGGAGGGGGCAGCTTTGGTCTGGGAGAAATCCTCGTCCTTATGGAATTTTTGTAGGCAAAAGCCGAGGACGGGCCGCAGGCAAGTTGACTCCGAATGGAGGCACTTTTCCCCAAGAAGCCAAACTCAAGAGCCCACTTGGCAGGTGTCATTTTGTAGGGCGCGTTTGGGCCTCTGATGGCAGCCAGGTTTGGAGGAGGGGGCAGCTTTGGTCTGGGAGAAATCCTCGTCCTTATGGAATTTTTGTAGGCAAAAGCCCAGGACGGGCCGCAGGCAAGTTGACTCCGAATGGAGGCACTTTTCCCCAAGAAGCCAAACTCAAGAGCCCACTTGGCAGATGTCATTTTGTAGGGCGCGTTTGGGCCTCTGATGGCAGCCAGGTTAGGAGGAGGGGGCAGCTTTGGTCTGGGAGAAATCCTCGTCCTTATGGAATTTTTGTAGGCAAAAGCCCAGGATGCGCCGCAGGCAAGTTAGGCATGTTGGCTTTGAAAGGAGGCACTTTTCCCCAAGAAGCCAAACTCAAGAACCCACAATGCAGATGTCATTTTGTAGGGCGCGTTTGGGCCTCCGATGGCAGCCAGGTTTGGAGGAGGGGGCAGCTTTGGTCTGGGAGAAATCCTCGTCCTTATGGAATTTTTGTAGGCAAAAGCCCAGGACGGGCTGCAGGCAAGTTGACTCCGAATGGAGGCACTTTTCCCCAAGAAGCCAAACTCAAGAGCCCACTTGGCAGGTGTCATTTTGTAGGGCGCGTTTGGGCCTCCGATGGCAGCCAGGTTTGGAGGAGGGGGCAGCTTTGGTCTGGGAGAAATCCTCGTCCTTATGGAATTTTTGTAGGCAAAAGCCCAGGACGGGCTGCAGGCAAGTTGACTCCGAATGGAGGCACTTTTCCCCAAGAAGCCAAACTCAAGAGCCCACTTGGCATATGTCATTTTGTAGGGCGCGTTTGGGCCTCCGATGGCAGCCAGGTTTGGAGGAGGGGGCAGCTTTGGTCTGGGAGAAATCCTCGTCCTTATGGAATTTTTGTAGGCAAAAGCCCTGCATGGGCCGCAGGCAAGTTGACTCCGAAAGGAGGCACTTTTCCCCAAGAAGCCAAACTCAAGAGCCCACTTGGCATATGTCATTTTGTAGGGCGCGTTTGGGCCTCCGATGGCAGCCAGGTTTGGAGGAGGGGGCAGCTTTGGTCTGGGAGAAATCCTCGTCCTTATGGAATTTTTGTAGGCAAAAGCCGAGGACGGGCCGCAGGCAAGTTGACTCCGAATGGAGGCACTTTTCCCCAAGAAGCCAAACTCAAGAGCCCACTTGGCAGATGTCATTTTGTAGGGCGCGTTTGGGCCTCTGATGGCAGCCAGGTTAGGAGGAGGGGGCAGCTTTGGTCTGGGAGAAATCCTCGTCCTTATGGAATTTTTGTAGGCAAAAGCCCAGGACGGGCTGCAGGCAAGTTAGGCATGTTGGCTTTGAAAGGAGGCACTTTTCCCCAAGAAGCCAAACTCAAGAACCCACAATGCAGATGTCATTTTGTAGGGCGCGTTTGGGCCTCCGATGGCAGCCAGGTTTGGAGGAGGGGGCAGCTTTGGTCTGGGAGAAATCCTCGTCCTTATGGAATTTTTGTAGGCAAAAGCCCTGCATGGGCCGCAGGCAAGTTGACTCCGAAAGGAGGCACTTTTCCCCAAGAAGCCAAACTCAAGAGCCCACTTGGCATATGTCATTTTGTAGGGCGCGTTTGGGCCTCCGATGGCAGCCAGGTTTGGAGGAGGGGGCAGCTTTGGTCTGGGAGAAATCCTCGTCCTTATGGAATTTTTGTAGGCAAAAGCCCAGGACGGGCTGCAGGCAAGTTGACTCCGAATGGAGGCACTTTTCCCCAAGAAGCCAAACTCAAGAGCCCACTTGGCAGATGTCATTTTGTAGGGCGCGTTTGGGCCTCTGATGGCAGCCAGGTTAGGAGGAGGGGGCAGCTTTGGTCTGGGAGAAATCCTCGTCCTTATGGAATTTTTGTAGGCAAAAGCCCTGGACGGGGTGCAGGCAAGTTGACTCCGAAAGGAGGCACTTTTCCCCAAGAAGCCAAACTCAAGAGCCCACTTGGCAGATGTAATTTTGTAGGGCGCGTTTGGGCCTCCGATGGCAGCCAGGTTAGGAGGAGGGGGCAGCTTTGGTCTGGGAGAAATCCTCGTCCTTATGGAATTTTTGTAGGCAAAAGCCCTTGTCGGGCTGCAGGCAAGTTAGGCATGTTGGCTTTGAAAGGAGGCACTTTTCCCCAAGAAGCCAAACTCAAGAACCCACAATGCAGATGTCATTTTGTAGGGCGCGTTTGGGCCTCCGATGGCAGCCAGGTTTGGAGGAGGGGGCAGCTTTGGTCTGGGAGAAATCCTCGTCCTTATGGAATTTTTATAGGCAAAAGCCCAGGACGGGCCGCAGGCAAGTTGACTCCGAAAGGAGGCACTTTTCCCCAAGAAGCCAAACTCAAGAGCCCACTTGGCAGGTGTCATTTTGTAGGGCGCGTTTGGGCCTCTGATGGCAGCCAGGTTAGGAGGAGGGGGCAGCTTTGGTCTGGGAGAAATCCTCGTCCTTATGGAATTTTTGTAGGCAAAAGCCCTGCATGGGCCGCAGGCAAGTTGACTCCGAAAGGAGGCACTTTTCCCCAAGAAGCCAAACTCAAGAGCCCACTTGGCATATGTCATTTTGTAGGGCGCGTTTGGGCCTCCGATGGCAGCCAGGTTTGGAGGAGGGGGCAGCTTTGGTCTGGGAGAAATCCTCGTCCTTATGGAATTTTTGTAGGCAAAAGCCCAGGACGGGCTGCAGGCAAGTTGACTCCGAATGGAGGCACTTTTCCCCAAGAAGCCAAACTCAAGAGCCCACTTGGCAGATGTCATTTTGTAGGGCGCGTTTGGGCCTCTGATGGCAGCCAGGTTAGGAGGAGGGGGCAGCTTTGGTCTGGGAGAAATCCTCGTCCTTATGGAATTTTTGTAGGCAAAAGCCCTGGACGGGGTGCAGGCAAGTTGACTCCGAATGGAGGCACTTTTCCCCAAGAAGCCAAACTCAAGAGCCCACTTGGCAGATGTCATTTTGTAGGGCGCGTTTGGGCCTCTGATGGCAGCCAGGTTAGGAGGAGGGGGCAGCTTTGGTCTGGGAGAAATCCTCGTCCTTATGGAATTTTTGTAGGCAAAAGCCCTGGACGGGCTGCAGGCAAGTTAGGCATGTTGGATTTGAAAGGAGGCACTTTTCCCCAAGAAGCCAAACTCAAGAACCCACAATGCAGATGTCATTTTGTAGGGCGCGTTTGGGCCTCCGATGGCAGCCAGCTTTGTAGGAGGGGGCAGCTTTGGTCTGGGAGAAATCCTCGTCCTTATGGAATTTTTGTAGGCAAAAGCCCAGGACGGGCCGCAGGCAAGTTGACTCCGAATGGAGGCACTTTTCCCCAAGAAGCCAAACTCAAGAGCCCACTTGGCAGGTGTCATTTTGTAGGGCGCATTTGGGCCTCTGATGGCAGCCAGGTTTGGAGGAGGGGGCAGCTTTGGTCTGGGAGAAATCCTCGTCCTTATGGAATTTTTGTAGGCAAAAGCCCTGCATGGGCCGCAGGCAAGTTGACTCCGAAAGGAGGCACTTTTCCCCAAGAAGCCAAACTCAAGAGCCCACTTGGCATATGTCATTTTGTAGGGCGCGTTTGGGCCTCCGATGGCAGCCAGGTTTGGAGGAGGGGGCAGCTTTGGTCTGGGAGAAATCCTCGTCCTTATGGAATTTTTGTAGGCAAAAGCCGAGGACGGGCCGCAGGCAAGTTGACTCCGAATGGAGGCACTTTTCCCCAAGAAGCCAAACTCAAGAGCCCACTTGGCAGGTGTCATTTTGTAGGGCGCGTTTGGGCCTCTGATGGCAGCCAGGTTTGGAGGAGGGGGCAGCTTTGGTCTGGGAGAAATCCTCGTCCTTATGGAATTTTTGTAGGCAAAAGCCCAGGACGGGCCGCAGGCAAGTTGACTCCGAATGGAGGCACTTTTCCCCAAGAAGCCAAACTCAAGAGCCCACTTGGCAGATGTCATTTTGTAGGGCGCGTTTGGGCCTCTGATGGCAGCCAGGTTAGGAGGAGGGGGCAGCTTTGGTCTGGGAGAAATCCTCGTCCTTATGGAATTTTTGTAGGCAAAAGCCCAGGATGGGCCGCAGGCAAGTTAGGCATGTTGGCTTTGAAAGGAGGCACTTTTCCCCAAGAAGCCAAACTCAAGAACCCACAATGCAGATGTCATTTTGTAGGGCGCGTTTGGGCCTCCGATGGCAGCCAGGTTTGCAGGAGGGAGCAGCTTTGGTCTGGGAGAAATCCTCGTCCTTATGGAATTTTTGTAGGCAAAAGCCCAGGACGGGCTGCAGGCAAGTTGACTCCGAATGGAGGCACTTTTCCCCAAGAAGCCAAACTCAAGAGCCCACTTGGCATATGTCATTTTGTAGGGCGCGTTTGGGCCTCCGATGGCAGCCAGGTTTGGAGGAGGGGGCAGCTTTGGTCTGGGAGAAATCCTCGTCCTTATGGAATTTTTGTAGGCAAAAGCCCTGCATGGGCCGCAGGCAAGTTGACTCCGAAAGGAGGCACTTTTCCCCAAGAAGCCAAACTCAAGAGCCCACTTGGCATATGTCATTTTGTAGGGCGCGTTTGGGCCTCCGATGGCAGCCAGGTTTGGAGGAGGGGGCAGCTTTGGTCTGGGAGAAATCCTCGTCCTTATGGAATTTTTGTAGGCAAAAGCCCAGGACGGGCTGCAGGCAAGTTGACTCCGAATGGAGGCACTTTTCCCCAAGAAGCCAAACTCAAGAGCCCACTTGGCAGGTGTCATTTTGTAGGGCGCGTTTGGGCCTCTGATGGCAGCCAGGTTTGGAGGAGGGGGCAGCTTTGGTCTGGGAGAAATCCTCGTCCTTATGGAATTTTTGTAGGCAAAAGCCCTGCATGGGCCGCAGGCAAGTTGACTCCGAAAGGAGGCACTTTTCCCCAAGAAGCCAAACTCAAGAGCCCACTTGGCATATGTCATTTTGTAGGGCGCGTTTGGGCCTCCGATGGCAGCCAGGTTTGGAGGAGGGGGCAGCTTTGGTCTGGGAGAAATCCTCGTCCTTATGGAATTTTTGTAGGCAAAAGCCCAGGACGGGCTGCAGGCAAGTTGACTCCGAATGGAGGCACTTTTCCCCAAGAAGCCAAACTCAAGAGCCCACTTGGCAGATGTCATTTTGTAGGGCGCGTTTGGGCCTCTGATGGCAGCCAGGTTAGGAGGAGGGGGCAGCTTTGGTCTGGGAGAAATCCTCGTCCTTATGGAATTTTTGTAGGCAAAAGCCCTGGACGGGGTGCAGGCAAGTTGACTCCGAATGGAGGCACTTTTCCCCAAGAAGCCAAACTCAAGAGCCCACTTGTCAGATGTCATTTTGTAGGGCGCGTTTGGGCCTCTGATGGCAGCCAGGTTAGGAGGAGGGGGCAGCTTTGGTCTGGGAGAAATCCTCGTCCTTATGGAATTTTTGTAGGCAAAAGCCCTGGACGGGCTGCAGGCAAGTTAGGCATGTTGGATTTGAAAGGAGGCACTTTTCCCCAAGAAGCCAAACTCAAGAACCCACAATGCAGATGTCATTTTGTAGGGCGCGTTTGGGCCTCCGATGGCAGCCAGCTTTGTAGGAGGGGGCAGATTTGGTCTGGGAGAAATCCTCGTCCTTATGGAATTTTTGTAGGCAAAAGCCCAGGACGGGCCGCAGGCAAGTTGACTCCGAATGGAGGCACTTTTCCCCAAGAAGCCAAACTCAAGAGCCCACTTGGCAGGTGTCATTTTGTAGGGCGCATTTGGGCCTCTGATGGCAGCCAGGTTTGGAGGAGGGGGCAGCTTTGGTCTGGGAGAAATCCTCGTCCTTATGGAATTTTTGTAGGCAAAAGCCCTGCATGGGCCGCAGGCAAGTTGACTCCGAAAGGAGGCACTTTTCCCCAAGAAGCCAAACTCAAGAGCCCACTTGGCAGATGTCATTTTGTAGGGCGCGTTTGGGCCTCCGATGGCAGCCAGGTTTGGAGGAGGGGGCAGCTTTGGTCTGGGAGAAATCCTCGTCCTTATGGAATTTTTGTAGGCAAAAGCCCAGGACGGGCTGCAGGCAAGTTGACTCCGAATGGAGGCACTTTTCCCCAAGAAGCCAAACTCAAGAGCCCACTTGTCAGATGTCATTTTGTAGGGCGCGTTTGGGCCTCTGATGGCAGCCAGGTTAGGAGGAGGGGGCAGCTTTGGTCTGGGAGAAATCCTCGTCCTTATGGAATTTTTGTAGGCAAAAGCCCTGGACGGGGTGCAGGCAAGTTGACTCCGAATGGAGGCACTTTTCCCCAAGAAGCCAAACTCAAGAGCCCACTTGGCAGATGTCATTTTGTAGGGCGCGTTTGGGCCTCTGATGGCAGCCAGGTTAGGAGGAGGGGGCAGCTTTGGTCTGGGAGAAATCCTCGTCCTTATGGAATTTTTGTAGGCAAAAGCCCTGGACGGGCTGCAGGCAAGTTAGGCATGTTGGATTTGAAAGGAGGCACTTTTCCCCAAGAAGCCAAACTCAAGAACCCACAATGCAGATGTCATTTTGTAGGGCGCGTTTGGGCCTCCGATGGCAGCCAGCTTTGTAGGAGGGGGCAGCTTTGGTCTGGGAGAAATCCTCGTCCTTATGGAATTTTTGTAGGCAAAAGCCCAGGACGGGCCGCAGGCAAGTTGACTCCGAATGGAGGCACTTTTCCCCAAGAAGCCAAACTCAAGAGCCCACTTGGCAGGTGTCATTTTGTAGGGCGCATTTGGGCCTCTGATGGCAGCCAGGTTTGGAGGAGGGGGCAGCTTTGGTCTGGGAGAAATCCTCGTCCTTATGGAATTTTTGTAGGCAAAAGCCCTGCATGGGCCGCAGGCAAGTTGACTCCGAAAGGAGGCACTTTTCCCCAAGAAGCCAAACTCAAGAGCCCACTTGGCATATGTCATTTTGTAGGGCGCGTTTGGGCCTCCGATGGCAGCCAGGTTTGGAGGAGGGGGCAGCTTTGGTCTGGGAGAAATCCTCGTCCTTATGGAATTTTTGTAGGCAAAAACCGAGGACGGGCCGCAGGCAAGTTGACTCCGAATGGAGGCACTTTTCCCCAAGAAGCCAAACTCAAGAGCCCACTTGGCAGGTGTCATTTTGTAGGGCGCGTTTGGGCCTCTGATGGCAGCCAGGTTTGGAGGAGGGGGCAGCTTTGGTCTGGGAGAAATCCTCGTCCTTATGGAATTTTTGTAGGCAAAAGCCCTGCATGGGCCGCAGGCAAGTTGACTCCGAAAGGAGGCACTTTTCCCCAAGAAGCCAAACTCAAGAGCCCACTTGGCATATGTCATTTTGTAGGGCGCGTTTGGGCCTCCGATGGCAGCCAGGTTTGGAGGAGGGGGCAGCTTTGGTCTGGGAGAAATCCTCGTCCTTATGGAATTTTTGTAGGCAAAAGCCCAGGACGGGCTGCAGGCAAGTTGACTCCGAATGGAGGCACTTTTCCCCAAGAAGCCAAACTCAAGAGCCCACTTGGCAGATGTCATTTTGTAGGGCGCGTTTGGGCCTCTGATGGCAGCCAGGTTAGGAGGAGGGGGCAGCTTTGGTCTGGGAGAAATCCTCGTCCTTATGGAATTTTTGTAGGCAAAAGCCCTGGACGGGGTGCAGGCAAGTTGACTCCGAATGGAGGCACTTTTCCCCAAGAAGCCAAACTCAAGAGCCCACTTGGCAGATGTCATTTTGTAGGGCGCGTTTGGGCCTCTGATGGCAGCCAGGTTAGGAGGAGGGGGCAGCTTTGGTCTGGGAGAAATCCTCGTCCTTATGGAATTTTTGTAGGCAAAAGCCCTGGACGGGCTGCAGGCAAGTTAGGCATGTTGGATTTGAAAGGAGGCACTTTTCCCCAAGAAGCCAAACTCAAGAACCCACAATGCAGATGTCATTTTGTAGGGCGCGTTTGGGCCTCCGATGGCAGCCAGCTTTGTAGGAGGGGGCAGCTTTGGTCTGGGAGAAATCCTCGTCCTTATGGAATTTTTGTAGGCAAAAGCCCAGGACGGGCCGCAGGCAAGTTGACTCCGAATGGAGGCACTTTTCCCCAAGAAGCCAAACTCAAGAGCCCACTTGGCAGGTGTCATTTTGTAGGGCGCATTTGGGCCTCTGATGGCAGCCAGGTTTGGAGGAGGGGGCAGCTTTGGTCTGGGAGAAATCCTCGTCCTTATGGAATTTTTGTAGGCAAAAGCCCAGGATGGGCCGCAGGCAAGTTGACTCCGAAAGGAGGCACTTTTCCCCAAGAAGCCAAACTCAAGAGCCCACTTGGCATATGTCATTTTGTAGGGCGCGTTTGGGCCTCCGATGGCAGCCAGGTTTGGAGGAGGGGGCAGCTTTGGTCTGGGAGAAATCCTCGTCCTTATGGAATTTTTGTAGGCAAAAGCCCAGGACGGGCTGCAGGCAAGTTGACTCCGAATGGAGGCACTTTTCCCCAAGAAGCCAAACTCAAGAGCCCACTTGGCAGATGTCATTTTGTAGGGCGCGTTTGGGCCTCTGATGGCAGCCAGGTTAGGAGGAGGGGGCAGCTTTGGTCTGGGAGAAATCCTCGTCCTTATGGAATTTTTGTAGGCAAAAGCCCTTGTCGGGCTGCAGGCAAGTTAGGCATGTTGGCTTTGAAAGGAGGCACTTTTCCCCAAGAAGCCAAACTCAAGAACCCACAATGCAGATGTCATTTTGTAGGGCGCGTTTGGGCCTCCGATGGCAGCCAGGTTTGGAGGAGGGGGCAGCTTTGGTCTGGGAGAAATCCTCGTCCTTATGGAATTTTTGTAGGCAAAAGCCGAGGACGGGCCGCAGGCAAGTTGACTCCGAATGGAGGCACTTTTCCCCAAGAAGCCAAACTCAAGAGCCCACTTGGCAGGTGTCATTTTGTAGGGCGCGTTTGGGCCTCTGATGGCAGCCAGGTTTGGAGGAGGGGGCAGCTTTGGTCTGGGAGAAATCCTCGTCCTTATGGAATTTTTGTAGGCAAAAGCCCAGGACGGGCCGCAGGCAAGTTGACTCCGAATGGAGGCACTTTTCCCCAAGAAGCCAAACTCAAGAGCCCACTTGGCAGATGTCATTTTGTAGGGCGCGTTTGGGCCTCTGATGGCAGCCAGGTTAGGAGGAGGGGGCAGCTTTGGTCTGGGAGAAATCCTCGTCCTTATGGAATTTTTGTAGGCAAAAGCCCAGGATGCGCCGCAGGCAAGTTAGGCATGTTGGCTTTGAAAGGAGGCACTTTTCCCCAAGAAGCCAAACTCAAGAACCCACAATGCAGATGTCATTTTGTAGGGCGCGTTTGGGCCTCCGATGGCAGCCAGGTTTGGAGGAGGGGGCAGCTTTGGTCTGGGAGAAATCCTCGTCCTTATGGAATTTTTGTAGGCAAAAGCCCAGGACGGGCTGCAGGCAAGTTGACTCCGAATGGAGGCACTTTTCCCCAAGAAGCCAAACTCAAGAGCCCACTTGGCAGGTGTCATTTTGTAGGGCGCGTTTGGGCCTCCGATGGCAGCCAGGTTTGGAGGAGGGGGCAGCTTTGGTCTGGGAGAAATCCTCGTCCTTATGGAATTTTTGTAGGCAAAAGCCCAGGACGGGCTGCAGGCAAGTTGACTCCGAATGGAGGCACTTTTCCCCAAGAAGCCAAACTCAAGAGCCCACTTGGCATATGTCATTTTGTAGGGCGCGTTTGGGCCTCCGATGGCAGCCAGGTTTGGAGGAGGGGGCAGCTTTGGTCTGGGAGAAATCCTCGTCCTTATGGAATTTTTGTAGGCAAAAGCCCTGCATGGGCCGCAGGCAAGTTGACTCCGAAAGGAGGCACTTTTCCCCAAGAAGCCAAACTCAAGAGCCCACTTGGCATATGTCATTTTGTAGGGCGCGTTTGGGCCTCCGATGGCAGCCAGGTTTGGAGGAGGGGGCAGCTTTGGTCTGGGAGAAATCCTCGTCCTTATGGAATTTTTGTAGGCAAAAGCCGAGGACGGGCCGCAGGCAAGTTGACTCCGAATGGAGGCACTTTTCCCCAAGAAGCCAAACTCAAGAGCCCACTTGGCAGATGTCATTTTGTAGGGCGCGTTTGGGCCTCTGATGGCAGCCAGGTTAGGAGGAGGGGGCAGCTTTGGTCTGGGAGAAATCCTCGTCCTTATGGAATTTTTGTAGGCAAAAGCCCAGGACGGGCTGCAGGCAAGTTAGGCATGTTGGCTTTGAAAGGAGGCACTTTTCCCCAAGAAGCCAAACTCAAGAACCCACAATGCAGATGTCATTTTGTAGGGCGCGTTTGGGCCTCCGATGGCAGCCAGGTTTGGAGGAGGGGGCAGCTTTGGTCTGGGAGAAATCCTCGTCCTTATGGAATTTTTGTAGGCAAAAGCCCTGCATGGGCCGCAGGCAAGTTGACTCCGAAAGGAGGCACTTTTCCCCAAGAAGCCAAACTCAAGAGCCCACTTGGCATATGTCATTTTGTAGGGCGCGTTTGGGCCTCCGATGGCAGCCAGGTTTGGAGGAGGGGGCAGCTTTGGTCTGGGAGAAATCCTCGTCCTTATGGAATTTTTGTAGGCAAAAGCCCAGGACGGGCTGCAGGCAAGTTGACTCCGAATGGAGGCACTTTTCCCCAAGAAGCCAAACTCAAGAGCCCACTTGGCAGATGTCATTTTGTAGGGCGCGTTTGGGCCTCTGATGGCAGCCAGGTTAGGAGGAGGGGGCAGCTTTGGTCTGGGAGAAATCCTCGTCCTTATGGAATTTTTGTAGGCAAAAGCCCTGGACGGGGTGCAGGCAAGTTGACTCCGAAAGGAGGCACTTTTCCCCAAGAAGCCAAACTCAAGAGCCCACTTGGCAGATGTAATTTTGTAGGGCGCGTTTGGGCCTCCGATGGCAGCCAGGTTAGGAGGAGGGGGCAGCTTTGGTCTGGGAGAAATCCTCGTCCTTATGGAATTTTTGTAGGCAAAAGCCCTTGTCGGGCTGCAGGCAAGTTAGGCATGTTGGCTTTGAAAGGAGGCACTTTTCCCCAAGAAGCCAAACTCAAGAACCCACAATGCAGATGTCATTTTGTAGGGCGCGTTTGGGCCTCCGATGGCAGCCAGGTTTGGAGGAGGGGGCAGCTTTGGTCTGGGAGAAATCCTCGTCCTTATGGAATTTTTATAGGCAAAAGCCCAGGACGGGCCGCAGGCAAGTTGACTCCGAAAGGAGGCACTTTTCCCCAAGAAGCCAAACTCAAGAGCCCACTTGGCAGGTGTCATTTTGTAGGGCGCGTTTGGGCCTCTGATGGCAGCCAGGTTTGGAGGAGGGGGCAGCTTTGGTCTGGGAGAAATCCTCGTCCTTATGGAATTTTTGTAGGCAAAAGCCCTGCATGGGCCGCAGGCAAGTTGACTCCGAAAGGAGGCACTTTTCCCCAAGAAGCCAAACTCAAGAGCCCACTTGGCATATGTCATTTTGTAGGGCGCGTTTGGGCCTCCGATGGCAGCCAGGTTTGGAGGAGGGGGCAGCTTTGGTCTGGGAGAAATCCTTGTCCTTATGGAATTTTTGTAGGCAAAAGCCGAGGACGGGCCGCAGGCAAGTTGACTCCGAATGGAGGCACTTTTCCGCAAGAAGCCAAACTCAAGAGCCCACTTGGCAGATGTCATTTTGTAGGGCGCGTTTGGGCCTCTGATGGCAGCCAGGTTTGGAGGAGGGGGCAGCTTTGGTCTGGGAGAAATCCTCGTCCTTATGGAATTTTTGTAGGCAAAAGCCCAGGACGGGCCGCAGGCAAGTTGACTCCGAAAGGAGGCACTTTTCCCCAAGAAGCCAAACTCAAGAGCCCACTTGGCAGATGTCATTTTGTAGGGCGCGTTTGGGCCTCTGATGGCAGCCAGGTTAGGAGGAGGGGGCAGCTTTGGTCTGGGAGAAATCCTCGTCCATATGGAATTTTTGTAGGCAAAAGCCCAGGATGGGCTGCAGGCAAGTTAGGCATGTTGGCTTTGAAAGGAGGCACTTTTCCCCAAGAAGCCAAACTCAAGAACCCACAATGCAGATGTCATTTTGTAGGGCGCGTTTGGGCCTCTGATGGCAGCCAGGTTTGGAGGAGGGGGCAGCTTTGGTCTGGGAGAAATCCTCGTCCTTATGGAATTTTTGTAGGCAAAAGCCCAGGATGGGCCGCAGGAAAGTTGACTCCGAAAGGAGGCATTTTCCCCAAGAAGCCAAACTCAAGAGCCCACTTGGCATATGTCATTTTGTAGGGCGCGTTTGGGCCTCCGATGGCAGCCAGGTTTGGAGGAGGGGGCAGCTTTGGTCTGGGAGAAATCCTCGTCCTTATGGAATTTTTGTAGGCAAAAGCCCAGGACGGGCTGCAGGCAAGTTGACTCCGAATGGAGGCACTTTTCCCCAAGAAGCCAAACTCAAGAGCCCACTTGGCAGATGTCATTTTGTAGGGCGCGTTTGGGCCTCTGATGGCAGCCAGGTTAGGAGGAGGGGGCAGCTTTGGTCTGGGAGAAATCCTCGTCCTTATGGAATTTTTGTAGGCAAAAGCCCTTGTCGGGCTGCAGGCAAGTTAGGCATGTTGGCTTTGAAAGGAGGCACTTTTCCCCAAGAAGCCAAACTCAAGAACCCACAATGCAGATGTCATTTTGTAGGGCGCGTTTGGGCCTCCGATGGCAGCCAGGTTTGGAGGAGGGGGCAGCTTTGGTCTGGGAGAAATCCTCGTCCTTATGGAATTTTTGTAGGCAAAAGCCGAGGACGGGCCGCAGGCAAGTTGACTCCGAATGGAGGCACTTTTCCCCAAGAAGCCAAACTCAAGAGCCCACTTGGCAGGTGTCATTTTGTAGGGCGCGTTTGGGCCTCTGATGGCAGCCAGGTTTGGAGGAGGGGGCAGCTTTGGTCTGGGAGAAATCCTCGTCCTTATGGAATTTTTGTAGGCAAAAGCCCAGGACGGGCCGCAGGCAAGTTGACTCCGAATGGAGGCACTTTTCCCCAAGAAGCCAAACTCAAGAGCCCACTTGGCAGATGTCATTTTGTAGGGCGCGTTTGGGCCTCTGATGGCAGCCAGGTTAGGAGGAGGGGGCAGCTTTGGTCTGGGAGAAATCCTCGTCCTTATGGAATTTTTGTAGGCAAAAGCCCAGGATGCGCCGCAGGCAAGTTAGGCATGTTGGCTTTGAAAGGAGGCACTTTTCCCCAAGAAGCCAAACTCAAGAACCCACAATGCAGATGTCATTTTGTAGGGCGCGTTTGGGCCTCCGATGGCAGCCAGGTTTGGAGGAGGGGGCAGCTTTGGTCTGGGAGAAATCCTCGTCCTTATGGAATTTTTGTAGGCAAAAGCCCAGGACGGGCTGCAGGCAAGTTGACTCCGAATGGAGGCACTTTTCCCCAAGAAGCCAAACTCAAGAGCCCACTTGGCAGGTGTCATTTTGTAGGGCGCGTTTGGGCCTCCGATGGCAGCCAGGTTTGGAGGAGGGGGCAGCTTTGGTCTGGGAGAAATCCTCGTCCTTATGGAATTTTTGTAGGCAAAAGCCCAGGACGGGCTGCAGGCAAGTTGACTCCGAATGGAGGCACTTTTCCCCAAGAAGCCAAACTCAAGAGCCCACTTGGCATATGTCATTTTGTAGGGCGCGTTTGGGCCTCCGATGGCAGCCAGGTTTGGAGGAGGGGGCAGCTTTGGTCTGGGAGAAATCCTCGTCCTTATGGAATTTTTGTAGGCAAAAGCCGAGGACGGGCCGCAGGCAAGTTGACTCCGAAAGGAGGCACTTTTCCCCAAGAAGCCAAACTCAAGAGCCCACTTGGCATATGTCATTTTGTAGGGCGCGTTTGGGCCTCCGATGGCAGCCAGGTTTGGAGGAGGGGGCAGCTTTGGTCTGGGAGAAATCCTCGTCCTTATGGAATTTTTGTAGGCAAAAGCCGAGGACGGGCCGCAGGCAAGTTGACTCCGAATGGAGGCACTTTTCCCCAAGAAGCCAAACTCAAGAGCCCACTTGGCAGATGTCATTTTGTAGGGCGCGTTTGGGCCTCTGATGGCAGCCAGGTTAGGAGGAGGGGGCAGCTTTGGTCTGGGAGAAATCCTCGTCCTTATGGAATTTTTGTAGGCAAAAGCCCAGGACGGGCTGCAGGCAAGTTAGGCATGTTGGCTTTGAAAGGAGGCACTTTTCCCCAAGAAGCCAAACTCAAGAACCCACAATGCAGATGTCATTTTGTAGGGCGCGTTTGGGCCTCCGATGGCAGCCAGGTTTGGAGGAGGGGGCAGCTTTGGTCTGGGAGAAATCCTCGTCCTTATGGAATTTTTGTAGGCAAAAGCCCTGCATGGGCCGCAGGCAAGTTGACTCCGAAAGGAGGCACTTTTCCCCAAGAAGCCAAACTCAAGAGCCCACTTGGCATATGTCATTTTGTAGGGCGCGTTTGGGCCTCCGATGGCAGCCAGGTTTGGAGGAGGGGGCAGCTTTGGTCTGGGAGAAATCCTCGTCCTTATGGAATTTTTGTAGGCAAAAGCCCAGGACGGGCTGCAGGCAAGTTGACTCCGAATGGAGGCACTTTTCCCCAAGAAGCCAAACTCAAGAACCCACAATGCAGATGTCATTTTGTAGGGCGCGTTTGGGCCTCTGATGGCAGCCAGGTTAGGAGGAGGGGGCAGCTTTGGTCTGGGAGAAATCCTCGTCCTTATGGAATTTTTGTAGGCAAAAGCCCTGGACGGGCCGCAGGCAAGTTGACTCCGAAAGGAGGCACTTTTCCCCAAGAAGCCAAACTCAAGAGCCCACTTGGCATATGTCATTTTGTAGGGCGCGTTTGGGCCTCCGATGGCAGCCAGGTTAGGAGGAGGGGGCAGCTTTGGTCTGGGAGAAATCCTCGTCCTTATGGAATTTTTGTAGGCAAAAGCCCTTGTCGGGCTGCAGGCAAGTTAGGCATGTTGGCTTTGAAAGGAGGCACTTTTCCCCAAGAAGCCAAACTCAAGAACCCACAATGCAGATGTCATTTTGTAGGGCGCGTTTGGGCCTCCGATGGCAGCCAGGTTTGGAGGAGGGGGCAGCTTTGGTCTGGGAGAAATCCTCGTCCTTATGGAATTTTTATAGGCAAAAGCCCAGGACGGGCCGCAGGCAAGTTGACTCCGAAAGGAGGCACTTTTCCCCAAGAAGCCAAACTCAAGAGCCCACTTGGCAGGTGTCATTTTGTAGGGCGCGTTTGGGCCTCTGATGGCAGCCAGGTTTGGAGGAGGGGGCAGCTTTGGTCTGGGAGAAATCCTCGTCCTTATGGAATTTTTGTAGGCAAAAGCCCTGCATGGGCCGCAGGCAAGTTGACTCCGAAAGGAGGCACTTTTCCCCAAGAAGCCAAACTCAAGAGCCCACTTGGCATATGTCATTTTGTAGGGCGCGTTTGGGCCTCCGATGGCAGCCAGGTTTGGAGGAGGGGGCAGCTTTGGTCTGGGAGAAATCCTTGTCCTTATGGAATTTTTGTAGGCAAAAGCCGAGGACGGGCCGCAGGCAAGTTGACTCCGAATGGAGGCACTTTTCCGCAAGAAGCCAAACTCAAGAGCCCACTTGGCAGATGTCATTTTGTAGGGCGCGTTTGGGCCTCCGATGGCAGCCAGGTTTGGAGGAGGGGGCAGCTTTGGTCTGGGAGAAATCCTCGTCCTTATGGAATTTTTGTAGGCAAATGCCCAGGACGGGCCGCAGGCAAGTTGACTCCGAAAGGAGGCACTTTTCCCCAAGAAGCCAAACTCAAGAGCCCACTTGGCAGATGTCATTTTGTAGGGCGCGTTTGGGCCTCTGATGGCAGCCAGGTTAGGAGGAGGGGGCAGCTTTGGTCTGGGAGAAATCCTCGTCCATATGGAATTTTTGTAGGCAAAAGCCCAGGATGGGCCGCAGGCAAGTTAGGCATGTTGGCTTTGAAAGGAGGCACTTTTCCCCAAGAAGCCAAACTCAAGAACCCACAATGCAGATGTCATTTTGTAGGGCGCGTTTGGGCCTCTGATGGCAGCCAGGTTTGGAGGAGGGGGCAGCTTTGGTCTGGGAGAAATCCTCGTCCTTATGGAATTTTTGTAGGCAAAAGCCCTGCATGGGCTGCAGGCAAGTTGACTCCGAATGGAGGCACTTTTCCCCAAGAAGCCAAACTCAAGAGCCCACTTGGCAGGTGTCATTTTGTAGGGCGCGTTTGGGCCTCCGATGGCAGCCAGGTTTGGAGGAGGGGGCAGCTTTGGTCTGGGAGAAATCCTCGTCCTTATGGAATTTTTGTAGGCAAAAGCCCAGGACGGGCTGCAGTCAAGTTGACTCCGAATGGAGGCACTTTTCCCCAAGAAGCCAAACTCAAGAGCCCACTTGGCATATGTCATTTTGTAGGGCGCGTTTGGGCCTCCGATGGCAGCCAGGTTTGGAGGAGGGGGCAGCTTTGGTCTGGGAGAAATCCTCGTCCTTATGGAATTTTTGTAGGCAAAAGCCCTGCATGGGCCGCAGGCAAGTTGACTCCGAAAGGAGGCACTTTTCCCCAAGAAGCCAAACTCAAGAACCCACAATGCAGATGTCATTTTGTAGGGCGCGTTTGGGCCTCCGATGGCAGCCAGGTTTGGAGGAGGGGGCAGCTTTGGTCTGGGAGAAATCCTCGTCCTTATGGAATTTTTGTAGGCAAAAGCCCAGGACGGGCTGCAGGCAAGTTGACTCCGAATGGAGGCACTTTTCCCCAAGAAGCCAAACTCAAGAGCCCACTTGGCAGATGTCATTTTGTAGGGCGCGTTTGGGCCTCCGATGGCAGCCAGGTTTGGAGGATGGGGCAGCTTTGGTCTGGGAGAAATCCTCGTCCTTATGGAATTTTTGTAGGCAAAAGCCCTGCATGGGCCGCAGGCAAGTTGACTCCGAAAGGAGGCACTTTTCCCCAAGAAGCCAAACTCAAGAGCCCACTTGGCATATGTCATTTTGTAGGGCGCGTTTGGGCCTCCGATGGCAGCCAGGTTAGGAGGAGGGGGCAGCTTTGGTCTGGGAGAAATCCTCGTCCTTATGGAATTTTTGTAGGCAAAAGCCCTGCATGGGCCGCAGGCAAGTTGACTCCGAATGGAGGCACTTTTCCCCAAGAAGCCAAACTCAAGAGCCCACTTGGCAGATGTCATTTTGTAGGGCGCGTTTGGGCCTCTGATGGCAGCCAGGTTAGGAGGAGGGGGCAGCTTTGGTCTGGGAGAAATCCTCGTCCTTATGGAATTTTTGTAGGCAAAAGCCCTGGACGGGCTGCAGGCAAGTTAGGCATGTTGGCTTTGAAAGGAGGCACTTTTCCCCAAGAAGCCAAACTCAAGAACCCACAATGCAGATGTCATTTTGTAGGGCGCGTTTGGGCCTCCGATGGCAGCCATGTTTGCAGGAGGGGGCAGCTTTGGTCTGGGAGAAATCCTCGTCCTTATGGAATTTTTGTAGGCAAAAGCCCAGGACGGGCTGCAGGCAAGTTGACTCCGAATGGAGGCACTTTTCCCCAAGAAGCCAAACTCAAGAGCCCACTTGGCAGGTGTCATTTTGTAGGGCGCGTTTGGGCCTCCGATGGCAGCCAGGTTTGGAGGAGGGGGCAGCTTTGGTCTGGGAGAAATCCTCGTCCTTATGGAATTTTTGTAGGCAAAAGCCCAGGACGGGCTGCAGGCAAGTTGACTCCGAATGGAGGCACTTTTCCCCAAGAAGCCAAACTCAAGAGCCCACTTGGCAGGTGTCATTTTGTAGGGCGCGTTTGGGCCTCCGATGGCAGCCAGGTTTGGAGGAGGGGGCAGCTTTGGTCTGGGAGAAATCCTCGTCCTTATGGAATTTTTGTAGGCAAAAGCCCAGGACGGGCTGCAGGCAAGTTGACTCCGAATGGAGGCACTTTTCCCCAAGAAGCCAAACTCAAGAGCCCACTTGGCATATGTCATTTTGTAGGGCGCGTTTGGGCCTCCGATGGCAGCCAGGTTTGGAGGAGGGGGCAGCTTTGGTCTGGGAGAAATCCTCGTCCTTATGGAATTTTTGTAGGCAAAAGCCCTGCATGGGCCGCAGGCAAGTTGACTCCGAAAGGAGGCACTTTTCCCCAAGAAGCCAAACTCAAGAGCCCACTTGGCATATGTCATTTTGTAGGGCGCGTTTGGGCCTCCGATGGCAGCCAGGTTTGGAGGAGGGGGCAGCTTTGGTCTGGGAGAAATCCTCGTCCTTATGGAATTTTTGTAGGCAAAAGCCCAGGACGGGCTGCAGGCAAGTTGACTCCGAATGGAGGCACTTTTCCCCAAGAAGCCAAACTCAAGAGCCCACTTGGCAGATGTCATTTTGTAGGGCGCGTTTGGGCCTCTGATGGCAGCCAGGTTAGGAGGAGGGGGCAGCTTTGGTCTGGGAGAAATCCTCGTCCTTATGGAATTTTTGTAGGCAAAAGCCCAGGACGGGCTGCAGGCAAGTTAGGCATGTTGGCTTTGAAAGGAGGCACTTTTCCCCAAGAAGCCAAACTCAAGAACCCACAATGCAGATGTCATTTTGTAGGGCGCGTTTGGGCCTCCGATGGCAGCCAGGTTTGGAGGAGGGGGCAGCTTTGGTCTGGGAGAAATCCTCGTCCTTATGGAATTTTTGTAGGCAAAAGCCCAGGACGGGCCGCAGGCAAGTTGACTCCGAATGGAGGCACTTTTCCCCAAGAAGCCAAACTCAAGAGCCCACTTGGCAGGTGTCATTTTGTAGGGCGCGTTTGGGCCTCTGATGGCAGCCAGGTTTGGAGGAGGGGGCAGCTTTGGTCTGGGAGAAATCCTCGTCCTTATGGAATTTTTGTAGGCAAAAGCCCTGCATGGGCCGCAGGCAAGTTGACTCCGAAAGGAGGCACTTTTCCCCAAGAAGCCAAACTCAAGAGCCCACTTGGCATAAGTCATTTTGTAGGGCGCGTTTGGGCCTCCGATGGCAGCCAGGTTTGGAGGAGGGGGCAGCTTTGGTCTGGGAGAAATCCTCGTCCTTATGGAATTTTTGTAGGCAAAAGCCCTGGACGGGGTGCAGGCAAGTTGACTCCGAAAGGAGGCACTTTTCCCCAAGAAGCCAAACTCAAGAGCCCACTTGGCAGATGTAATTTTGTAGGGCGCGTTTGGGCCTCCGATGGCAGCCAGGTTTGGAGGAGGGGGCAGCTTTGGTATGGGAGAAATCCTCGTCCTTATGGAATTTTTGTAGGCAAAAGCCCTTGTCGGGCTGCAGGCAAGTTAGGCATGTTGGCTTTGAAAGGAGGCACTTTTCCCCAAGAAGCCAAACTCAAGAACCCACAATGCAGATGTCATTTTGTAGGGCGCGTTTGGGCCTCCGATGGCAGCCAGGTTTGGAGGAGGGGGCAGCTTTGGTCTGGGAGAAATCCTCGTCCTTATGGAATTTTTATAGGCAAAAGCCCAGGACGGGCCGCAGGCAAGTTGACTCCGAAAGGAGGCACTTTTCCCCAAGAAGCCAAACTCAAGAGCCCACTTGGCAGGTGTCATTTTGTAGGGCGCGTTTGGGCCTCTGATGGCAGCCAGGTTTGGAGGAGGGGGCAGCTTTGGTCTGGGAGAAATCCTCGTCCTTATGGAATTTTTGTAGGCAAAAGCCCTGCATGGGCCGCAGGCAAGTTGACTCCGAAAGGAGGCACTTTTCCCCAAGAAGCCAAACTCAAGAGCCCACTTGGCATATGTCATTTTGTAGGGCGCGTTTGGGCCTCCGATGGCAGCCAGGTTTGGAGGAGGGGGCAGCTTTGGTCTGGGAGAAATCCTTGTCCTTATGGAATTTTTGTAGGCAAAAGCCGAGGACGGGCCGCAGGCAAGTTGACTCCGAATGGAGGCACTTTTCCCCAAGAAGCCAAACTCAAGAGCCCACTTGGCAGGTGTCATTTTGTAGGGCGCGTTTGGGCCTCTGATGGCAGCCAGGTTAGGAGGAGGGGGCAGCTTTGGTCTGGGAGAAATCCTCGTCCTTATGGAATTTTTGTAGGCAAAAGCCCAGGATGGGCCGCAGGCAAGTTAGGCATGTTGGCTTTGAAAGGAGGCACTTTTCCCCAAGAAGCCAAACTCAAGAACCCACAATGCAGATGTCATTTTGTAGGGCGCGTTTGGGCCTCCGATGGCAGCCATGTTTGCAGGAGGGGGCAGCTTTGGTCTGGGAGAAATCCTCGTCCTTATGGAATTTTTGTAGGCAAAAGCCCAGGACGGGCTGCAGGCAAGTTGACTCCGAATGGAGGCACTTTTCCCCAAGAAGCCAAACTCAAGAGCCCACTTGGCAGGTGTCATTTTGTAGGGCGCGTTTGGGCCTCCGATGGCAGCCAGGTTTGGAGGAGGGGGCAGCTTTGGTCTGGGAGAAATCCTCGTCCTTATGGAATTTTTGTAGGCAAAAGCCCAGGACGGGCTGCAGGCAAGTTGACTCCGAATGGAGGCACTTTTCCCCAAGAAGCCAAACTCAAGAGCCCACTTGGCATATGTCATTTTGTAGGGCGCGTTTGGGCCTCCGATGGCAGCCAGGTTTGGAGGAGGGGGCAGCTTTGGTCTGGGAGAAATCCTCGTCCTTATGGAATTTTTGTAGGCAAAAGCCCTGCATGGGCCGCAGGCAAGTTGACTCCGAAAGGAGGCACTTTTCCCCGAGAAGCCAAACTCAAGAGCCCACTTGGCAGATGTCATTTTGTAGGGCGCGTTTGGGCCTCTGATGGCAGCCAGGTTTGGAGGAGGGGGCAGCTTTGGTCTGGGAGAAATCCTCGTCCTTATGGAATTTTTGTAGGCAAAAGCCCAGGACGGGCTGCAGGCAAGTTGACTCCGAATGGAGGCACTTTTCCCCAAGAAGCCAAACTCAAGAGCCCACTTGGCAGATGTCATTTTGTAGGGCGCGTTTGGGCCTCTGATGGCAGCCAGGTTAGGAGGAGGGGGCAGCTTTGGTCTGGGAGAAATCCTCGTCCTTATGGAATTTTTGTAGGCAAAAGCCCTGGACGGGCTGCAGGCAAGTTAGGCATGTTGGCTTTGAAAGGAGGCACTTTTCCCCAAGAAGCCAAACTCAAGAGCCCACTTGGCAGATGTCATTTTGTAGGGCGCGTTTGGGCCTCCGATGGCAGCCAGGTTTGGAGGAGGGGGCAGCTTTGGTCTGGGAGAAATCCTCGTCCTTATGGAATTTTTGTAGGCAAAAGCCCTGCATGGGCCGCAGGCAAGTTGACTCCGAATGGAGGCACTTTTCCCCAAGAAGCCAAACTCAAGAGCCCACTTGGCATATGTCATTTTGTAGGGCGCGTTTGGGCCTCCGATGGCAGCCAGGTTTGGAGGAGGGGGCAGCTTTGGTCTGGGAGAAATCCTCGTCCTTATGGAATTTTTGTAGGCAAAAGCCCTGCATGGGCCGCAGGCAAGTTGACTCCGAAAGGAGGCACTTTTCCCCAAGAAGCCAAACTCAAGAGCCCACTTGGCATATGTCATTTTGTAGGGCGCGTTTGGGCCTCCGATGGCAGCCAGGTTTGGAGGAGGGGGCAGCTTTGGTCTGGGAAAAATCCTCGTCCTTATGGAATTTTTGTAGGCAAAAGCCCAGGACGGGCTGCAGGCAAGTTGACTCCGAAAGGAGGCACTTTTCCCCAAGAAGCCAAACTCAAGAGCCCACTTGGCAGATGTCATTTTGTAGGGCGCATTTGGGCCTCTGATGGCAGCCAGGTTTGGAGGAGGGGGCAGCTTTGGTCTGGGAGAAATCCTCGTCCTTATGGAATTTTTGTAGGCAAAAGCCCTGGACGGGCTGCAGGCAAGTTAGGCATGTTGGCTTTGAAAGGAGGCACTTTTCCCCAAGAAGCCAAACTCAAGAACCCACAATGCAGATGTCATTTTGTAGGGCGCGTTTGGGCCTCCGATGGCAGCCAGGTTTGGAGGAGGGGGCAGCTTTGGTCTGGGAGAAATCCTCGTCCTTATGGAATTTTTGTAGGCAAAAGCCCAGGACGGGCCGCAGGCAAGTTGACTCCGAATGGAGGCACTTTTCCCCAAGAAGCCAAACTCAAGAGCCCACTTGGCAGGTGTCATTTTGTAGGGCGCGTTTGGGCCTCTGATGGCAGCCAGGTTTGGAGGAGGGGGCAGCTTTGGTCTGGGAGAAATCCTCGTCCTTATGGAATTTTTGTAGGCAAAAGCCCTGCATGGGCCGCAGGCAAGTTGACTCCGATTGGAGGCACTTTTCCCCAAGAAGCCAAACTCAAGAACCCACAATGCAGATGTCATTTTGTAGGGCGCGTTTGGGCCTCTGATGGCAGCCAGGTTTGGAGGAGGGGGCAGCTTTGGTCTGGGAGAAATCCTCGTCCTTATGGAATTTTTGTAGGCAAAAGCCCTGGACGGGCTGCAGGCAAGTTAGGCATGTTGGCTTTGAAATGAGGCACTTTTCCCCAAGAAGCCAAACTCAAGAACCCACAATGCAGATGTCATTTTGTAGGGCGCGTTTGGGCCTCCGATGGCAGCCAGGTTTGGAGGAGGGGGCAGCTTTGGTCTGGGAGAAATCCTCGTCCTTATGGAATTTTTGTAGGCAAAAGCCCAGGACGGGCCGCAGGCAAGTTGACTCCGAATGGAGGCACTTTTCCCCAAGAAGCCAAACTCAAGAGCCCACTTGGCAGGTGTCATTTTGTAGGGCGCGTTTGGGCCTCTGATGGCAGCCAGGTTTGGAGGAGGGGGCAGCTTTGGTCTGGGAGAAATCCTCGTCCTTATGGAATTTTTGTAGGCAAAAGCCCTGCATGGGCCGCAGGCAATTTGACTCCGAATGGAGGCACTTTTCCCCAAGAAGCCAAACTCAAGAGCCCACTTGGCAGATGTCATTTTGTAGGGCGCGTTTGGGCCTCTGATGGCAGCCAGGTTTGGAGGAGGGGGCAGCTTTGGTCTGGGAGAAATCCTCGTCCTTATGGAATTTTTGTAGGCAAAAGCCCAGGACGGGCCGCAGGCAAGTTGACTCCGAATGGAGGCACTTTTCCCCAAGAAGCCAAACTCAAGAGCCCACTTGGCATATGTCATTTTGTAGGGCGCGTTTGGGCCTCCGATGGCAGCCAGGTTTGGAGGAGGGGGCAGCTTTGGTCTGGGAGAAATCCTCGTCCTTATGGAATTTTTGTAGGCAAAAGCCCTGCATGGGCCGCAGGCAAGTTGACTCCGAAAGGAGGCACTTTTCCCCAAGAAGCCAAACTCAAGAACCCACAATGCAGATGTCATTTTGTAGGGCGCGTTTGGGCCTCCGATGGCAGCCAGGTTTGGAGGAGGGGGCAGCTTTGGTCTGGGAGAAATCCTCGTCCTTATGGAATTTTTGTAGGCAAAAGCCCAGGACGGGCTGCAGGCAAGTTGACTCCGAATGGAGGCACTTTTCCCCAAGAAGCCAAACTCAAGAGCCCACTTGGCAGATGTCATTTTGTAGGGCGCGTTTGGGCCTCTGATGGCAGCCAGGTTTGGAGGATGGGGCAGCTTTGGTCTGGGAGAAATCCTCGTCCTTATGGAATTTTTGTAGGCAAAAGCCCTGCATGGGCCGCAGGCAAGTTGACTCCGAAAGGAGGCACTTTTCCCCAAGAAGCCAAACTCAAGAGCCCACTTGGCATATGTCATTTTGTAGGGCGCGTTTGGGCCTCCGATGGCAGCCAGGTTTGGAGGAGGGGGCAGCTTTGGTCTGGGAGAAATCCTCGTCCTTATGGAATTTTTGTAGGCAAAAGCCCTGCATGGGCCGCAGGCAAGTTGACTCCGAATGGAGGCACTTTTCCCCAAGAAGCCAAACTCAAGAATCCACAATGCAGATGTCATTTTGTAGGGCGCGTTTGGGCCTCCGATGGCAGCCAGGTTTGGAGGAGGGGGCAGCTTTGGTCTGGGAGAAATCCTCGTCCTTATGGAATTTTTGTAGGCAAAAGCCCTGCATGGGCCGCAGGCAAGTTGACTCCGAAAGGAGGCACTTTTCCCCAAGAAGCCAAACTCAAGAGCCCACTTGGCATATGTCATTTTGTAGGGCGCGTTTGGGCCTCCGATGGCAGCCAGGTTTGGAGGAGGGGGCAGCTTTGGTCTGGGAAAAATCCTCGTCCTTATGGAATTTTTGTAGGCAAAAGCCCAGGACGGGCTGCAGGCAAGTTGACTCCGAAAGGAGGCACTTTTCCCCAAGAAGCCAAACTCAAGAGCCCACTTGGCAGATGTCATTTTGTAGGGCGCATTTGGGCCTCTGATGGCAGCCAGGTTTGGAGGAGGGGGCAGCTTTGGTCTGGGAGAAATCCTCGTCCTTATGGAATTTTTGTAGGCAAAAGCCCTGGACGGGCTGCAGGCAAGTTAGGCATGTTGGCTTTGAAAGGAGGCACTTTTCCCCAAGAAGCCAAACTCAAGAACCCACAATGCAGATGTCATTTTGTAGGGCGCGTTTGGGCCTCCGATGGCAGCCAGGTTTGGAGGAGGGGGCAGCTTTGGTCTGGGAGAAATCCTCGTCCTTATGGAATTTTTGTAGGCAAAAGCCCAGGACGGGCCGCAGGCAAGTTGACTCCGAATGGAGGCACTTTTCCCCAAGAAGCCAAACTCAAGAGCCCACTTGGCAGGTGTCATTTTGTAGGGCGCGTTTGGGCCTCTGATGGCAGCCAGGTTTGGAGGAGGGGGCAGCTTTGGTCTGGGAGAAATCCTCGTCCTTATGGAATTTTTGTAGGCAAAAGCCCTGCATGGGCCGCAGGCAAGTTGACTCCGAATGGAGGCACTTTTCCCCAAGAAGCCAAACTCAAGAACCCACAATGCAGATGTCATTTTGTAGGGCGCGTTTGGGCCTCTGATGGCAGCCAGGTTTGGAGGAGGGGGCAGCTTTGGTCTGGGAGAAATCCTCGTCCTTATGGAATTTTTGTAGGCAAAAGCCCTGGACGGGCTGCAGGCAAGTTAGGCATGTTGGCTTTGAAATGAGGCACTTTTCCCCAAGAAGCCAAACTCAAGAACCCACAATGCAGATGTCATTTTGTAGGGCGCGTTTGGGCCTCCGATGGCAGCCAGGTTTGGAGGAGGGGGCAGCTTTGGTCTGGGAGAAATCCTCGTCCTTATGGAATTTTTGTAGGCAAAAGCCCAGGACGGGCCGCAGGCAAGTTGACTCCGAATGGAGGCACTTTTCCCCAAGAAGCCAAACTCAAGAGCCCACTTGGCAGGTGTCATTTTGTAGGGCGCGTTTGGGCCTCTGATGGCAGCCAGGTTTGGAGGAGGGGGCAGCTTTGGTCTGGGAGAAATCCTCGTCCTTATGGAATTTTTGTAGGCGAAAGCCCTGCATGGGCCGCAGGCAATTTGACTCCGAATGGAGGCACTTTTCCCCAAGAAGCCAAACTCAAGAGCCCACTTGGCAGATGTCATTTTGTAGGGCGCGTTTGGGCCTCTGATGGCAGCCAGGTTTGGAGGAGGGGGCAGCTTTGGTCTGGGAGAAATCCTCGTCCTTATGGAATTTTTGTAGGCAAAAGCCCTGGACGGGCTGCAGGCAAGTTAGGCATGTTGGCTTTGAAAGGAGGCACTTTTCCCCAAGAAGCCAAACTCAAGAACCCACAATGCAGATGTCATTTTGTAGGGCGCGTTTGGGCCTCCGATGGCAGCCAGGTTTGGAGGAGGGGGCAGCTTTGGTCTGGGAGAAATCCTCGTCCTTATGGAATTTTTGTAGGCAAAAGCCCAGGACGGGCTGCAGGCAAGTTGACTCCGAATGGAGGCACTTTTCCCCAAGAAGCCAAACTCAAGAGCCCACTTGGCAGATGTCATTTTGTAGGGCGCGTATGGGCCTCTGATGGCAGCCAGGTTAGGAGGAGGGGGCAGCTTTGGTCTGGGAGAAATCCTCGTCCTTATGGAATTTTTGTAGGCAAAAGCCCTGGACGGGCTGCAGGCAAGTTAGGCATGTTGGCTTTGAAAGGAGGCACTTTTCCCCAAGAAGCCAAACTCAAGAACCCACAATGCAGATGTCATTTTGTAGGGCGCGTTTGGGCCTCCGATGGCAGCCAGGTTTGGAGGAGGGGGCAGCTTTGGTCTGGGAGAAATCCTCGTCCTTATGGAATTTTTGTAGGCAAAAGCCCTGGACGGGCTGCAGGCAAGTTAGGCATGTTGGCTTTGAAAGGAGGCACTTTTCCCCAAGAAGCCAAACTCAAGAACCCACAATGCAGATGTCATTTTGTAGGGCGCGTTTGGGCCTCTGATGGCAGCCAGGTTTGGAGGAGGGGGCAGCTTTGGTCTGGGAGAAATCCTCGTCCTTATGGAATTTTTGTAGGCAAAAGCCCTGCATGGGCCGCAGGCAAGTTGACTCCGAAAGGAGGCACTTTTCCCCAAGAAGCCAAACTCAAGTGCCCACTTGGCATATGTCATTTTGTAGGGCGCGTTTGGGCCTCCGATGGCAGCCAGGTTTGGAGGAGGGGGCAGCTTTGGTCTGGGAGAAATCCTCGTCCTTATGGAATTTTTGTAGGCAAAAGCCCAGGACGGGCTGCAGGCAAGTTGACTCCGAAAGGAGGCACTTTTCCCCAAGAAGCCAAACTCAAGAGCCCACTTGGCAGATGTCATTTTGTAGGGCGCCTTTGGGCCTCTGATGGCAGCCAGGTTTGGAGGAGGGGGCAGCTTTGGTCTGGGAGAAATCCTCGTCCTTATGGAATTTTTGTAGGCAAAAGCCCAGGACGGGCTGCAGGCAATTTAGGCATGTTGGCTTTGAAAGGAGGCACTTTTCCCCAAGAAGCCAAACTCAAGAACCCACAATGCAGATGTCATTTTGTAGGGTGCGTTTGGGCCTCCGATGGCAGCCAGGTTTGGAGGAGGGGGCAGCTTTGGTCTGGGAGAAATCCTCGTCCTTATGGAATTTTTGTAGGCAAAAGCCCAGGACGGGCCGCAGGCAAGTTGACTCCGAATGGAGGCACTTTTCCCCAAGAAGCCAAACTCAAGAGCCCACTTGGCAGGTGTCATTTTGTAGGGCGCGTTTGGGCCTCTGATGGCAGCCAGGTTTGGAGGAGGGGGCAGCTTTGGTCTGGGAGAAATCCTCGTCCTTATGGAATTTTTGTAGGCAAAAGCCCTGCATGGGCCGCAGGCAATTTGACTCCGAATGGAGGCACTTTTCCCCAAGAAGCCAAACTCAAGAGCCCACTTGGCAGATGTCATTTTGTAGGGCGCGTTTGGGCCTCTGATGGCAGCCAGGTTTGGAGGAGGGGGCAGCTTTGGTCTGGGAGAAATCCTCGTCCTTATGGAATTTTTGTAGGCAAAAGCCCTGGACGGGCTGCAGGCAAGTTAGGCATGTTGGCTTTGAAAGGAGGCACTTTTCCCCAAGAAGCCAAATTCAAGAACCCACAATGCAGATGTCATTTTGTAGGGCGCGTTTGGGCCTCCGATGGCAGCCACGTTTGGAGGAGGGGGCAGCTTTGGTCTGGGAGAAATCCTCGTCCTTATGGAATTTTTGTAGGCAAAAGCCCTGGACGGGCTGCAGGCAAGTTAGGCATGTTGGCTTTGAAAGGAGGCACTTTTCCCCAAGAAGCCAAACTCAAGAGCCCACTTGGCAGGTGTCATTTTGTAGGGCGCGTTTGGGCCTCCGATGGCAGCCAGGTTTGGAGGAGGGGGCAGCTTTGGTCTGGGAGAAATCCTCGTCCTTATGGAATTTTTGTAGGCAAAAGCCCAGGACGGGCCGCAGGCAAGTTGACTCCGAATGGAGGCACTTTTCCCCAAGAAGCCAAACTCAAGAGCCCACTTGGCAGGTGTCATTTTGTAGGGCGCGTTTGGGCCTCTGATGGCAGCCAGGTTTGGAGGAGGGGGCAGCTTTGGTCTGGGAGAAATCCTCGTCCTTATGGAATTTTTGTAGGCAAAAGCCCTGCATGGGCCGCAGGCAAGTTGACTCCGAAAGGAGGCACTTTTCCCCGAGAAGCCAAACTCAAGAGCCCACTTGGCAGATGTCATTTTGTAGGGCGCGTTTGGGCCTCTGATGGCAGCCAGGTTTGGAGGAGGGGGCAGCTTTGGTCTGGGAGAAATCCTCGTCCTTATGGAATTTTTGTAGGCAAAAGCCCAGGACGGGCTGCAGGCAAGTTGACTCCGAATGGAGGCACTTTTCCCCAAGAAGCCAAACTCAAGAGCCCACTTGGCAGATGTCATTTTGTAGGGCGCGTTTGGGCCTCTGATGGCAGCCAGGTTAGGAGGAGGGGGCAGCTTTGGTCTGGGAGAAATCCTCGTCCTTATGGAATTTTTGTAGGCAAAAGCCCAGGACGGGCTGCAGGCAAGTTAGGCATGTTGGCTTTGAAAGGAGGCACTTTTCCCCAAGAAGCCAAACTCAAGAACCCACAATGCAGATGTCATTTTGTAGGGCGCGTTTGGGCCTCCGATGGCAGCCAGGTTTGGAGGAGGGGGCAGCTTTGGTCTGGGAGAAATCCTCGTCCTTATGGAATTTTTGTAGGCAAAAGCCCTGCATGGGCCGCAGGCAAGTTGACTCCGAATGGAGGCACTTTTCCCCAAGAAGCCAAACTCAAGAGCCCACTTGGCAGGTGTCATTTTGTAGGGCGCGTTTGGGCCTCTGATGGCAGCCAGGTTTGGAGGAGGGGGCAGCTTTGGTCTGGGAGAAATCCTCGTCCTTATGGAATTTTTGTAGGCAAAAGCCCTGCATGGGCCGCAGGCAAGTTGACTCCGAATGGAGGCACTTTTCCCCAAGAAGCCAAACTCAAGAGCCCACTTGGCAGATGTCATTTTGTAGGGCGCGTTTGGGCCTCTGATGGCAGCCAGGTTAGGAGGAGGGGGCAGCTTTGGTCTGGGAGAAATCCTCGTCCTTATGGAATTTTTGTAGGCAAAAGCCCTGGACGGGCTGCAGGCAAGTTAGGCATGTTGGCTTTGAAAGGAGGCACTTTTCCCCAAGAAGCCAAACTCAAGAGCCCACTTGGCAGATGTCATTTTGTAGGGCGCGTTTGGGCCTCCGATGGCAGCCAGGTTTGGAGGAGGGGGCAGCTTTGGTCTGGGAGAAATCCTCGTCCTTCTGGAATTTTTGTAGGCAAAAGCCCTGCATGGGCCGCAGGCAAGTTGACTCCGAATGGAGGCACTTTTCCCCAAGAAGCCAAACTCAAGAGCCCACTTGGCATATGTCATTTTGTAGGGCGCGTTTGGGCCTCCGATGGCAGCCAGGTTTGGAGGAGGGGGCAGCTTTGGTCTGGGAGAAATCCTCGTCCTTATGGAATTTTTGTAGGCAAAAGCCCTGCATGGGCCGCAGGCAAGTTGACTCCGAAAGGAGGCACTTTTCCCCAAGAAGCCAAACTCAAGAGCCCACTTGGCATATGTCATTTTGTAGGGCGCGTTTGGGCCTCCGATGGCAGCCAGGTTTGGAGGAGGGGGCAGCTTTGGTCTGGGAAAAATCCTCGTCCTTATGGAATTTTTGTAGGCAAAAGCCCAGGACGGGCTGCAGGCAAGTTGACTCCGAAAGGAGGCACTTTTCCCCAAGAAGCCAAACTCAAGAGCCCACTTGGCAGATGTCATTTTGTAGGGCGCATTTGGGCCTCTGATGGCAGCCAGGTTTGGAGGAGGGGGCAGCTTTGGTCTGGGAGAAATCCTCGTCCTTATGGAATTTTTGTAGGCAAAAGCCCTGGACGGGCTGCAGGCAAGTTAGGCATGTTGGCTTTGAAAGGAGGCACTTTTCCCCAAGAAGCCAAACTCAAGAACCCACAATGCAGATGTCATTTTGTAGGGCGCGTTTGGGCCTCCGATGGCAGCCAGGTTTGGAGGAGGGGGCAGCTTTGGTCTGGGAGAAATCCTCGTCCTTATGGAATTTTTGTAGGCAAAAGCCCAGGACGGGCCGCAGGCAAGTTGACTCCGAATGGAGGCACTTTTCCCCAAGAAGCCAAACTCAAGAGCCCACTTGGCAGGTGTCATTTTGTAGGGCGCGTTTGGGCCTCTGATGGCAGCCAGGTTTGGAGGAGGGGGCAGCTTTGGTCTGGGAGAAATCCTCGTCCTTATGGAATTTTTGTAGGCAAAAGCCCTGCATGGGCCGCAGGCAAGTTGACTCCGAATGGAGGCACTTTTCCCCAAGAAGCCAAACTCAAGAACCCACAATGCAGATGTCATTTTGTAGGGCGCGTTTGGGCCTCTGATGGCAGCCAGGTTTGGAGGAGGGGGCAGCTTTGGTCTGGGAGAAATCCTCGTCCTTATGGAATTTTTGTAGGCAAAAGCCCTGGACGGGCTGCAGGCAAGTTAGGCATGTTGGCTTTGAAATGAGGCACTTTTCCCCAAGAAGCCAAACTCAAGAACCCACAATGCAGATGTCATTTTGTAGGGCGCGTTTGGGCCTCCGATGGCAGCCAGGTTTGGAGGAGGGGGCAGCTTTGGTCTGGGAGAAATCCTCGTCCTTATGGAATTTTTGTAGGCAAAAGCCCAGGACGGGCCGCAGGCAAGTTGACTCCGAATGGAGGCACTTTTCCCCAAGAAGCCAAACTCAAGAGCCCACTTGGCAGGTGTCATTTTGTAGGGCGCGTTTGGGCCTCTGATGGCAGCCAGGTTTGGAGGAGGGGGCAGCTTTGGTCTGGGAGAAATCCTCGTCCTTATGGAATTTTTGTAGGCAAAAGCCCTGCATGGGCCGCAGGCAATTTGACTCCGAATGGAGGCACTTTTCCCCAAGAAGCCAAACTCAAGAGCCCACAATGCAGATGTCATTTTGTAGGGCGCGTTTGGGCCTCTGATGGCAGCCAGGTTTGGAGGAGGGGGCAGCTTTGGTCTGGGAGAAATCCTCGTCCTTATGGAATTTTTGTAGGCAAAAGCCCTGGACGGGCTGCAGGCAAGTTAGGCATGTTGGCTTTGAAAGGAGGCACTTTTCCCCAAGAAGCCAAACTCAAGAACCCACAATGCAGATGTCATTTTGTAGGGCGCGTTTGGGCCTCCGATGGCAGCCAGGTTTGGAGGAGGGGGCAGCTTTGGTCTGGGAGAAATCCTCGTCCTTATGGAATTTTTGTAGGCAAAAGCCCAGGACGGGCCGCAGGCAAGTTGACTCCGAATGGAGGCACTTTTCCCCAAGAAGCCAAACTCAAGAGCCCACTTGGCAGGTGTCATTTTGTAGGGCGCGTTTGGGCCTCTGATGGCAGCCAGGTTAGGAGGAGGGGGCAGCTTTGGTCTGGGAGAAATCCTCGTCCTTATGGAATTTTTGTAGGCAAAAGCCCTGGACGGGCTGCAGGCAAGTTAGGCATGTTGGCTTTGAAAGGAGGCACTTTTCCCCAAGAAGCCAAACTCAAGAGCCCACTTGGCAGATGTCATTTTGTAGGGCGCGTTTGGGCCTCCGATGGCAGCCAGGTTTGGAGGAGGGGGCAGCTTTGGTCTGGGAGAAATCCTCGTCCTTATGGAATTTTTGTAGGCAAAAGCCCAGGACGGGCCGCAGGCAAGTTGACTCCGAATGGAGGCACTTTTCCCCAAGAAGCCAAACTCAAGAGCCCACTTGGCAGGTGTCATTTTGTAGGGCGCGTTTGGGCCTCTGATGGCAGCCAGGTTTGGAGGAGGGGGCAGCTTTGGTCTGGGAGAAATCCTCGTCCTTATGGAATTTTTGTAGGCAAAAGCCCTGCATGGGCCGCAGGCAAGTTGACTCCGAAAGGAGGCACTTTTCCCCAAGAAGCCAAACTCAAGAGCCCACTTGGCAGATGTCATTTTGTAGGGCGCGTTTGGGCCTCTGATGGCAGCCAGGTTAGGAGGAGGGGGCAGCTTTGGTCTGGGAGAAATCCTCGTCCTTATGGAATTTTTGTAGGCAAAAGCCCTGGACGGGCTGCAGGCAAGTTAGGCATGCTGGCTTTGAAAGGAGGCACTTTTCCCCAAGAAGCCAAACTCAAGAACCCACAATGCAGATGTCATTTTGTAGGGCGCGTTTGGGCCTCCGATGGCAGCCAGGTTTGGAGGAGGGGGCAGCTTTGGTCTGGGAGAAATCCTCGTCCTTATGGAATTTTTGTAGGCAAAAGCCCAGGACGGGCCGCAGGCAAGTTGACTCCGAATGGAGGCACTTTTCCCCAAGAAGCCAAACTCAAGAGCCCACTTGGCAGGTGTCATTTTGTAGGGCGCGTTTGGGCCTCTGATGGCAGCCAGGTTTGGAGGAGGGGGCAGCTTTGGTCTGGGAGAAATCCTCGTCCTTATGGAATTTTTGTAGGCAAAAGCTCTGCATGGGCCGCAGGCAAGTTGACTCCGAAAGGAGGCACTTTTCCCCAAGAAGCCAAACTCAAGAGCCCACTTGGCAGATGTCATTTTGTAGGGCGCGTTTGGGCCTCCGATGGCAGCCACGTTTGCAGGAGGGGGCAGCTTTGGTCTGGGAGAAATCCTCGTCCTTATGGAATTTTTGTAGGCAAAAGCCCTGGACGGGCTGCAGGCAAGTTAGGCATGTTGGCTTTGAAAGGAGGCACTTTTCCCCAAGAAGCCAAACTCAAGAACCCACAATGCAGATGTCATTTTGTAGGGCGCGTTTGGGCCTCCGATGGCAGCCAGGTTTGGAGGAGGGGGCAGCTTTGGTCTGGGAGAAATCCTCGTCCTTATGGAATTTTTGTAGGCAAAAGCCCAGGACCGGCCGCAGGCAAGTTGACTCCGAATGGAGGCACTTTTCCCCAAGAAGCCAAACTCAAGAGCCCACTTGGCATATGTCATTTTGTAGGGCGCGTTTGGGCCTCCGATGGCAGCCAGGTTTGGAGGAGGGGGCAGCTTTGGTCTGGGAGAAATCCTCGTCCTTATGGAATTTTTGTAGGCAAAAGCCCAGGACGGGCTGCAGGCAAGTTGACTCCGAAAGGAGGCACTTTTCCCCAAGAAGCCAAACTCAAGAGCCCACTTGGCAGATGTCATTTTGTAGGGCGCGTTTGGGCCTCTGATGGCAGCCAGGTTTGGAGGAGGGGGCAGCTTTGGTCTGGGAGAAATCCTCGTCCTTATGGAATTTTTGTAGGCAAAAGCCCTGGACGGGCTGCAGGCAAGTTAGGCATGTTGGCTTTGAAATGAGGCACTTTTCCCCAAGAAGCCAAACTCAAGAACCCACAATGCAGATGTCATTTTGTAGGGCGCGTTTGGGCCTCCGATGGCAGCCAGGTTTGGAGGAGGGGGCAGCTTTGGTCTGGGAGAAATCCTCGTCCTTATGGAATTTTTGTAGGCAAAAGCCCAGGACGGGCCGCAGGCAAGTTGACTCCGAATGGAGGCACTTTTCCCCAAGAAGCCAAACTCAAGAGCCCACTTGGCAGGTGTCATTTTGTAGGGCGCGTTTGGGCCTCTGATGGCAGCCAGGTTTGGAGGAGGGGGCAGCTTTGGTCTGGGAGAAATCCTCGTCCTTATGGAATTTTTGTAGGCAAAAGCCCTGCATGGGCCGCAGGCAAGTTGACTCCGAAAGGAGGCACTTTTCCCCAAGAAGCCAAACTCAAGAGCCCACTTGGCAGGTGTCATTTTGTAGGGCGCGTTTGGGCCTCTGATGGCAGCCAGGTTTGGAGGAGGGGGCAGCTTTGGTCTGGGAGAAATCCTCGTCCTTATGGAATTTTTGTAGGCAAAAGCCCAGGACGGGCTGCAGGCAAGTTGACTCCGAATGGAGGCACTTTTCCCCAAGAAGCCAAACTCAAGAGCCCACTTGGCAGATGTCATTTTGTAGGGCGCGTTTGGGCCTCTGATGGCAGCCAGGTTAGGAGGAGGGGGCAGCTTTGGTCTGGGAGAAATCCTCGTCCTTATGGAATTTTTGTAGGCAAAAGCCCTGGACGGGCTGCAGGCAAGTTAGGCATGTTGGCTTTGAAAGGAGGCACTTTTCCCCAAGAAGCCAAACTCAAGAACCCACAATGCAGATGTCATTTTGTAGGGCGCGTTTGGGCCTCCGATGGCAGCCAGGTTTGGAGGAGGGGGCAGCTTTGGTCTGGGAGAAATCCTCGTCCTTATGGAATTTTTGTAGGCAAAAGCCCAGGACGGGCCGCAGGCAAGTTGACTCCGAATGGAGGCACTTTTCCCCAAGAAGCCAAACTCAAGAGCCCACTTGGCAGGTGTCATTTTGTAGGGCGCGTTTGGGCCTCCGATGGCAGCCAGGTTTGGAGGAGGGGGCAGCTTTGGTCTGGGAGAAATCCTCGTCCTTATGGAATTTTTGTAGGCAAAAGCCCAGGACGGGCTGCAGGCAAGTTGACTCCGAATGGAGGCACTTTTCCCCAAGAAGCCAAACTCAAGAGCCCACTTGGCAGATGTCATTTTGTAGGGCGCGTATGGGCCTCTGATGGCAGCCAGGTTTGGAGGAGGGGGCAGCTTTGGTCTGGGAGAAATCCTCGTCCTTATGGAATTTTTGTAGGCAAAAGCCCTGGACGGGCTGCAGGCAAGTTAGGCATGTTGGCTTTGAAATGAGGCACTTTTCCCCAAGAAGCCAAACTCAAGAACCCACAATGCAGATGTCATTTTGTAGGGCGCGTTTGGGCCTCCGATGGCAGCCAGGTTTGGAGGAGGGGGCAGCTTTGGTCTGGGAGAAATCCTCGTCCTTATGGAATTTTTGTAGGCAAAAGCCCAGGACGGGCCGCAGGCAAGTTGACTCCGAATGGAGGCACTTTTCCCCAAGAAGCCAAACTCAAGAGCCCACTTGGCAGGTGTCATTTTGTAGGGCGCGTTTGGGCCTCTGATGGCAGCCAGGTTTGGAGGAGGGGGCAGCTTTGGTCTGGGAGAAATCCTCGTCCTTATGGAATTTTTGTAGGCAAAAGCCCTGCATGGGCCGCAGGCAATTTGACTCCGAATGGAGGCACTTTTCCCCAAGAAGCCAAACTCAAGAGCCCACTTGGCAGATGTCATTTTGTAGGGCGCGTTTGGGCCTCTGATGGCAGCCAGGTTTGGAGGAGGGGGCAGCTTTGGTCTGGGAGAAATCCTCGTCCTTATGGAATTTTTGTAGGCAAAAGCCCTGGACGGGCTGCAGGCAAGTTAGGCATGTTGGCTTTGAAAGGAGGCACTTTTCCCCAAGAAGCCAAACTCAAGAACCCACAATGCAGATGTCATTTTGTAGGGCGCGTTTGGGCCTCCGATGGCAGCCAGGTTTGGAGGAGGGGGCAGCTTTGGTCTGGGAGAAATCCTCGTCCTTATGGAATTTTTGTAGGCAAAAGCCCAGGACGGGCCGCAGGCAAGTTGACTCCGAATGGAGGCACTTTTCCCCAAGAAGCCAAACTCAAGAGCCCACTTGGCAGGTGTCATTTTGTAGGGCGCGTTTGGGCCTCTGATGGCAGCCAGGTTTGGAGGAGGGGGCAGCTTTGGTCTGGGAGAAATCCTCGTCCTTATGGAATTTTTGTAGGCAAAAGCCCTGCATGGGCCGCAGGCAAGTTGACTCCGAAAGGAGGCACTTTTCCCCAAGAAGCCAAACTCAAGAGCCCACTTGGCAGGTGTCATTTTGTAGGGCGCGTTTGGGCCTCTGATGGCAGCCAGGTTTGGAGGAGGGGGCAGCTTTGGTCTGGGAGAAATCCTCGTCCTTATGGAATTTTTGTAGGCAAAAGCCCAGGACGGGCTGCAGGCAAGTTGACTCCGAATGGAGGCACTTTTCCCCAAGAAGACAAACTCAAGAGCCCACTTGGCAGATGTCATTTTGTAGGGCGCGTTTGGGCCTCTGATGGCAGCCAGGTTAGGAGGAGGGGGCAGCTTTGGTCTGGGAGAAATCCTCGTCCTTATGGAATTTTTGTAGGCAAAAGCCCTGGACGGGCTGCAGGCAAGTTAGGCATGTTGGCTTTGAAAGGAGGCACTTTTCCCCAAGAAGCCAAACTCAAGAACCCACAATGCAGATGTCATTTTGTAGGGCGCGTTTGGGCCTCCGATGGCAGCCAGGTTTGGAGGAGGGGGCAGCTTTGGTCTGGGAGAAATCCTCGTCCTTATGGAATTTTTGTAGGCAAAAGCCCAGGACGGGCTGCAGGCAAGTTGACTCCGAATGGAGGCACTTTTCCCCAAGAAGCCAAACTCAAGAGCCCACTTGGCAGATGTCATTTTGTAGGGCGCGTATGGGCCTCTGATGGCAGCCAGGTTTGGAGGAGGGGGCAGCTTTGGTCTGGGAGAAATCCTCGTCCTTATGGAATTTTTGTAGGCAAAAGCCCTGGACGGGCTGCAGGCAAGTTAGGCATGTTGGCTTTGAAATGAGGCACTTTTCCCCAAGAAGCCAAACTCAAGAACCCACAATGCAGATGTCATTTTGTAGGGCGCGTTTGGGCCTCCGATGGCAGCCAGGTTTGGAGGAGGGGGCAGCTTTGGTCTGGGAGAAATCCTCGTCCTTATGGAATTTTTGTAGGCAAAAGCCCAGGACGGGCCGCAGGCAAGTTGACTCCGAATGGAGGCACTTTTCCCCAAGAAGCCAAACTCAAGAGCCCACTTGGCAGGTGTCATTTTGTAGGGCGCGTTTGGGCCTCTGATGGCAGCCAGGTTTGGAGGAGGGGGCAGCTTTGGTCTGGGAGAAATCCTCGTCCTTATGGAATTTTTGTAGGCAAAAGCCCTGCATGGGCCGCAGGCAATTTGACTCCGAATGGAGGCACTTTTCCCCAAGAAGCCAAACTCAAGAGCCCACTTGGCAGATGTCATTTTGTAGGGCGCGTTTGGGCCTCTGATGGCAGCCAGGTTTGGAGGAGGGGGCAGCTTTGGTCTGGGAGAAATCCTCGTCCTTATGGAATTTTTGTAGGCAAAAGCCCAGGACGGGCTGCAGGCAAGTTAGGCATGTTGGCTTTGAAAGGAGGCACTTTTCCCCAAGAAGCCAAACTCAAGAACCCACAATGCAGATGTCATTTTGTAGGGCGCGTTTGGGCCTCCGATGGCAGCCAGGTTTGGAGGAGGGGGCAGCTTTGGTCTGGGAGAAATCCTCGTCCTTATGGAATTTTTGTAGGCAAAAGCCCAGGACGGGCCGCAGGCAAGTTGACTCCGAATGGAGGCACTTTTCCCCAAGAAGCCAAACTCAAGAGCCCACTTGGCAGGTGTCATTTTGTAGGGCGCGTTTGGGCCTCTGATGGCAGCCAGGTTTGGAGGAGGGGGCAGCTTTGGTCTGGGAGAAATCCTCGTCCTTATGGAATTTTTGTAGGCAAAAGCCCTGCATGGGCCGCAGGCAAGTTGACTCCGAAAGGAGGCACTTTTCCCCAAGAAGCCAAACTCAAGAGCCCACTTGGCATATGTCATTTTGTAGGGCGCGTTTGGGCCTCTGATGGCAGCCAGGTTTGGAGGAGGGGGCAGCTTTGGTCTGGGAGAAATCCTCGTCCTTATGGAATTTTTGTAGGCAAAAGCCCAGGACGGGCTGCAGGCAAGTTGACTCCGAATGGAGGCACTTTTCCCCAAGAAGCCAAACTCAAGAGCCCACTTGGCAGATGTCATTTTGTAGGGCGCGTATGGGCCTCTGATGGCAGCCAGGTTTGGAGGAGGGGGCAGCTTTGGTCTGGGAGAAATCCTCGTCCTTATGGAATTTTTGTAGGCAAAAGCCCTGGACGGGCTGCAGGCAAGTTAGGCATGTTGGCTTTGAAAGGAGGCACTTTTCCCCAAGAAGCCAAACTCAAGAACCCACAATGCAGATGTCATTTTGTAGGGCGCGTTTGGGCCTCCGATGGCAGCCAGGTTTGGAGGAGGGGGCAGCTTTGGTCTGGGAGAAATCCTCGTCCTTATGGAATTTTTGTAGGCAAAAGCCCAGGACGGGCCGCAGGCAAGTTGACTCCGAATGGAGGCACTTTTCCCCAAGAAGCCAAACTCAAGAGCCCACTTGGCAGGTGTCATTTTGTAGGGCGCGTTTGGGCCTCTGATGGCAGCCAGGTTTGGAGGAGGGGGCAGATTTGGTCTGGGAGAAATCCTCGTCCTTATGGAATTTTTGTAGGCAAAAGCCCAGGACGGGCCGCAGGCAAGTTGACTCCGAATGGAGGCACTTTTCCCCAAGAAGCCAAACTCAAGAGCCCACTTGGCAGATGTCATTTTGTAGGGCGCGTTTGGGCCTCTGATGGCAGCCAGGTTTGGAGGAGGGGGCAGCTTTGGTCTGGGAGAAATCCTCGTCCTTATGGAATTTTTGTAGGCAAAAGCCCTGGACGGGCTGCAGGCAAGTTAGGCATGTTGGCTTTGAAATGAGGCACTTTTCCCCAAGAAGCCAAACTCAAGAACCCACAATGCAGATGTCATTTTGTAGGGCGCGTTTGGGCCTCCGATGGCAGCCACGTTTGGAGGAGGGGGCAGCTTTGGTCTGGGAGAAATCCTCGTCCTTATGGAATTTTTGTAGGCAAAAGCCCAGGACGGGCCGCAGGCAAGTTGACTCCGAATGGAGGCACTTTTCCCCAAGAAGCCAAACTCAAGAGCCCACTTGGCAGGTGTCATTTTGTAGGGCGCGTTTGGGCCTCTGATGGCAGCCAGGTTTGGAGGAGGGGGCAGCTTTGGTCTGGGAGAAATCCTCGTCCTTATGGAATTTTTGTAGGCAAAAGCCCTGCATGGGCCGCAGGCAAGTTGACTCCGAAAGGAGGCACTTTTCCCCAAGAAGCCAAACTCAAGAGCCCACTTGGCATATGTCATTTTGTAGGGCGCGTTTGGGCCTCTGATGGCAGCCAGGTTTGGAGGAGGGGGCAGCTTTGGTCTGGGAGAAATCCTCGTCCTTATGGAATTTTTGTAGGCAAAAGCCCAGGACGGGCTGCAGGCAAGTTGACTCCGAATGGAGGCACTTTTCCCCAGGAAGCCAAACTCAAGAGCCCACTTGGCAGATGTCATTTTGTAGGGCGCGTATGGGCCTCTGATGGCAGCCAGGTTTGGAGGAGGGGGCAGCTTTGGTCTGGGAGAAATCCTCGTCCTTATGGAATTTTTGTAGGCAAAAGCCCTGGACGGGCTGCAGGCAAGTTAGGCATGTTGGCTTTGAAAGGAGGCACTTTTCCCCAAGAAGCCAAACTCAAGAACCCACAATGCAGATGTCATTTTGTAGGGCGCGTTTGGGCCTCCGATGGCAGCCAGGTTTGGAGGAGGGGGCAGCTTTGGTCTGGGAGAAATCCTCGTCCTTATGGAATTTTTGTAGGCAAAAGCCCAGGACGGGCCGCAGGCAAGTTGACTCCGAATGGAGGCACTTTTCCCCAAGAAGCCAAACTCAAGAGCCCACTTGGCAGATGTCATTTTGTAGGGCGCGTTTGGGCCTCTGATGGCAGCCAGGTTAGGAGGAGGGGGCAGCTTTGGTCTGGGAGAAATCCTCGTCCTTATGGAATTTTTGTAGGCAAAAGCCCTGCATGGGCCGCAGGCAAGTTGACTCCGAAAGGAGGCACTTTTCCCCAAGAAGCCAAACTCAAGAGCCCACTTGGCATATGTCATTTTGTAGGGCGCGTTTGGGCCTCCGATGGCAGCCAGGTTTGGAGGAGGGGGCAGCTTTGGTCTGGGAGAAATCCTCGTCCTTATGGAATTTTTGTAGGCAAAAGCCCTGCACGGGCCGCAGGCAAGTTGACTCCGAATGGAGGCACTTTTCCCCAAGAAGCCAAACTCAAGAGCCCACTTGGCAGGTGTCATTTTGTAGGGCGCGTTTGGGCCTCTGATGGCAGCCAGGTTTGGAGGAGGGGGCAGCTTTGGTCTGGGAGAAATCCTCGTCCTTATGGAATTTTTGTAGGCAAAAGCCCTGGACGGGCTGCAGGCAAGTTAGGCATGTTGGCTTTGAAAGGAGGCACTTTTCCCCAAGAAGCCAAACTCAAGAACCCACAATGCAGATGTCATTTTGTAGGGCGCGTTTGGGCCTCCGATGGCAGCCACGTTTGCAGGAGGGGGCAGCTTTGGTCTGGGAGAAATCCTCGTCCTTATGGAATTTTTGTAGGCAAAAGCCCTGGACGGGCTGCAGGCAAGTTAGGCATGTTGGCTTTGAAAGGAGGCACTTTTCCCCAAGAAGCCAAACTCAAGAGCCCACTTGGCAGGTGTCATTTTGTAGGGCGCGTTTGGGCCTCCGATGGCAGCCAGGTTTGGAGGAGGGGGCAGCTTTCGTCTGGGAGAAATCCTCGTCCTTATGGAATTTTTGTAGGCAAAAGCCCAGGACGGGCCGCAGGCAAGTTGACTCCGAATGGAGGCACTTTTCCCCAAGAAGCCAAACTCAAGAGCCCACTTGGCAGGTGTCATTTTGTAGGGCGCGTTTGGGCCTCTGATGGCAGCCAGGTTTGGAGGAGGGGGCAGCTTTGGTCTGGGAGAAATCCTCGTCCTTATGGAATTTTTGTAGGCAAAAGCCCTGCATGGGCCGCAGGCAAGTTGACTCCGAAAGGAGGCACTTTTCCCCAAGAAGCCAAACTCAAGAGCCCACTTGGCAGATGTCATTTTGTAGGGCGCGTTTGGGCCTCCGATGGCAGCCAGGTTTGGAGGAGGGGGCAGCTTTGGTCTGGGAGAAATCCTCGTCCTTATGGAATTTTTGTAGGCAAAAGCCCAGGACGGGCTGCAGGCAAGTTGACTCCGAATGGAGGCACTTTTCCCCAAGAAGCCAAACTCAAGAGCCCACTTGGCAGATGTCATTTTGTAGGGCGCGTTTGGGCCTCTGATGGCAGCCAGGTTAGGAGGAGGGGGCAGCTTTGGTCTGGGAGAAATCCTCGTCCTTATGGAATTTTTGTAGGCAAAAGCCCTGGACGGGCTGCAGGCAAGTTAGGCATGTTGGCTTTGAAAGGAGGCACTTTTCCCCAAGAAGCCAAACTCAAGAACCCACAATGCAGATGTCATTTTGTAGGGCGCGTTTGGGCCTCCGATGGCAGCCAGGTTTGGAGGAGGGGGCAGCTTTGGTCTGGGAGAAATCCTCGTCCTTATGGAATTTTTGTAGGCAAAAGCCCAGGACGGGCCGCAGGCAAGTTGACTCCGAATGGAGGCACTTTTCTCCAAGAAGCCAAACTCAAGAGCCCACTTGGCAGGTGTCATTTTGTAGGGCGCGTTTGGGCCTCTGATGGCAGCCAGGTTTGGAGGAGGGGGCAGCTTTGGTCTGGGAGAAATCCTCGTCCTTATGGAATTTTTGTAGGCAAAAGCCCTTCATGGGCCGCAGGCAAGTTGACTCCGAAAGGAGGCACTTTTCCCCAAGAAGCCAAACTCAAGAGCCCACTTGGCAGATGTCATTTTGTAGGGCGCGTTTGGGCCTCGGATGGCAGCCAGGTTAGGAGGAGGGGGCAGCTTTGGTCTGGGAGAAATCCTCGTCCTTATGGAATTTTTGTAGGCAAAAGCCCTGGACGGGCTGCAAGCAAGTTAGGCATGTTGGCTTTGAAAGGAGGCACTTTTCCCCAAGAAGCCAAACTCAAGAACCCACAATGCAGATGTCATTTTGTAGGGCGCGTTTGGGCCTCCGATGGCAGCCAGGTTTGGAGGAGGGGGCAGCTTTGGTCTGGGAGAAATCCTCGTCCTTATGGAATTTTTGTAGGCAAAAGCCCAGGACCGGCCGCAGGCAAGTTGACTCCGAATGGAGGCACATTTCCCCAAGAAGCCAAACTCAAGAGCCCACTTGGCATATGTCATTTTGTAGGGCGCGTTTGGGCCTCCGATGGCAGCCAGGTTTGGAGGAGGGGGCAGCTTTGGTCTGGGAAAAATCCTCGTCCTTATGGAATTTTTGTAGGCAAAAGCCCAGGACGGGCTGCAGGCAAGTTGACTCCGAAAGGAGGCACTTTTCCCCAAGAAGCCAAACTCAAGAGCCCACTTGGCAGATGTCATTTTGTAGGGCGCATTTGGGCCTCTGATGGCAGCCAGGTTTGGAGGAGGGGGCAGCTTTGGTCTGGGAGAAATCCTCGTCCTTATGGAATTTTTGTAGGCAAAAGCCCAGGACGGGCTGCAGGCAAGTTAGGCATGTTGGCTTTGAAAGGAGGCACTTTTCCCCAAGAAGCCAAACTCAAGAACCCACAATGCAGATGTCATTTTGTAGGGCGCGTTTGGGCCTCCGATGGCAGCCAGGTTTGGAGGAGGGGGCAGCTTTGGTCTGGGAGAAATCCTCGTCCTTATGGAATTTTTGTAGGCAAAAGCCCAGGACGGGCCGCAGGCAAGTTGACTCCGAATGGAGGCACTTTTCCCCAAGAAGCCAAACTCAAGAGCCCACTTGGCAGGTGTCATTTTGTAGGGCGCGTTTGGGCCTCTGATGGCAGCCAGGTTTGGAGGAGGGGGCAGCTTTGGTCTGGGAGAAATCCTCGTCCTTATGGAATTTTTGTAGGCAAAAGCCCTGCATGGGCCGCAGGCAATTTGACTCCGAATGGAGGCACTTTTCCCCAAGAAGCCAAACTCAAGAGCCCACTTGGCAGATGTCATTTTGTAGGGCGCGTTTGGGCCTCTGATGGCAGCCAGGTTTGGAGGAGGGGGCAGCTTTGGTCTGGGAGAAATCCTCGTCCTTATGGAATTTTTGTAGGCAAAAGCCCTGGACGGGCTGCAGGCAAGTTAGGCATGTTGGCTTTGAAATGAGGCACTTTTCCCCAAGAAGCCAAACTCAAGAACCCACAATGCAGATGTCATTTTGTAGGGCGCGTTTGGGCCTCCGATGGCAGCCAGGTTTGGAGGAGGGGGCAGCTTTGGTCTGGGAGAAATCCTCGTCCTTATGGAATTTTTGTAGGCAAAAGCCCAGGACGGGCCGCAGGCAAGTTGACTCCGAATGGAGGCACTTTTCCCCAAGAAGCCAAACTCAAGAGCCCACTTGGCAGGTGTCATTTTGTAGGGCGCGTTTGGGCCTCTGATGGCAGCCAGGTTTGGAGGAGGGGGCAGCTTTGGTCTGGGAGAAATCCTCGTCCTTATGGAATTTTTGTAGGCAAAAGCCCTGCATGGGCCGCAGGCAATTTGACTCCGAATGGAGGCACTTTTCCCCAAGAAGCCAAACTCAAGAGCCCACTTGGCATATGTCATTTTGTAGGGCGCGTTTGGGCCTCTGATGGCAGCCAGGTTTGGAGGAGGGGGCAGCTTTGGTCTGGGAGAAATCCTCGTCCTTATGGAATTTTTGTAGGCAAAAGCCCTGGACGGGCTGCAGGCAAGTTAGGCATGTTGGCTTTGAAAGGAGGCACTTTTCCCCAAGAAGCCAAACTCAAGAACCCACAATGCAGATGTCATTTTGTAGGGCGCGTTTGGGCCTCCGATGGCAGCCACGTTTGGAGGAGGGGGCAGCTTTGGTCTGGGAGAAATCCTCGTCCTTATGGAATTTTTGTAGGCAAAAGCCCAGGACGGGCCGCAGGCAAGTTGACTCCGAATGGAGGCACTTTTCCCCAAGAAGCCAAACTCAAGAGCCCACTTGGCAGGTGTCATTTTGTAGGGCGCGTTTGGGCCTCTGATGGCAGCCAGGTTAGGAGGAGGGGGCAGCTTTGGTCTGGGAGAAATCCTCGTCCTTATGGAATTTTTGTAGGCAAAAGCCCTGGACGGGCTGCAGGCAAGTTAGGCATGTTGGCTTTGAAAGGAGGCACTTTTCCCCAAGAAGCCAAACTCAAGAGCCCACTTGGCAGGTGTCATTTTGTAGGGCGCGTTTGGGCCTCCGATGGCAGCCAGGTTTGGAGGAGGGGGCAGCTTTGGTCTGGGAGAAATCCTCGTCCTTATGGAATTTTTGTAGGCAAAAGCCCAGGACGGGCCGCAGGCAAGTTGACTCCGAATGGAGGCACTTTTCCCCAAGAAGCCAAACTCAAGAGCCCACTTGGCAGGTGTCATTTTGTAGGGCGCGTTTGGGCCTCTGATGGCAGCCAGGTTTGGAGGAGGGGGCAGCTTTGGTCTGGGAGAAATCCTCGTCCTTATGGAATTTTTGTAGGCAAAAGCCCTGCATGGGCCGCAGGCAAGTTGACTCCGAAAGGAGGCACTTTTCCCCAAGAAGCCAAACTCAAGAGCCCACTTGGCAGATGTCATTTTGTAGGGCGCGTTTGGGCCTCCGATGGCAGCCAGGTTTGGAGGAGGGGGCAGCTTTGGTCTGGGAGAAATCCTCGTCCTTATGGAATTTTTGTAGGCAAAAGCCCAGGACGGGCCGCAGGCAAGTTGACTCCGAATGGAGGCACTTTTCCCCAAGAAGCCAAACTCAAGAGCCCACTTGGCATATGTCATTTTGTAGGGCGCGTTTGGGCCTCCGATGGCAGCCACGTTTGGAGGAGGGGGCAGCTTTGGTCTGGGAGAAATCCTCGTCCTTATGGAATTTTTGTAGGCAAAAGCCCTGCATGGGCCGCAGGCAAGTTGACTCCGAAAGGAGGCACTTTTCCCCAAGAAGCCAAACTCAAGAGCCCACTTGGCATATGTCATTTTGTAGGGCGCGTTTGGGCCTCCGATGGCAGCCAGGTTTGGAGGAGGGGGCAGCTTTGGTCTGGGAAAAATCCTCGTCCTTATGGAATTTTTGTAGGCAAAAGCCCAGGACGGGCTGCAGGCAAGTTGACTCCGAAAGGAGGCACTTTTCCCCAAGAAGCCAAACTCAAGAGCCCACTTGGCAGATGTCATTTTGTAGGGCGCGTTTGGGCCTCTGATGGCAGCCAGGTTTGGAGGAGGGGGCAGCTTTGGTCTGGGAGAAATCCTCGTCCTTATGGAATTTTTGTAGGCAAAAGCCCTGGACGGGCTGCAGGCAAGTTAGGCATGTTGGCTTTGAAAGGAGGCACTTTTCCCCAAGAAGCCAAACTCAAGAACCCACAATGCAGATGTCATTTTGTAGGGCGCGTTTGGGCCTCCGATGGCAGCCAGGTTTGGAGGAGGGGGCAGCTTTGGTCTGGGAGAAATCCTCGTCCTTATGGAATTTTTGTAGGCAAAAGCCCTGCATGGGCCGCAGGCAAGTTGACTCCGAAAGGAGGCACTTTTCCCCAAGAAGCCAAACTCAAGAGCCCACTTGGCATGTGTCATTTTGTAGGGCGCGTTTGGGCCTCCGATGGCAGCCAGGTTTGGAGGAGGGGGCAGCTTTGGTCTGGGAGAAATCCTCGTCCTTATGGAATTTTTGTAGGCAAAAGCCCAGGACGGGCTGCAGGCAAGTTGACTCCGAATGGAGGCACTTTTCCCCAAGAAGCCAAACTCAAGAGCCCACTTGGCAGATGTCATTTTGTAGGGCGCGTTTGGGCCTCTGATGGCAGCCAGGTTTGGAGGAGGGGGCAGCTTTGGTCTGGGAGAAATCCTCGTCCTTATGGAATTTTTGTAGGCAAAAGCCCTGGACGGGCTGCAGGCAAGTTAGGCATGTTGGCTTTGAAAGGAGGCACTTTTCCCCAAGAAGCCAAACTCAAGAACCCACAATGCAGATGTCATTTTGTAGGGCGCGTTTGGGCCTCCGATGGCAGCCAGGTTTGGAGGAGGGGGCAGCTTTGGTCTGGGAGAAATCCTCGTCCTTATGGAATTTTTGTAGGCAAAAGCCCAGGACGGGCTGCAGGCAAGTTGACTCCGAATGGAGGCACTTTTCCCCAAGAAGCCAAACTCAAGAGCCCACTTGGCAGATGTCATTTTGTAGGGCGCGTTTGGGCCTCTGATGGCAGCCAGGTTAGGAGGAGGGGGCAGCTTTGGTCTGGGAGAAATCCTCGTCCTTATGGAATTTTTGTAGGCAAAAGCCCTGGACGGGCTGCAGGCAAGTTAGGCATGTTGGCTTTGAAAGGAGGCACTTTTCCCCAAGAAGCCAAACTCAAGAACCCACAATGCAGATGTCATTTTGTAGGGCGCGTTTGGGCCTCCGATGGCAGCCACGTTTGGAGGAGGGGGCAGCTTTGGTCTGGGAGAAATCCTCGTCCTTATGGAATTTTTGTAGGCAAAAGCCCAGGACGGGCCGCAGGCAAGTTGACTCCGAATGGAGGCACTTTTCCCCAAGAAGCCAAACTCAAGAGCCCACTTGGCAGGTGTCATTTTGTAGGGCGCGTTTGGGCCTCTGATGGCAGCCAGGTTTGGAGGAGGGGGCAGCTTTGGTCTGGGAGAAATCCTCGTCCTTATGGAATTTTTGTAGGCAAAAGCTCTGCATGGGCCGCAGGCAAGTTGACTCCGAAAGGAGGCACTTTTCCCCAAGAAGCCAAACTCAAGAGCCCACTTGGCAGATGTCATTTTGTAGGGCGCGTTTGGGCCTCCGATGGCAGACACGTTTGCAGGAGGGGGCAGCTTTGGTCTGGGAGAAATCCTCGTCCTTATGGAATTTTTGTAGGCAAAAGCCCTGGACGGGCTGCAGGCAAGTTAGGCATGTTGGCTTTGAAAGGAGGCACTTTTCCCCAAGAAGCCAAACTCAAGAACCCACAATGCAGATGTCATTTTGTAGGGCGCGTTTGGGCCTCCGATGGCAGCCAGGTTTGGAGGAGGGGGCAGCTTTGGTCTGGGAGAAATCCTCGTCCTTATGGAATTTTTGTAGGCAAAAGCCCAGGACGGGCCGCAGGCAAGTTGACTCCGAATGGAGGCACTTTTCCCCAAGAAGCCAAACTCAAGAGCCCACTTGGCATATGTCATTTTGTAGGGCGCGTTTGGGCCTCCGATGGCAGCCACGTTTGGAGGAGGGGGCAGCTTTGGTCTGGGAGAAATCCTCGTCCTTATGGAATTTTTGTAGGCAAAAGCCCTGCATGGGCCGCAGGCAAGTTGACTCCGAAAGGAGGCACTTTTCCCCAAGAAGCCAAACTCAAGAGCCCACTTGGCATATGTCATTTTGTAGGGCGCGTTTGGGCCTCCGATGGCAGCCAGGTTTGGAGGAGGGGGCAGCTTTGGTCTGGGAAAAATCCTCGTCCTTATGGAATTTTTGTAGGCAAAAGCCCAGGACGGGCTGCAGGCAAGTTGACTCCGAAAGGAGGCACTTTTCCCCAAGAAGCCAAACTCAAGAGCCCACTTGGCAGATGTCATTTTGTAGGGCGCGTTTGGGCCTCTGATGGCAGCCAGGTTTGGAGGAGGGGGCAGCTTTGGTCTGGGAGAAATCCTCGTCCTTATGGAATTTTTGTAGGCAAAAGCCCTGCATGGGCTGCAGGCAAGTTAGGCATGTTGGCTTTGAAATGAGGCACTTTTCCCCAAGAAGCCAAACTCAAGAACCCACAATGCAGATGTCATTTTGTAGGGCGCGTTTGGGCCTCCGATGGCAGCCAGGTTTGGAGGAGGGGGCAGCTTTGGTCTGGGAGAAATCCTCGTCCTTATGGAATTTTTGTAGGCAAAAGCCCTGCATGGGCCGCAGGCAAGTTGACTCCGAAAGGAGGCACTTTTCCCCAAGAAGCCAAACTCAAGAGCCCACTTGGCATGTGTCATTTTGTAGGGCGCGTTTGGGCCTCCGATGGCAGCCACGTTTGGAGGAGGGGGCAGCTTTGGTCTGGGAGAAATCCTCGTCCTTATGGAATTTTTGTAGGCAAAAGCCCAGGACGGGCTGCAGGCAAGTTGACTCCGAATGGAGGCACTTTTCCCCAAGAAGCCAAACTCAAGAGCCCACTTGGCAGATGTCATTTTGTAGGGCGCGTTTGGGCCTCTGATGGCAGCCAGGTTTGGAGGAGGGGGCAGCTTTGGTCTGGGAGAAATCCTCGTCCTTATGGAATTTTTGTAGGCAAAAGCCCTGGACGGGCTGCAGGCAAGTTAGGCATGTTGGCTTTGAAAGGAGGCACTTTTCCCCAAGAAGCCAAACTCAAGAACCCACAATGCAGATGTCATTTTGTAGGGCGCGTTTGGGCCTCCGATGGCAGCCAGGTTTGGAGGAGGGGGCAGCTTTGGTCTGGGAGAAATCCTCGTCCTTATGGAATTTTTGTAGGCAAAAGCCCAGGACGGGCCGCAGGCAAGTTGACTCCGAATGGAGGCACTTTTCCCCAAGAAGCCAAACTCAAGAGCCCACTTGGCAGGTGTCATTTTGTAGGGCGCGTTTGGGCCTCTGATGGCAGCCAGGTTTGGAGGAGGGGGCAGCTTTGGTCTGGGAGAAATCCTCGTCCTTATGGAATTTTTGTAGGCAAAAGCTCTGCATGGGCCGCAGGCAAGTTGACTCCGAAAGGAGGCACTTTTCCCCAAGAAGCCAAACTCAAGAGCCCACTTGGCAGATGTCATTTTGTAGGGCGCGTTTGGGCCTCCGATGGCAGCCACGTTTGCAGGAGGGGGCAGCTTTGGTCTGGGAGAAATCCTCGTCCTTATGGAATTTTTGTAGGCAAAAGCCCTGGACGGGCTGCAGGCAAGTTAGGCATGTTGGCTTTGAAAGGAGGCACTTTTCCCCAAGAAGCCAAACTCAAGAACCCACAATGCAGATGTCATTTTGTAGGGCGCGTTTGGGCCTCCGATGGCAGCCAGGTTTGGAGGAGGGGGCAGCTTTGGTCTGGGAGAAATCCTCGTCCTTATGGAATTTTTGTAGGCAAAAGCCCAGGACCGGCCGCAGGCAAGTTGACTCCGAATGGAGGCACTTTTCCCCAAGAAGCCAAACTCAAGAGCCCACTTGGCATATGTCATTTTGTAGGGCGCGTTTGGGCCTCCGATGGCAGCCAGGTTTGGAGGAGGGGGCAGCTTTGGTCTGGGAGAAATCCTCGTCCTTATGGAATTTTTGTAGGCAAAAGCCCAGGACGTGCTGCAGGCAAGTTAGGCATGTTGGCTTTGAAAGGAGGCACTTTTCCCCAAGAAGCCAAACTCAAGAACCCACAATGCAGATGTCATTTTGTAGGGCGCGTTTGGGCCTCCGATGGCAGCCAGGTTTGGAGGAGGGGGCAGCTTTGGTCTGGGAGAAATCCTCGTCCTTATGGAATTTTTGTAGGCAAAAGCCCTGGACGGGCTGCAGGCAAGTTAGGCATGTTGGCTTTGAAATGAGGCACTTTTCCGCAAGAAGCCAAACTCAAGAACCCACAATGCAGATGTCATTTTGTAGGGCGCGTTTGGGCCTCCGATGGCAGCCAGGTTTGGAGGAGGGGGCAGCTTTGGTCTGGGAGAAATCCTCGTCCTTATGGAATTTTTGTAGGCAAAAGCCCAGGACGGGCCGCAGGCAAGTTGACTCCGAATGGAGGCACTTTTCCCCAAGAAGCCAAACTCAAGAGCCCACTTGGCAGGTGTCATTTTGTAGGGCGCGTTTGGGCCTCTGATGGCAGCCAGGTTTGGAGGAGGGGGCAGCTTTGGTCTGGGAGAAATCCTCGTCCTTATGGAATTTTTGTAGGCAAAAGCCCTGCATGGGCCGCAGGCAATTTGACTCCGAATGGAGGCAATTTTCCCCAAGAAGCCAAACTCAAGAACCCACAATGCAGATGTCATTTTGTAGGGCGCGTTTGGGCCTCTGATGGCAGCCAGGTTTGGAGGAGGGGGCAGCTTTGGTCTGGGAGAAATCCTCGTCCTTATGGAATTTTTGTAGGCAAAAGCCCTGGACGGGCTGCAGGCAAGTTAGGCATGTTGGCTTTGAAAGGAGGCACTTTTCCCCAAGAAGCCAAACTCAAGAACCCACAATGCAGATGTCATTTTGTAGGGCGCGTTTGGGCCTCCGATGGCAGCCACGTTTGGAGGAGGGGGCAGCTTTGGTCTGGGAGAAATCCTCGTCCTTATGGAATTTTTGTAGGCAAAAGCCCAGGACGGGCCGCAGGCAAGTTGACTCCGAATGGAGGCACTTTTCCCCAAGAAGCCAAACTCAAGAGCCCACTTGGCAGGTGTCATTTTCTAGGGCGCGTTTGGGCCTCTGATGGCAGCCAGGTTTGGAGGAGGGGGCAGCTTTGGTCTGGGAGAAATCCTCGTCCTTATGGAATTTTTGTAGGCAAAAGCCCTGCATGGGCCGCAGGCAAGTTGACTCCGAAAGGAGGCACTTTTCCCCAAGAAGCCAAACTCAAGAGCCCACTTGGCAGATGTCATTTTGTAGGGCGCGTTTGGGCCTCTGATGGCAGCCAGGTTTGGAGGAGGGGGCAGCTTTGGTCTGGGAGAAATCCTCGTCCTTATGGAATTTTTGTAGGCAAAAGCCCAGGACGGGCTGCAGGCAAGTTGACTCCGAAAGGAGGCACTTTTCCCCAAGAAGCCAAACTCAAGAGCCCACTTGGCAGATGTCATTTTGTAGGGCGCATATGGGCCTCTGATGGCAGCCAGGTTTGGAGGAGGGGGCAGCTTTGGTCTGGGAGAAATCCTCGTCCTTATGGAATTTTTGTAGGCAAAAGCCCTGGACGGGCTGCAGGCAAGTTAGGCATGTTGGCTTTGAAAGGAGGCACTTTTCCCCAAGAAGCCAAACTCAAGAACCCACAATGCAGATGTCATTTTGTAGGGCGCGTTTGGGCCTCCGATGGCAGCCAGGTTTGGAGGAGGGGGCAGCTTTGGTCTGGGAGAAATCCTCGTCCTTATGGAATTTTTGTAGGCAAAAGCCCAGGACGGGCCGCAGGCAAGTTGACTCCGAATGGAGGCACTTTTCCCCAAGAAGCCAAACTCAAGAGCCCACTTGGCAGGTGTCATTTTGTAGGGCGCGTTTGGGCCTCTGATGGCAGCCAGGTTTGGAGGAGGGGGCAGCTTTGGTCTGGGAGAAATCCTCGTCCTTATGGAATTTTTGTAGGCAAAAGCCCTGCATGGGCCGCAGGCAATTTGACTCCGAATGGAGGCACTTTTCCCCAAGAAGCCAAACTCAAGAGCCCACTTGGCAGATGTCATTTTGTAGGGCGCGTTTGGGCCTCTGATGGCAGCCAGGTTTGGAGGAGGGGGCAGCTTTGGTCTGGGAGAAATCCTCGTCCTTATGGAATTTTTGTAGGCAAAAGCCCTGGACGGGCTGCAGGCAAGTTAGGCATGTTGGCTTTGAAAGGAGGCACTTTTCCCCAAGAAGCCAAACTCAAGAACCCACAATGCAGATGTCATTTTGTAGGGCGCGTTTGGGCCTCTGATGGCAGCCAGGTTTGGAGGAGGGGGCAGCTTTGGTCTGGGAGAAATCCTCGTCCTTATGGAATTTTTGTAGGCAAAAGCCCTGCATGGGCCGCAGGCAATTTGACTCCGAATGGAGGCACTTTTCCCCAAGAAGCCAAACTCAAGAGCCCACTTGGCAGGTGTCATTTTGTAGGGCGCGTTTGGGCCTCTGATGGCAGCCAGGTTTGGAGGAGGGGGCAGCTTTGGTCTGGGAGAAATCCTCGTCCTTATGGAATTTTTGTAGGCAAAAGCCCTGCATGGGCCGCAGGCAATTTGACTCCGAATGGAGGCAATTTTCCCCAAGAAGCCAAACTCAAGAACCCACAATGCAGATGTCATTTTGTAGGGCGCGTTTGGGCCTCTGATGGCAGCCAGGTTTGGAGGAGGGGGCAGCTTTGGTCTGGGAGAAATCCTCGTCCTTATGGAATTTTTGTAGGCAAAAGCCCTGGACGGGCTGCAGGCAAGTTAGGCATGTTGGCTTTGAAAGGAGGCACTTTTCCCCAAGAAGCGAAACTCAAGAACCCACAATGCAGATGTCATTTTGTAGGGCGCGTTTGGGCCTCCGATGGCAGCCAGGTTTGGAGGAGGGGGCAGCTTTGGTCTGGGAGAAATCCTCGTCCTTATGGAATTTTTGTAGGCAAAAGCCCAGGACGGGCCGCAGGCAAGTTGACTCCGAATGGAGGCACTTTTCCCCAAGAAGCCAAACTCAAGAGCCCACTTGGCAGGTGTCATTTTGTAGGGCGCGTTTGGGCCTCTGATGGCAGCCAGGTTTGGAGGAGGGGGCAGCTTTGGTCTGGGAGAAATCCTCGTCCTTATGGAATTTTTGTAGGCAAAAGCCCTGCATGGGCCGCAGGCAAGTTGACTCCGAAAGGAGGCACTTTTCCCCAAGAAGCCAAACTCAAGAGCCCACTTGGCATATGTCATTTTGTAGGGCGCGTTTGGGCCTCTGATGGCAGCCAGGTTTGGAGGAGGGGGCAGCTTTGGTCTGGGAGAAATCCTCGTCCTTATGGAATTTTTGTAGGCAAAAGCCCAGGACGGGCTGCAGGCAAGTTGACTCCGAATGGAGGCACTTTTCCCCAGGAAGCCAAACTCAAGAGCCCACTTGGCAGGTGTCATTTTGTAGGGCGCGTATGGGCCTCTGATGGCAGCCAGGTTTGGAGGAGGGGGCAGCTTTGGTCTGGGAGAAATCCTCGTCCTTATGGAATTTTTGTAGGCAAAAGCCCTGGACGGGCTGCAGGCAAGTTAGGCATGTTGGCTTTGAAAGGAGGCACTTTTCCCCAAGAAGCCAAACTCAAGAACCCACAATGCAGATGTCATTTTGTAGGGCGCGTTTGGGCCTCCGATGGCAGCCAGGTTTGGAGGAGGGGGCAGCTTTGGTCTGGGAGAAATCCTCGTCCTTATGGAATTTTTGTAGGCAAAAGCCCAGGACGGGCCGCAGGCAAGTTGACTCCGAATGGAGGCACTTTTCCCCAAGAAGCCAAACTCAAGAGCCCACTTGGCAGATGTCATTTTGTAGGGCGCGTTTGGGCCTCTGATGGCAGCCAGGTTTGGAGGAGGGGGCAGCTTTGGTCTGGGAGAAATCCTCGTCCTTATGGAATTTTTGTAGGCAAAAGCCCTGCATGGGCCGCAGGCAATTTGACTCCGAATGGAGGCACTTTTCCCCAAGAAGCCAAACTCAAGAGCCCACTTGGCAGGTGTCATTTTGTAGGGCGCGTTTGGGCCTCTGATGGCAGCCAGGTTTGGAGGAGGGGGCAGCTTTGGTCTGGGAGAAATCCTCGTCCTTATGGAATTTTTGTAGGCAAAAGCCCTGGACGGGCTGCAGGCAAGTTAGGCATGTTGGCTTTGAAAGGAGGCACTTTTCCCCAAGAAGCCAAACTCAAGAACCCACAATGCAGATGTCATTTTGTAGGGCGCGTTTGGGCCTCCGATGGCAGCCAGGTTTGGAGGAGGGGGCAGCTTTGGTCTGGGAGAAATCCTCGTCCTTATGGAATTTTTGTAGGCAAAAGCCCAGGACGGGCCGCAGGCAAGTTGACTCCGAATGGAGGCACTTTTCCCCAAGAAGCCAAACTCAAGAGCCCACTTGGCAGGTGTCATTTTGTAGGGCGCGTTTGGGCCTCTGATGGCAGCCAGGTTTGGAGGAGGGGGCAGCTTTGGTCTGGGAGAAATCCTCGTCCTTATGGAATTTTTGTAGGCAAAAGCCCTGCATGGGCCGCAGGCAAGTTGACTCCGAAAGGAGGCACTTTTCCCCAAGAAGCCAAACTCAAGAGCCCACTTGGCATATGTCATTTTGTAGGGCGCGTTTGGGCCTCTGATGGCAGCCAGGTTTGGAGGAGGGGGCAGCTTTGGTCTGGGAGAAATCCTCGTCCTTATGGAATTTTTGTAGGCAAAAGCCCAGGACGGGCTGCAGGCAAGTTGACTCCGAATGGAGGCACTTTTCCCCAAGAAGCCAAACTCAAGAGCCCACTTGGCAGATGTCATTTTGTAGGGCGCGTATGGGCCTCTGATGGCAGCCAGGTTTGGAGGAGGGGGCAGCTTTGGTCTGGGAGAAATCCTCGTCCTTATGGAATTTTTGTAGGCAAAAGCCCTGGACGGGCTGCAGGCAAGTTAGGCATGTTGGCTTTGAAAGGAGGCACTTTTCCCCAAGAAGCCAAACTCAAGAACCCACAATGCAGATGTCATTTTGTAGGGCGCGTTTGGGCCTCCGATGGCAGCCAGGTTTGGAGGAGGGGGCAGCTTTGGTCTGGGAGAAATCCTCGTCCTTATGGAATTTTTGTAGGCAAAAGCCCAGGACGGGCCGCAGGCAAGTTGACTCCGAATGGAGGCACTTTTCCCCAAGAAGCCAAACTCAAGAGCCCACTTGGCAGGTGTCATTTTGTAGGGCGCGTTTGGGCCTCTGATGGCAGCCAGGTTTGGAGGAGGGGGCAGCTTTGGTCTGGGAGAAATCCTCGTCCTTATGGAATTTTTGTAGGCAAAAGCCCTGCATGGGCCGCAGGCAAGTTGACTCCGAATGGAGGCACTTTTCCCCAAGAAGCCAAACTCAAGAGCCCACTTGGCAGATGTCATTTTGTAGGGCGCGTTTGGGCCTCTGATGGCAGCCAGGTTTGGAGGAGGGGGCAGCTTTGGTCTGGGAGAAATCCTCGTCCTTATGGAATTTTTGTAGGCAAAAGCCCTGGACGGGCTGCAGGCAAGTTAGGCATGTTGGCTTTGAAATGAGGCACTTTTCCCCAAGAAGCCAAACTCAAGAGCCCACTTGGCAGGTGTCATTTTGTAGGGCGCGTTTGGGCCTCCGATGGCAGCCAGGTTTGGAGGAGGGGGCAGCTTTGGTCTGGGAGAAATCCTCGTCCTTATGGAATTTTTGTAGGCAAAAGCCCAGGACGGGCCGCAGGCAAGTTGACTCCGAATGGAGGCACTTTTCCCCAAGAAGCCAAACTCAAGAGCCCACTTGGCAGATGTCATTTTGTAGGGCGCGTTTGGGCCTCTGATGGCAGCCAGGTTTGGAGGAGGGGGCAGCTTTGGTCTGGGAGAAATCCTCGTCCTTATGGAATTTTTGTAGGCAAAAGCCCTGCATGGGCCGCAGGCAAGTTGACTCCGAAAGGAGGCACTTTTCCCCAAGAAGCCAAACTCAAGAGCCCACTTGGCAGATGTCATTTTGTAGGGCGCGCTTGGGCCTCTGATGGCAGCCAGGTTAGGAGGAGGGGGCAGCTTTGGTCTGGGAGAAATCCTCGTCCTTATGGAATTTTTGTAGGCAAAAGCCCTGGACGGGCTGCAGGCAAGTTAGGCATGTTGGCTTTGAAAGGAGGCACTTTTCCCCAAGAAGCCAAACTCAAGAACCCACAATGCAGATGTCATTTTGTAGGGCGCGTTTGGGCCTCCGATGGCAGCCAGGTTTGGAGGAGGGGGCAGCTTTGGTCTGGGAGAAATCCTCGTCCTTATGGAATTTTTGTAGGCAAAAGCCCTGCATGGGCCGCAGGCAAGTTGACTCCGAATGGAGGCACTTTTCCCCAAGAAGCCAAACTCAAGAGCCCACTTGGCAGATGTCATTTTGTAGGGCGCGTTTGGGCCTCTGATGGCAGCCAGGTTAGGAGGAGGGGGCAGCTTTGGTCTGGGAGAAATCCTCGTCCTTATGGAATTTTTGTAGGCAAAAGCCCTGGACGGGCTGCAGGCAAGTTAGGCATGTTGGCTTTGAAATGAGGCACTTTTCCCCAAGAAGCCAAACTCAAGAACCCACAATGCAGATGTCATTTTGTAGGGCGCGTTTGGGCCTCCGATGGCAGCCAGGTTTGGAGGAGGGGGCAGCTTTGGTCTGGGAGAAATCCTCGTCCTTATGGAATTTTTGTAGGCAAAAGCCCTGCATGGGCCGCAGGCAAGTTGACTCCGAAAGGAGGCACTTTTCCCCAAGAAGCCAAACTCAAGAACCCACAATGCAGATGTCATTTTGTAGGGCGCGTTTGGGCCTCCGATGGCAGCCAGGTTTGGAGGAGGGGGCAGCTTTGGTCTGGGAGAAATCCTCGTCCTTATGGAATTTTTGTAGGCAAAAGCCCAGGACGGGCTGCAGGCAAGTTGACTCCGAATGGAGGCACTTTTCCCCAAGAAGCCAAACTCAAGAGCCCACTTGGCAGATGTCATTTTGTAGGGCGCGTTTGGGCCTCTGATGGCAGCCAGGTTAGGAGGAGGGGGCAGCTTTGGTCTGGGAGAAATCCTCGTCCTTATGGAATTTTTGTAGGCAAAAGCCCTGGACGGGCTGCAGGCAAGTTAGGCATGTTGGCTTTGAAAGGAGGCACTTTTCCCCAAGAAGCCAAACTCAAGAGCCCACTTGGCATATGTCATTTTGTAGGGCGCGTTTGGGCCTCCGATGGCAGCCACGTTTGGAGGAGGGGGCAGCTTTGGTCTGGGAGAAATCCTCGTCCTTATGGAATTTTTGTAGGCAAAAGCCCTGGACGGGCTGCAGGCAAGTTGACTCCGAATGGAGGCACTTTTCCCCAAGAAGCCAAACTCAAGAGCCCACTTGGCAGGTGTCATTTTGTAGGGCGCGTTTGGGCCTCTGATGGCAGCCAGGTTTGGAGGAGGGGGCAGCTTTGGTCTGGGAGAAATCCTCGTCCTTATGGAATTTTTATAGGCAAAAGCCCTGCATGGGCCGCAGGCAAGTTGACTCCGAAAGGAGGCACTTTTCCCCAAGAAGCCAAACTCAAGAGCCCACTTGGCATATGTCATTTTGTAGGGCGCGTTTGGGCCTCCGATGGCAGCCAGGTTTGGAGGAGGGGGCAGCTTTGGTCTGGGAGAAATCCTCGTCCTTATGGAATTTTTGTAGGCAAAAGCCCAGGACGGGCTGCAGGCAAGTTGACTCCGAAAGGAGGCACTTTTCCCCAAGAAGCCAAACTCAAGAGCCCACAATGCAGATGTCATTTTGTAGGGCGCGTTTGGGCCTCTGATGGCAGCCAGGTTAGGAGGAGGGGGCAGCTTTGGTCTGGGAGAAATCCTCGTCCTTATGGAATTTTTGTAGGCAAAAGCCCTGGACGGGCTGCAGGCAAGTTAGGCATGTTGGCTTTGAAAGGAGGCACTTTTCCCCAAGAAGCCAAACTCAAGAACCCACAATGCAGATGTCATTTTGTAGGGCGCGTTTGGGCCTCCGATGGCAGCCAGGTTTGGAGGAGGGGGCAGCTTTGGTCTGGGAGAAATCCTCGTCCTTATGGAATTTTTGTAGGCAAAAGCCCAGGACGGGCCGCAGGCAAGTTGACTCCGAATGGAGGCACTTTTCCCCAAGAAGCCAAACTCAAGAGCCCACTTGGCAGGTGTCATTTTGTAGGGCGCGTTTGGGCCTCTGATGGCAGCCAGGTTTGGAGGAGGGGGCAGCTTTGGTCTGGGAGAAATCCTCGTCCTTATGGAATTTTTGTAGGCAAAAGCCCTGCATGGGCCGCAGGCAAGTTGACTCCGAAAGGAGGCACTTTTCCCCAAGAAGCCAAACTCAAGAGCCCACTTGGCATATGTCATTTTGTTGGGCGCGTTTGGGCCTCCGATGGCAGCCAGGTTTGGAGGAGGGGGCAGCTTTGGTCTGGGAGAAATCCTCGTCCTTATGGAATTTTTGTAGGCAAAAGCCCTGGACGGGCTGCAGGCAAGTTGACTCCGAATGGAGGCACTTTTCCCCAAGAAGCCAAACTCAAGAGCCCACTTGGCAGATGTCATTTTGTAGGGCGCGTTTGGGCCTCTGATGGCAGCCAGGTTTGGAGGAGGGGGCAGCTTTGGTCTGGGAGAAATCCTCGTCCTTATGGAATTTTTGTAGGCAAAAGCCCTGCATGGGCCGCAGGCAAGTTGACTCCGAAAGGAGGCACTTTTCCCCAAGAAGCCAAACTCAAGAGCCCACTTGGCATATGTCATTTTGTAGGGCGCGTTTGGGCCTCCGATGGCAGCCAGGTTTGGAGGAGGGGGCAGCTTTGGTCTGGGAGAAATCCTCGTCCTTATGGAATTTTTGTAGGCAAAAGCCCAGGACGGGCCGCAGGCAATTTGACTCCGAATGGAGGCACTTTTCCCCAAGAAGCCAAACTCAAGAGCCCACAATGCAGATGTCATTTTGTAGGGCGCGTTTGGGCCTCTGATGGCAGCCAGGTTAGGAGGAGGGGGCAGCTTTGGTCTGGGAGAAATCCTCGTCCTTATGGAATTTTTGTAGGCAAAAGCCCAGGACGGGCTGCAGGCAAGTTAGGCATGTTGGCTTTGAAAGGAGGCACTTTTCCCCAAGAAGCCAAACTCAAGAACCCACAATGCAGATGTCATTTTGTAGGGCGCGTTTGGGCCTCCGATGGCAGCCAGGTTTGGAGGAGGGGGCAGCTTTGGTCTGGGAGAAATCCTCGTCCTTATGGAATTTTTGTAGGCAAAAGCCCTGCATGGGCCGCAGGCAAGTTGACTCCGAAAGGAGGCACTTTTCCCCAAGAAGCCAAACTCAAGAGCCCACTTGGCATATGTCATTTTGTAGGGCGCGTTTGGGCCTCCGATGGCAGCAAGGTTTGGAGGAGGGGGCAGCTTTGGTCTGGGAAAAATCCTCGTCCTTATGGAATTTTTTTAGGCAAAAGCCCAGGACGGGCTGCAGGCAAGTTGACTCCGAAAGGAGGCACTTTTCCCCAAGAAGCCAAACTCAAGAGCCCACTTGGCAGATGTCATTTTGTAGGGCGCGTTTGGGCCTCTGATGGCAGCCAGGTTTGGAGGAGGGGGCAGCTTTGGTCTGGGAGAAATCCTCGTCCTTATGGAATTTTTGTAGGCAAAAGCCCAGGACGGGCGGCAGGCAAGTTAGGCATGTTGGCTTTGAAAGGAGGCACTTTTCCCCAAGAAGCCAAACTCAAGAACCCACAATGCAGATGTCATTTTGTAGGGCGCGTTTGGGCCTCCGATGGCAGCCAGGTTTGGAGGAGGGGGCAGCTTTGGTCTGGGAGAAATCCTCGTCCTTATGGAATTTTTGTAGGCAAAAGCCCAGGACGGGCCGCAGGCAAGTTGACTCCGAATGGAGGCACTGTTCCCCAAGAAGCCAAACTCAAGAGCCCACTTGGCAGGTGTCATTTTGTAGGGCGCGTTTGGGCCTCTGATGGCAGCCAGGTTTGGAGGAGGGGGCAGCTTTGGTCTGGGAGAAATCCTCGTCCTTATGGAATTTTTGTAGGCAAAAGCCCTGCACGGGCCGCAGGCAAGTTGACTCCGAATGGAGGCACTTTTCCCCAAGAAGCCAAACTCAAGAGCCCACTTGGCAGGTGTCATTTTGTAGGGCGCGTTTGGGCCTCTGATGGCAGCCAGGTTTGGAGGAGGGGGCAGCTTTGGTCTGGGAGAAATCCTCGTCCTTATGGAATTTTTGTAGGCAAAAGCCCTGGACGGGCTGCAGGCAAGTTAGGCATGTTGGCTTTGAAAGGAGGCACTTTTCCCCAAGAAGCCAAACTCAAGAACCCACAATGCAGATGTCATTTTGTAGGGCGCGTTTGGGCCTCCGATGGCAGCCAGGTTTGGAGGAGGGGGCAGCTTTGGTCTGGGAGAAATCCTCGTCCTTATGGAATTTTTGTAGGCAAAAGCCCAGGACGGGCCGCAGGCAAGTTGACTCCGAATGGAGGCACTTTTCCCCAAGAAGCCAAACTCAAGAGCCCACTTGGCAGGTGTCATTTTGTAGGGCGCGTTTGGGCCTCTGATGGCAGCCAGGTTTGGAGGAGGGGGCAGCTTTGGTCTGGGAGAAATCCTCGTCCTTATGGAATTTTTGTAGGCAAAAGCCCTGCATGGGCCGCAGGCAAGTTGACTCCGAAAGGAGGCACTTTTCCCCAAGAAGCCAAACTCAAGAGCCCACTTGGCATATGTCATTTTGTAGGGCGCGTTTGGGCCTCCGATGGCAGCCAGGTTTGGAGGAGGGGGCAGCTTTGGTCTGGGAGAAATCCTCGTCCTTATGGAATTTTTGTAGGCAAAAGCCCTGGACGGGCTGCAGGCAAGTTGACTCCGAATGGAGGCACTTTTCCCCAAGAAGCCAAACTCAAGAGCCCACTTGGCAGATGTCATTTTGTAGGGCGCGTTTGGGCCTCTGATGGCAGCCAGGTTTGGAGGAGGGGGCAGCTTTGGTCTGGGAGAAATCCTCGTCCTTATGGAATTTTTGTAGGCAAAAGCCCTGCATGGGCCGCAGGCAAGTTGACTCCGAAAGGAGGCACTTTTCCCCAAGAAGCCAAACTCAAGAGCCCACTTGGCATATGTCATTTTGTAGGGCGCGTTTGGGCCTCCGATGGCAGCCAGGTTTGGAGGAGGGGGCAGCTTTGGTCTGGGAGAAATCCTCGTCCTTATGGAATTTTTGTAGGCAAAAGCCCAGGACGGGCCGCAAGCAAGTTGACTCCGAATGGAGGCACTTTTCCCCAAGAAGCCAAACTCAAGAGCCCACATGGCAGGTGTCATTTTGTAGGGCGCGTTTGGGCCTCTGATGGCAGCCAGGTTTGGAGGAGGGGGCAGCTTTGGTCTGGGAGAAATCCTCGTCCTTATGGAATTTTTGTAGGCAAAAGCCCTGCATGGGCCGCAGGCAAGTTGACTCCGAAAGGAGGCACTTTTCCCCAAGAAGCCAAACTCAAGAGCCCACTTGGCAGATGTCATTTTGTAGGGCGCGTTTGGGCCTCTGATGGCAGCCAGGTTAGGAGGAGGGGGCAGCTTTGGTCTGGGAGAAATCCTCGTCCTTATGGAATTTTTGTAGGCAAAAGCCCTGGACGGGCTGCAGGCAAGTTAGGCATGTTGGCTTTGAAAGGAGGCACTTTTCCCCAAGAAGCCAAACTCAAGAGCCCACTTGGCATATGTCATTTTGTAGGGCGCGTTTGGGCCTCCGATGGCAGCCACGTTTGGAGGAGGGGGCAGCTTTGGTCTGGGAGAAATCCTCGTCCTTATGGAATTTTTGTAGGCAAAAGCCCTGGACGGGCTGCAGGCAAGTTGACTCCGAATGGAGGCACTTTTCCCCAAGAAGCCAAACTCAAGAGCCCACTTGGCAGGTGTCATTTTGTAGGGCGCGTTTGGGCCTCTGATGGCAGCCAGGTTTGGAGGAGGGGGCAGCTTTGGTCTGGGAGAAATCCTCGTCCTTATGGAATTTTTATAGGCAAAAGCCCTGCATGGGCCGCAGGCAAGTTGACTCCGAAAGGAGGCACTTTTCCCCAAGAAGCCAAACTCAAGAGCCCACTTGGCATATGTCATTTTGTAGGGCGCGTTTGGGCCTCCGATGGCAGCCAGGTTTGGAGGAGGGGGCAGCTTTGGTCTGGGAGAAATCCTCGTCCTTATGGAATTTTTGTAGGCAAAAGCCCAGGACGGGCTGCAGGCAAGTTGACTCCGAAAGGAGGCACTTTTCCCCAAGAAGCCAAACTCAAGAGCCCACAATGCAGATGTCATTTTGTAGGGCGCGTTTGGGCCTCTGATGGCAGCCAGGTTAGGAGGAGGGGGCAGCTTTGGTCTGGGAGAAATCCTCGTCCTTATGGAATTTTTGTAGGCAAAAGCCCTGGACGGGCTGCAGGCAAGTTAGGCATGTTGGCTTTGAAAGGAGGCACTTTTCCCCAAGAAGCCAAACTCAAGAACCCACAATGCAGATGTCATTTTGTAGGGCGCGTTTGGGCCTCCGATGGCAGCCAGGTTTGGAGGAGGGGGCAGCTTTGGTCTGGGAGAAATCCTCGTCCTTATGGAATTTTTGTAGGCAAAAGCCCAGGACGGGCCGCAGGCAAGTTGACTCCGAATGGAGGCACTTTTCCCCAAGAAGCCAAACTCAAGAGCCCACTTGGCAGGTGTCATTTTGTAGGGCGCGTTTGGGCCTCTGATGGCAGCCAGGTTTGGAGGAGGGGGCAGCTTTGGTCTGGGAGAAATCCTCGTCCTTATGGAATTTTTGTAGGCAAAAGCCCTGCATGGGCCGCAGGCAAGTTGACTCCGAAAGGAGGCACTTTTCCCCAAGAAGCCAAACTCAAGAGCCCACTTGGCATATGTCATTTTGTTGGGCGCGTTTGGGCCTCCGATGGCAGCCAGGTTTGGAGGAGGGGGCAGCTTTGGTCTGGGAGAAATCCTCGTCCTTATGGAATTTTTGTAGGCAAAAGCCCTGGACGGGCTGCAGGCAAGTTGACTCCGAATGGAGGCACTTTTCCCCAAGAAGCCAAACTCAAGAGCCCACTTGGCAGATGTCATTTTGTAGGGCGCGTTTGGGCCTCTGATGGCAGCCAGGTTTGGAGGAGGGGGCAGCTTTGGTCTGGGAGAAATCCTCGTCCTTATGGAATTTTTGTAGGCAAAAGCCCTGCATGGGTCGCAGGCAAGTTGACTCCGAAAGGAGGCACTTTTCCCCAAGAAGCCAAACTCAAGAGCCCACTTGGCATATGTCATTTTGTAGGGCGCGTTTGGGCCTCCGATGGCAGCCAGGTTTGGAGGAGGGGGCAGCTTTGGTCTGGGAGAAATCCTCGTCCTTATGGAATTTTTGTAGGCAAAAGCCCAGGACGGGCCGCAGGCAATTTGACTCCGAATGGAGGCACTTTTCCCCAAGAAGCCAAACTCAAGAGCCCACAATGCAGATGTCATTTTGTAGGGCGCGTTTGGGCCTCTGATGGCAGCCAGGTTAGGAGGAGGGGGCAGCTTTGGTCTGGGAGAAATCCTCGTCCTTATGGAATTTTTGTAGGCAAAAGCCCAGGACGGGCTGCAGGCAAGTTAGGCATGTTGGCTTTGAAAGGAGGCACTTTTCCCCAAGAAGCCAAACTCAAGAACCCACAATGCAGATGTCATTTTGTAGGGCGCGTTTGGGCCTCCGATGGCAGCCAGGTTTGGAGGAGGGGGCAGCTTTGGTCTGGGAGAAATCCTCGTCCTTATGGAATTTTTGTAGGCAAAAGCCCTGCATGGGCCGCAGGCAAGTTGACTCCGAAAGGAGGCACTTTTCCCCAAGAAGCCAAACTCAAGAGCCCACTTGGCATATGTCATTTTGTAGGGCGCGTTTGGGCCTCCGATGGCAGCAAGGTTTGGAGGAGGGGGCAGCTTTGGTCTGGGAAAAATCCTCGTCCTTATGGAATTTTTTTAGGCAAAAGCCCAGGACGGGCTGCAGGCAAGTTGACTCCGAAAGGAGGCACTTTTCCCCAAGAAGCCAAACTCAAGAGCCCACTTGGCAGATGTCATTTTGTAGGGCGCGTTTGGGCCTCTGATGGCAGCCAGGTTTGGAGGAGGGGGCAGCTTTGGTCTGGGAGAAATCCTCGTCCTTATGGAATTTTTGTAGGCAAAAGCCCAGGACGGGCGGCAGGCAAGTTAGGCATGTTGGCTTTGAAAGGAGGCACTTTTCCCCAAGAAGCCAAACTCAAGAACCCACAATGCAGATGTCATTTTGTAGGGCGCGTTTGGGCCTCCGATGGCAGCCAGGTTTGGAGGAGGGGGCAGCTTTGGTCTGGGAGAAATCCTCGTCCTTATGGAATTTTTGTAGGCAAAAGCCCAGGACGGGCCGCAGGCAAGTTGACTCCGAATGGAGGCACTGTTCCCCAAGAAGCCAAACTCAAGAGCCCACTTGGCAGGTGTCATTTTGTAGGGCGCGTTTGGGCCTCTGATGGCAGCCAGGTTTGGAGGAGGGGGCAGCTTTGGTCTGGGAGAAATCCTCGTCCTTATGGAATTTTTGTAGGCAAAAGCCCTGCACGGGCCGCAGGCAAGTTGACTCCGAATGGAGGCACTTTTCCCCAAGAAGCCAAACTCAAGAGCCCACTTGGCAGGTGTCATTTTGTAGGGCGCGTTTGGGCCTCTGATGGCAGCCAGGTTTGGAGGAGGGGGCAGCTTTGGTCTGGGAGAAATCCTCGTCCTTATGGAATTTTTGTAGGCAAAAGCCCTGGACGGGCTGCAGGCAAGTTAGGCATGTTGGCTTTGAAAGGAGGCACTTTTCCCCAAGAAGCCAAACTCAAGAACCCACAATGCAGATGTCATTTTGTAGGGCGCGTTTGGGCCTCCGATGGCAGCCAGGTTTGGAGGAGGGGGCAGCTTTGGTCTGGGAGAAATCCTCGTCCTTATGGAATTTTTGTAGGCAAAAGCCCAGGACGGGCCGCAGGCAAGTTGACTCCGAATGGAGGCACTTTTCCCCAAGAAGCCAAACTCAAGAGCCCACTTGGCAGGTGTCATTTTGTAGGGCGCGTTTGGGCCTCTGATGGCAGCCAGGTTTGGAGGAGGGGGCAGCTTTGGTCTGGGAGAAATCCTCGTCCTTATGGAATTTTTGTAGGCAAAAGCCCTGCATGGGCCGCAGGCAAGTTGACTCCGAAAGGAGGCACTTTTCCCCAAGAAGCCAAACTCAAGAGCCCACTTGGCATATGTCATTTTGTAGGGCGCGTTTGGGCCTCCGATGGCAGCCAGGTTTGGAGGAGGGGGCAGCTTTGGTCTGGGAGAAATCCTCGTCCTTATGGAATTTTTGTAGGCAAAAGCCCTGGACGGGCTGCAGGCAAGTTGACTCCGAATGGAGGCACTTTTCCCCAAGAAGCCAAACTCAAGAGCCCACTTGGCAGATGTCATTTTGTAGGGCGCGTTTGGGCCTCTGATGGCAGCCAGGTTTGGAGGAGGGGGCAGCTTTGGTCTGGGAGAAATCCTCGTCCTTATGGAATTTTTGTAGGCAAAAGCCCTGCATGGGCCGCAGGCAAGTTGACTCCGAAAGGAGGCACTTTTCCCCAAGAAGCCAAACTCAAGAGCCCACTTGGCATATGTCATTTTGTAGGGCGCGTTTGGGCCTCCGATGGCAGCCAGGTTTGGAGGAGGGGGCAGCTTTGGTCTGGGAGAAATCCTCGTCCTTATGGAATTTTTGTAGGCAAAAGCCCAGGACGGGCCGCAAGCAAGTTGACTCCGAATGGAGGCACTTTTCCCCAAGAAGCCAAACTCAAGAGCCCACATGGCAGGTGTCATTTTGTAGGGCGCGTTTGGGCCTCTGATGGCAGCCAGGTTTGGAGGAGGGGGCAGCTTTGGTCTGGGAGAAATCCTCGTCCTTATGGAATTTTTGTAGGCAAAAGCCCTGCATGGGCCGCAGGCAAGTTGACTCCGAAAGGAGGCACTTTTCCCCAAGAAGCCAAACTCAAGAGCCCACTTGGCATATGTCATTTTGTAGGGCGCGTTTGGGCCTCCGATGGCAGCCAGGTTTGGAGGAGGGGGCAGCTTTGGTCTGGGAGAAATCCTCGTCCTTATGGAATTTTTGTAGGCAAAAGCCCTGGACGGGCTGCAGGCAAGTTGACTCCGAATGGAGGCACTTTTCCCCAAGAAGCCAAACTCAAGAGCCCACTTGGCAGATGTCATTTTGTAGGGCGCGTTTGGGCCTCTGATGGCAGCCAGGTTAGGAGGAGGGGGCAGCTTTGGTCTGGGAGAAATCCTCGTCCTTATGGAATTTTTGTAGGCAAAAGCCCAGGACGGGCCGCAGGCAAGTTGACTCCGAATGGAGGCACTTTTCCCCAAGAAGCCAAACTCAAGAGCCCACAATGCAGATGTCATTTTGTAGGGCGCGTTTGGGCCTCTGATGGCAGCCAGGTTAGGAGGAGGGGGCAGCTTTGGTCTGGGAGAAATCCTCGTCCTTATGGAATTTTTGTAGGCAAAAGCCCAGGACGGGCTGCAGGCAAGTTAGGCATGTTGGCTTTGAAAGGAGGCACTTTTCCCCAAGAAGCCAAACTCAAGAACCCACAATGCAGATGTCATTTTGTAGGGCGCGTTTGGGCCTCCGATGGCAGCCAGGTTTGGAGGAGGGGGCAGCTTTGGTCTGGGAGAAATCCTCGTCCTTATGGAATTTTTGTAGGCAAAAGCCCTGCATGGGCCGCAGGCAAGTTGACTCCGAAAGGAGGCACTTTTCCCCAAGAAGCCAAACTCAAGAGCCCACTTGGCATATGTCATTTTGTAGGGCGCGTTTGGGCCTCCGATGGCAGCAAGGTTTGGAGGAGGGGGCAGCTTTGGTCTGGGAGAAATCCTCGTCCTTATGGAATTTTTTTAGGCAAAAGCCCAGGACGGGCTGCAGGCAAGTTGACTCCGAAAGGAGGCACTTTTCCCCAAGAAGCCAAACTCAAGAGCCCACTTGGCAGATGTCATTTTGTAGGGCGCGTTTGGGCCTCTGATGGCAGCCAGGTTTGGAGGAGGGGGCAGCTTTGGTCTGGGAGAAATCCTCGTCCTTATGGAATTTTTGTAGGCAAAAGCCCAGGACGGGCCGCAGGCAAGTTAGGCATGTTGGCTTTGAAAGGAGGCACTTTTCCCCAAGAAGCCAAACTCAAGAACCCACAATGCAGATGTCATTTTGTAGGGCGCGTTTGGGCCTCCGATGGCAGCCAGGTTTGGAGGAGGGGGCAGCTTTGGTCTGGGAGAAATCCTCGTCCTTATGGAATTTTTGTAGGCAAAAGCCCAGGACGGGCCGCAGGCAAGTTGACTCCGAATGGAGGCACTGTTCCCCAAGAAGCCAAACTCAAGAGCCCACTTGGCAGGTGTCATTTTGTAGGGCGCGTTTGGGCCTCTGATGGCAGCCAGGTTTGGAGGAGGGGGCAGCTTTGGTCTGGGAGAAATCCTCGTCCTTATGGAATTTTTGTAGGCAAAAGCCCAGGACGGGCCGCAGGCAAGTTGACTCCGAATGGAGGCACTTTTCCCCAAGAAGCCAAACTCAAGAGCCCACTTGGCAGGTGTCATTTTGTAGGGCGCGTTTGGGCCTCTGATGGCAGCCAGGTTTGGAGGAGGGGGCAGCTTTGGTCTGGGAGAAATCCTCGTCCTTATGGAATTTTTGTAGGCAAAAGCCCTGCATGGGCCGCAGGCAAGTTGACTCCGAAAGGAGGCACTTTTCCCCAAGAAGCCAAACTCAAGAGCCCACTTGGCATATGTCATTTTGTAGGGCGCGTTTGGGCCTCCGATGGCAGCCAGGTTTGGAGGAGGGGGCAGCTTTGGTCTGGGAGAAATCCTCGTCCTTATGGAATTTTTGTAGGCAAAAGCCCTGGGCGGGCTGCAGGCAAGTTGACTCCGAATGGAGGCACTTTTGCCCAAGAAGCCAAACTCAAGAGCCCACAATGCAGATGTCATTTTGTAGGGCGCGTATGGGCCTCTGATGGCAGCCAGGTTTGGAGGAGGGGGCAGCTTTGGTCTGGGAGAAATCCTTGTCCTTATGGAATTTTTGTAGGCAAAAGCCCTGGGCGGGCTGCAGGCAAGTTAGGCATGTTGGCTTTGAAAGGAGGCACTTTTCCCCAAGAAGCCAAACTCAAGAACCCACAATGCAGATGTCATTTTGTAGGGCGCGTTTGGGCCTCTGATGGCAGCCAGGTTTGGAGGAGGGGGCAGCTTTGGTCTGGGAGAAATCCTCGTCCTTATGGAATTTTTGTAGGCAAAAGCCCAGGACGGGCCGCAGGCAAGTTGACTCCGAATGGAGGCACTTTTCCCCAAGAAGCCAAACTCAAGAGCCCACTTGGCAGATGTCATTTTGTAGGGCGCGTTTGGGCCTCTGATGGCAGCCAGGTTAGGAGGAGGGGGCAGCTTTGGTCTGGGAGAAATCCTCGTCCTTATGGAATTTTTGTAGGCAAATGCCCTGCATGGGCCGCAGGCAAGTTGACTCCGAATGGAGGCACTTTTCCCCAAGAAGCCAAACTCAAGAGCCCACAATGCAGATGTCATTTTGTAGGGCGCGTTTGGGCCTCCGATGGCAGCCAGGTTTGGAGGAGGGGGCAGCTTTGGTCTGGGAGAAATCCTCGTCCTTATGGAATTTTTGTAGGCAAAAGCCCTGGACGGGCCGCAGGCAAGTTGACTCCGAATGGAGGCACTTTTCCCCAAGAAGCCAAACTCAAGAGCCCACTTGGCAGGTGTCATTTTGTAGGGCGCGTTTGGGCCTCTGATGGCAGCCAGGTTTGGAGGAGGGGGCAGCTTTGGTCTGGGAGAAATCCTCGTCCTTATGGAATTTTTGTAGGCAAAAGCCCAGGACGGGCCGCAGGCAAGTTGACTCCGAAAGGAGGCACTTTTCCCCAAGAAGCCAAACTCAAGAGCCCACTTGGAAGATGTCATTTTGTAGGGCGCGTTTGGGCCTCCGATGGCAGCCAGGTTTGGAGGAGGGGGCAGCTTTGGTCTGGGAGAAATCCTCGTCCTTATGGAATTTTTGTAGGCAAAAGCCCTGGACGGGCTGCAGGCAAGTTAGGCATGTTGGCTTTGAAAGGAGGCACTTTTCCCCAAGAAGCCAAACTCAAGAACCCACAATGCAGATGTCATTTTGTAGGGCGCGTTTGGGCCTCCGATGGCAGCCAGGTTTGGAGGAGGGGGCAGCTTTGGTCTGGGAGAAATCCTCGTCCTTATGGAATTTTTGTAGGCAAAAGCCCAGGACGGGCCGCAGGCAAGTTGACTCCGAATGGAGGCACTTTTCCCCAAGAAGCCAAACTCAAGAGCCCACTTGGCAGTTGTCATTTTGTAGGGCGCGTTTGGGCCTCTGATGGCAGCCAGGTTAGGAGGAGGGGGCAGCTTTGGTCTGGGAGAAATCCTCGTCCTTATGGAATTTTTGTAGGCAAAAGCCCAGGACGGGCCGCAGGCAAGTTGACTCCGAAAGGAGGCACTTTTCCCCAAGAAGCCAAACTCAAGAGCCCACAATGCAGATGTCATTTTGTAGGGCGCGTTTGGGCCTCCGATGGCAGCCAGGTTTGGAGGAGGGGGCAGCTTTGGTCTGGGAGAAATCCTCGTCCTTATGGAATTTTTGTAGGCAAAAGCCCTGCATGGGCCGCAGGCAAGTTGACTCCGAAAGGAGGCACTTTTCCCCAAGAAGCCAAACTCAAGAGCCCACTTGGCAGATGTCATTTTGTAGGGCGCGTTTGGGCCTCTGATGGCAGCCAGGTTAGGAGGAGGGGGCAGCTTTGGTCTGGGAGAAATCCTCGTCCTTATGGAATTTTTGTAGGCAAAAGCCCTGGACGGGCTGCAGGCAAGTTAGGCATGTTGGCTTTGAAAGGAGGCACTTTTCCCCAAGAAGCCAAACTCAAGAACCCACAATGCAGATGTCATTTTGTAGGGCGCGTTTGGGCCTCCGATGGCAGCCAGGTTTGGAGGAGGGGGCAGCTTTGGTCTGGGAGAAATCCTCGTCCTTATGGAATTTTTGTAGGCAAAAGCCCAGGACGGGCCGCAGGCAAGTTGACTCCGAATGGAGGCACTTTTCCCCAAGAAGCCAAACTCAAGAGCCCACTTGGCAGATGTCATTTTGTAGGGCGCGTTTGGGCCTCTGATGGCAGCCAGGTTTGGAGGAGGGGGCAGCTTTGGTCTGGGAGAAATCCTCGTCCTTATGGAATTTTTGTAGGCAAAAGCCCTGGACGGGCTGCAGGCAAGTTAGGCATGTTGGCTTTGAAAGGAGGCACTTTTCCCCAAGAAGCCAAACTCAAGAACCCACAATGCAGATGTCATTTTGTAGGGCGCGTTTGGGCCTCTGATGGCAGCCAGGTTTGGAGGAGGGGGCAGCTTTGGTCTGGGAGAAATCCTCGTCCTTATGGAATTTTTGTAGGCAAAAGCCCTGCATGGGCCGCAGGCAAGTTGACTCCGAAAGGAGGCACTTTTCCCCAAGAAGCCAAACTCAAGAGCCCACTTGGCATATGTCATTTTGTAGGGCGCGTTTGGGCCTCCGATGGCAGCCAGGTTTGGAGGAGGGGGCAGCTTTGGTCTGGGAGAAATCCTCGTCCTTATGGAATTTTTGTAGGCAAAAGCCCTGGACGGGCTGCAGGCAAGTTGACTCCGAAAGGAGGCACTTTTCCCCAAGAAGCCAAACTCAAGAGCCCACTTGGCAGATGTCATTTTGTAGGGCGCGTTTGGGCCTCTGATGGCAGCCAGGTTAGGAGGAGGGGGCAGCTTTGGTCTGGGAGAAATCCTCGTCCTTATGGAATTTTTGTAGGCAAAAGCCCTGGACGGGCTGCAGGCAAGTTAGGCATGTTGGCTTTGAAATGAGTCACTTTTCCCCAAGAAGCCAAACTCAAGAGCCCACTTGGCAGATGTCATTTTGTAGGGCGCGTTTTGGCGTCCGATGGCAGCCAGGTTTGCAGGAGGGGGCAGCTTTGGTCTGGGAGAAATCCTCGTCCTTATGGAATTTTTGTAGGCAAAAGCCCTGCATGGGCCGCAGGCAAGTTGACTCCGAAAGGAGGCACTTTTCCCCAAGAAGCCAAACTCAAGAGCCCACTTGGCATATGTCATTTTGTAGGGCGCGTTTGGGCCTCCGATGGCAGCCAGGTTTGGAGGAGGGGGCAGCTTTGGTCTGGGAGAAATCCTCGTCCTTATGGAATTTTTGTAGGCAAAAGCCCAGGAAGGGCTGCAGGCAAGTTGACTCCGAATGGAGGCACTTTTCCCCAAGAAGCCAAACTCAAGAGCCCACTTGGCAGATGTCATTTTGTAGGGCGCGTTTGGGCCTCCGATGGCAGCCAGGTTTGGAGGAGGGGGCAGCTTTGGTCTGGGAGAAATCCTCGTCCTTATGGAATTTTTGTAGGCAAAAGCCCTGGACGGGCTGCAGGCAAGTTAGGCATGTTGGCTTTGAAAGGAGGCACTTTTCCCCAAGAAGCCAAACTCAAGAGCCCACTTGGCAGGTGTCATTTTGTAGGGCGCGTTTGGGCCTCCGATGGCAGCCAGGTTTGGAGGAGGGGGCAGCTTTGGTCTGGGAGAAATCCTCGTCCTTATGGAATTTTTGTAGGCAAAAGCCCAGGACGGGCCGCAGGCAAGTTGACTCCGAATGGAGGCACTTTTCCCCAAGAAGCTAAACTCAAGAGCCCACTTGGCAGGTGTCATTTTGTAGGGCGCGTTTGGGCCTCCGATGGCAGCCAGGTTTGGAGGAGGGGGCAGCTTTGGTCTGGGAGAAATCCTCGTCCTTATGGAATTTTTGGGGGCAAAAGCCCAGGACGGGCCGCAGGCAAGTTAGGCAAGTTGGCTTTGAAAGGAGGCACTTTTCCCCAAGAAGCCAAACTCAAGAACCCACAATGCAGATGTCATTTTGTAGGGCGCGTTTGGGCCTCTGATGGCAGCCAGGTTTGGAGGAGGGGGCAGCTTTGGTCTGGGAGAAATCCTCGTCCTTATGGAATTTTTGTAGGCAAAAGCCCGGGACGGGCCGCAGGCAAGTTGACTCCGAATGGAGGCACTTTTCCCCAAGAAGCCAAACTCAAGAGCCCACTTGGCAGGTGTCATTTTGTAGGGCGCGTTTGGGCCTCCGATGGCAGCCAGGTTTGGAGGAGGGGGCAGATTTGGTCTGGGAGAAATCCTCGTCCTTATGGAATTTTTGTAGTCAAAAGCCCTGCATGGGCCGCAGGCAAGTTGACTCCGAAAGGAGGCACTTTTCCCCAAGAAGCCAAACTCAAGAGCCCACTTGGCATATGTCATTTTGTAGGGCGCGTTTGGGCCTCCGATGGCAGCCAGGTTTGGAGGAGGGGGCAGCTTTGGTCTGGGAGAAATCCTCGTCCTTATGGAATTTTTGTAGGCAAAAGCCCAGGACGGGCTGCAGGCAAGTTAGGCATGTTGGCTTTGAAATGAGTCACTTTTCCCCAAGAAGCCAAACTCAAGAACCCACAATGCAGATGTCATTTTGTAGGGCGCGTTTGGGCCTCCGATGGCAGCCAGGTTTGGAGGAGGGGGCAGCTTTGGTCTGGGAGAAATCCTCGTCCTTATGGAATTTTTGTAGGCAAAAGCCCAGCACGGGCCGCAGGCAAGTTGACTCCGAATGGAGGCACTTTTCCCCAAGAAGCCAAACTCAAGAGCCCACTTGGCAGGTGTCATTTTGTAGGGCGCGTTTGGGCCTCTGATGGCAGCCAGGTTTGGAGGAGGGGGCAGCTTTGGTCTGGGAGAAATCCTCGTCCTTATGGAATTTTTGTAGGCAAAAGCCCTGCATGGGCCGCAGGCAATTTGACTCCGAAAGGAGGCACTTTTCCCCAAGAAGCCAAACTCAAGAGCCCACTTGGCAGATGTCATTTTGTAGGGCGCGTTTGGGCCTCCGATGGCAGCCAGGTTTGGAGGAGGGGGCAGCTTTGGTCTGGGAGAAATCCTCGTCCTTATGGAATTTTTGTAGGCAAAAGCCCAGGACGGGCTGCAGGCAAGTTGACTCCGAATGGAGGCACTTTTCCCCAAGAAGCCAAACTCAAGAGCCCACTTGGCAGATGTCATTTTGTAGGGCGCGTTTGGGCCTCTGATGGCAGCCAGGTTAGGAGGAGGGGGCAGCTTTGGTCTGGGAGAAATCCTCGTCCTTATGGAATTTTTGTAGGCAAGAGCCCTGGACGGGCTGCAGGCAAGTTAGGCATGTTGGCTTTGAAAGGAGGCACTTTTCCCCAAGAAGCCAAACTCAAGAACCCACAATGCAGATGTCATTTTGTAGGGCGCGTTTGGGCCTCCGATGGCAGCCAGGTTTGGAGGAGGGGGCAGCTTTGGTCTGGGAGAAATCCTCGTCCTTATGGAATTTTTGTAGGCAAAAGCCCAGGACGGGCCGCAGGCATGTTGACTCCGAATGGAGGCACTTTTCCCCAAGAAGCTAAACTCAAGAGCCCACTTGGCAGGTGTCATTTTGTAGGGCGCGTTTGGGCCTCCGATGGCAGCCAGGTTTGGAGGAGGGGGCAGCTTTGGTCTGGGAGAAATCCTCGTCCTTATGGAATTTTTGGGGGCAAAAGCCCAGGACGGGCCGCAGGCAAGTTAGGCAAGTTGGCTTTGAAAGGAGGCACTTTTCCCCAAGAAGCCAAACTCAAGAACCCACAATGCAGATGTCATTTTGTAGGGCGCGTTTGGGCCTCCGATGGCAGCCAGGTTTGGAGGAGGGGGCAGCTTTGGTCTGGGAGAAATCCTCGTCCTTATGGAATTTTTGTAGGCAAAAGCCCTGCATGGGCTGCAGGCAAGTTGACTCCGAAAGGAGGCACTTTTCCCCAAGAAGCCAAACTCAAGAACCCACAATGCAGATGTCATTTTGTAGGGCGCGTTTGGGCCTCCGATGGCAGCCACGTTTGGAGGAGGGGGCAGCTTTGGTCTGGGAGAAATCCTCGTCCTTATGGAATTTTTGTAGCAAAAGCCCGGGACGGGACGCAGGCAAGTTGGCTTTGAAAGGAAGAACATTCCCCAAGAAGCCAAACTCAAGAGCCCACTTGGCAGATGTCATTTTGTAGGGCGCGTTTTGGCGTCCGATGGCAGCCAGGTTTGGAGGAGGGGGCAGCTTTGGTCTGGGAGAAATCCTCGTCCTTATGGAATTTTTGTAGGCAAAAGCCCTGCAGGGGCCGCAGGCAAGTTAGGCAAGTTGGCTTTGAAATGAGTCACTTTTCCCCAAGAAGCCAAACTCAAGAACCCACAATGCAGATGTCATTTTGTAGGGCGCGTTTGGGCCTCCGATGGCAGCCAGGTTTGGAGGAGGGGGCAGCTTTGGTCTGGGAGAAATCCTCGTCCTTATGGAATTTTTGTAGGCAAAAGCCCAGGACGGGCCGCAGGCAAGTTGACTCCGAAAGGAGGCACTTTTCCCCAAGAAGCCAAACTCAAGAGCCCACTTGGCAGGTGTCATTTTGTAGGGCGCGTTTGGGCCTCTGATGGCAGCCAGGTTTGGAGGAGGGGGCAGCTTTGGTCTGGGAGAAATCCTCGTCCTTATGGAATTTTTGTAGGCAAAAGCCCTGCATGGGCCGCAGGCAAGTTGACTCCGAAAGGAGGCACTTTTCCCCAAGAAGCCAAACTCAAGAGCCCACTTGGCATATGTCATTTTGTAGGGCGCGTTTGGGCCTCCGATGGCAGCCAGGTTTGGAGGAGGGGGCAGCTTTGGTCTGGGAGAAATCCTCGTCCTTATGGAATTTTTGTAGGCAAAAGCCCTGGACGGGCTGCAGGCAAGTTAGGCATGTTGGCTTTGAAAGGAGGCACTTTTCCCCAAGAAGCCAAACTCAAGAACCCACAATGCAGATGTCATTTTGTAGGGCGCGTTTGGGCCTCCGATGGCAGCCAGGTTTGGAGGAGGGGGCAGCTTTGGTCTGGGAGAAATCCTCGTCCTTATGGAATTTTTGTAGGCAAAAGCCCAGGACGGGCTGCAGGCAAGTTAGGCATGTTGGCTTTGAAAGGAGGCACTTTTCCCCAAGAAGCCAAACTCAAGAACCCACAATGCAGATGTCATTTTGTAGGGCGCGTTTGGGCGTCCGATGGCAGCCAGGTTTGGAGGAGGGGGCAGCTTTGGTCTGGGAGAAATCCTCGTCCTTATGGAATTTTTGTAGGCAAAAGCCCAGGACGGGCCGCAGGCAAGTTGACTCCGAATGGAGGCACTTTTCCCCAAGAAGCCAAACTCAAGAGCCCACTTGGCAGATGTCATTTTGTAGGGCGCGTTTGGGCCTCTGATGGCAGCCAGGTTTGGAGGAGGGGGCAGCTTTGGTCTGGGAGAAATCCTCGTCCTTATGGAATTTTTGTAGGCAAAAGCCCTGCATGGGCCGCAGGCAAGTTGACTCCGAATGGAGGCACTTTTCCCCAAGAAGCCAAACTCAAGAGCCCACTTGGAAGATGTCATTTTGTAGGGCGCATTTGGGCCTCTGATGGCAGCCAGGTTAGGAGGAGGGGGCAGCTTTGGTCTGGGAGAAATCCTCGTCCTTATGGAATTTTTGTAGGCAAAAGCCCTGCATGGGCCGCAGGCAAGTTGACTCCGAAAGGAGGCACTTTTCCCCAAGAAGCCAAACTCAAGAGCCCACTTGGCATATGTCATTTTGTAGGGCGCGTTTGGGCCTCCGATGGCAGCCAGGTTTGGAGGAGGGGGCAGCTTTGGTCTGGGAGAAATCCTCGTCCTTATGGAATTTTTGTAGGCAAAAGCCCAGGACGGGCCGCAGGCAAGTTGACTCCGAATGGAGGCACTTTTCCCCAAGAAGCCAAACTCAAAAGCCCACTTGGCAGGTGTCATTTTGTAGGGCGCGTTTGGGCCTCTGATGGCAGCCAGGTTTGGAGGAGGGGGCAGCTTTGGTCTGGGAGAAATCCTCGTCCTTATGGAATTTTTGTAGGCAAAAGCCCTGCATGGGCCGCAGGCAAGTTGACTCCGAATGGAGGCACTTTTCCCCAAGAAGCCAAACTCAAGAGCCCACTTGGCATATGTCATTTTGTAGGGCGCGTTTGGGCCTCCGATGGCAGCCAGGTTTGGAGGAGGGGGCAGCTTTGGTCTGGGAGAAATCCTCGTCCTTATGGAATTTTTGTAGGCAAAAGCCCTGGACGGGCTGCAGGCAAGTTGACTCCGAAAGGAGGCACTTTTCCCCAAGAAGCCAAACTCAAGAGCCCACTTGGCAGATGTCATTTTGTAGGGCGCGTTTGGGCCTCTGATGGCAGCCAGGTTAGGAGGAGGGGGCAGCTTTGGTCTGGGAGAAATCCTCGTCCTTATGGAATTTTTGTAGGCAAAAGCCCTGCATGGGCCGCAGGCAAGTTGACTCCGAAAGGAGGCACTTTTCCCCAAGAAGCCAAACTCAAGAGCCCACTTGGCATATGTCATTTTGTAGGGCGCGTTTGGGCCTCCGATGGCAGCCAGGTTTGGAGGAGGGGGCAGCTTTGGTCTGGGAGAAATCCTCGTCCTTATGGAATTTTTGTAGGCAAAAGCCCAGGACGGGCCGCAGGCAAGTTGACTCCGAATGGAGGCACTTTTCCCCAAGAAGCCAAACTCAAAAGCCCACTTGGCAGGTGTCATTTTGTAGGGCGCGTTTGGGCCTCTGATGGCAGCCAGGTTTGGAGGAGGGGGCAGCTTTGGTCTGGGAGAAATCCTCGTCCTTATGGAATTTTTGTAGGCAAAAGCCCTGGACGGTTTGCAGGCAAGTTAGGCATGTTGGCTTTGAAAGGAGGCACTTTTCCCCAAGAAGCCAAACTCAAGAGCCCACTTGGCAGGTGTCATTTTGTAGGGCGCGTTTGGGCCTCTGATGGCAGCCAGGTTTGGAGGAGGGGGCAGCTTTGGTCTGGGAGAAATCCTCGTCCTTATGGAATTTTTGTAGGCAAAAGCCCAGGACGGGCCGCAGGCATGTTGACTCCGAATGGAGGCACTTTTCCCCAAGAAGCTAAACTCAAGAGCCCACTTGGCAGGTGTCATTTTGTAGGGCGCGTTTGGGCCTCCGATGGCAGCCAGGTTTGGAGGAGGGGGCAGCTTTGGTCTGGGAGAAATCCTTGTCCTTATGGAATTTTTGTAGGCAAAAGCCCTGCATG